>NC_090935.1:668810383-669113413 GCF_040938575.1 Ambystoma mexicanum | reverse complement strand
GGCAGATATGGTTAAGGTTCATAAGCTTCGCAAGACCCTCCTTTCCTCTTCTTCCTTCCCTCTCCCCTCCCCTGCTAATTTCCCCCTCTTCCGCACTTTGATTCTGACTGGCTGCCTGGTTCCCTTTGAGTCTTACAGGACACTAGGTCTATTACGCCCAGTCTACCCCAACTCTTCAGTCTCCCCTGACCCCTCCCAGTCCTGCACTTGCTCCACCGGGCTCCCTCCCCTGCACTAGCCCGGTGGGGCCACACCTGTACTTAGACCGGCCCAGCCCTGTCCTTTTATTTAGCATGTGGACCCCACTCCCCTGCACTTCTTACTGTACTTGCACGATCGAATAACAAAAGGCCTAGTAGGACAGTTTCTTGTTATTCTTCTCCCCTGTCACCCACCACCCCCATTTGTTTGTCTTGTGGCACCTTGAAACACCATTTGATGTATAGGCACATTATAAATACTAAATAAATAGAACAAGGGGGACAGGGCGACTTCAAAATACTTTAGTTCTTCCAGGCATTTTTATTTTGATCAAGCCGAAGTTGAGACATTCGATTTGTGCAGCCCCACTGATGAATGTGCGATAAGTTGGTTTGATGTACGGGTTTCTTTTTGGTTGACTTAGTGCATGAGACTAATGAGTCCATAGCTTCCAGCAGATCGAGTCAACGTTCAAAACAGTTGCTTCCACAGAGTGAAGCAGGCGATCAAGTCGAGATAAGGTGGTCTGCTTCAATGGGTGGAGCCGGCGTCTGAATGGCTCTAAGTGCAGGAAAGCGATTTAAAGTTGCATAGCATGCCAAAAACAGTACTGCGGGCCCTGTCGCAGCGGAACATGCATTGAGCACAGTCAAACCGGCTCGAAGGTGTCTCGAGGCAATCAAACAGGATTTTAGCTGCTTCTGGGTTGCTGGGGGACCCATACCAATGTCTCCAAGGACCAGGTAAGTCCTCAGTCCCACACTTCCAGTCCAGGAAGTTGTCCATCACCTCTAGGGGGACCTTCAACTCCTTCACTGATGCAGGATCCTACTACTAGTCTGCAGGGGGCAGGGAGGCCTTTGCCTATATCACTGTAAACCCACTGTTCCATCGGGGTAGTTAGGGGGCAGAGGACTTTGTATTCTATAAGAGTTCCAGTTATTGATTCTTCTATTTGTAAAAGGCCAAAGATGAATCAACTCTGGAGAGGGTTCTCTTCTTTATAAAGACAAAATGTCACAGGAGATTGCTCCAAAGCAAACATGTGTAAGTGGTTGAATCCAGGCTGCTGTAACAAGTGTCCTTTTGCCTTCTGACTTGATAGCTAGAGTGCCTTGTCTGCAGGATAAGTGGAAGACAGGAAGTTGTAGAGAGCTCTAGCAGAAACCAAGATCATGAAAGCCCCCTCTCAGCCTACCTATCACCCTGGTATGAGAGTTCCTTTGTGAATTACAGATTCACAGAGTACCCCCTCGGATGGGTTCCTGTGTCCTGGGAGGAAGGTGTTGCCCTTTCTCTTCGAGGATCAACAGCCAGCTTCCCTGCCTTTGTCCCACATGGCTGTTGTGGAGATACCCAGGCCAGACAGCTAATACACATGCCTGTCATAGCTGAGTGATACTCACCAATGTATGACTACTATGATGCAATGTCATTACAGTATAGTTGTATAATCTTAGTAGCCACATGTCACGCACAGGCATGGCTTATGTTTATAGTTAAATGTGCTGGACATTTAAAAGGCCACCTCTGCCTGTTGGAAATGTGTGTTACAGCAGCTGTCAGGAATGCACAGGTAACCTTTGAACCTACCCTGTCGCCACTGCAGGGCTGGTGCTGTAGATGTCAGGAGACCAGTACAGAAAAGCTGCATGAATGCACTATGCTTTTAGCATGGAGCTTGAAGAAAGAGGATCTGATTAGCAGACCTCTCGTTCAGAAACACAATTACCCAAGTCATTTTGTTTACTAAAAATGAAAAACCCCAGGCTAACCACTCTCTCCAGATGACATTATGTCAAAGGGGATCTGAAAGTTCAACTAAAAATGTGTCTTTAGAACATCAATGGCTGTTAATGTATTTAACCTTAAAGGCTAAAAATGATGTGATGTATTTTATTTTGCACCTTTGAACAGTTCAAGAGTAGCGCATTTCCCTCCTTCTGGCGACCTAGTACACAGAGCCCCTTGGGGGTCCATGTTTTCCCGCCCGATCTCAGCGAGAGCTTGACTCTGCTTTGTGCTGTAATCACATCAGATGCTGGGAGCGAAGAGCTGACACCTGTCATCAGCAGACAACTTAACATCCAGAGCGCCCTCCCCCCACGTCCCTCTTTCTCTGCATCGCAGCATTAAATGGAAATTCTATGGCGACTGGGGGAAGACGCCGAAATTTGCCGCTGCAGCGACATCAGAAACTGGCGATGGAAGTGGAGTCTCTATTTATTTTGAGTGGGGGCAGTCATATATAAAATGGAAACGTTAAATAGGCAAATACTTAGGGTTAAAAAAAATCAAGACATGAGCAAGGGGAAGTGAAGCGAAAAATGAAACAAATTTGACATTTATTGAAATTGCACTTTTATTGGAAGCTGTCAGACTTTGAAGTGAAATCGCCATAAGGGCGTTTTTTTTTACTTCATAATTTGTTAGAAGAATAAAAGTACAAGCAAGAAAGTGTGTCGAGATGCCTCACGCTGCTAGTCTCCTGGCAGTAGGGTTGGGTGAAATTACGGGGCTTGAAGCAGAATTTTCGGATTCTACTGGAGGAATTCTCGCCACAGCCGAGAGGAATTTCTTTTAATTCAGCATCCCTATTCAGCCAGCCACGTGCGAGATGCCCCCACGCCGGCAATCGCTCCAGCCAATTAGGAGAAAAGGATCTTTCATAGAATCTGGTGGCTGGAATGGCCAATGTTCCAGCCAATCAGGTAGGCCAAAACTCAGCGGCAGGGGCAGGCTTTGGTGCAGGAGGGGTTGTGGTAAGGGGGCATTGAGCAACCCAAGGAGCTGCCAGTCAACACCATTTCACTAATCTTTCAAATGACGGGTGCATACTTGGAAACGGTTTTGCATAGTGGGCATGTCTTCAGTGCATTACGACTGTTGTAAAATGCTATTTGGTGAGCAATTCAATATGCTCAAAGACCACTGCCCAGACCACTCCCCACCCCACCATAATGGCAGGAAACCGGGACAAAGAAATGTAACCAAACTGGTGATCAGAACTTTAACAAGACTTGAATGTCTTACGTCCACGATGCCTACGGGCCGCTGGGCACTCTATAAAACCAAATAAATAAATAAATGTAAATCAGGCGGCCTAATGCTGAGTAAACTAGTTCTAGCCCAAACTAGTCCTTCCAATCTACTCGCCCGTCTTCATGACAGACTGCAAAGTAAATGTTAACCATCCATTTATATAAGAATTGCCCTGTACATGCCCTGTACAGGCATGGGCAGTCTGTGCTGTTGCCCCGGGCCGCGCGCTCCTGGGAGCCCAGCAGTTACCTGCTGCCGTGAGTATAAGAAGTCAGGAGGGCTTGTGGAATTAGAAAAAATACAGTATCACGGCTGTTACACCAAGCACAGGAAAATACACCAACACGGGCTTATAAAGATTCCCAGAATCTTTATTACAAAACTGAACAGTATTCAACAAAGTACACAAATAGCTATTTGGCCGTCAATACATCACAGAGACCACCAGCAGGGTTCAATGTGAGCAGTGAACAGAATTTCCTAGCTGGACCTCGACGCATTTATACAATTTGTAAAATGATGTCCAGCCCTCTTACAGGTTAATCATACACTGGGCTAGGGTCGTGCCAGGTTTACTTTCCTAATTTACATATCTCATGTATGCAGTTTACTTTTGAATATATTTACTAACACACTTCATTATTCTTTAATTTAACATTTACACTCTTTACATGCTGTTTTAATACAGACCAAACAAATGTTTCACATATTGGATTTGGATAGCATTACTGTTCTTGTATACTTGTAGTTTAACATTGCTAATTCAAGTAATCCCCTGCTCCCGAGGTCAACAAAGGACAAGGTCTACATGACCCTAACATGTAGCCTGAAGGCAGGTTGGACATTAACTCCCCTACAGAGGTTAGAGAGGTTAAGGCAAGAACAAGGGCACACGAGACGGCCATTTTAGATTACAGGGTGACTTTGTACAAAAACCCCAAAATGGTGGTTCTAACCTAAAATGGAGGCTTGATTCAAGATGGCGGCTTACATCAATTTCTCAGGTCAAGACCTTGCCGTAGAGAGTTATTCGCGTACAATTTTAAGCAACTTGGCATAGGCCAATATACATACAAATCGTTATAATAGGAGACATAATTTAATATCCGGTTTGACAGGCTGGGCTGCTTCTAGTCACAGGTCATTTCTTTGTGCCTGATTTAGGGAGGCTGTACTGTCAGCTCACAACCCACTGTGATGGGCATCTAGAGACAAAAACCTCCCAGGCACCTCCCCAGCAGCCCTTCAGACCCCTGGGGCCTCACAGGGCTTATCATAATCTTTGTTTAAAGTAATGGTACATTTAAGAACCTTTGTTTTGGACAGGGTGTTTAAAAGGGGCATTTTATTCTGAAAGTACATACAGAAAAAAGGGTTGCTGCCAAATCTGTATTTTTTTAAGACAATTAAAATATTTTGACAAAAAAAGAGTTGTGCACTATCTCTATAGTATTCATATGTCTGCAATTGGTGTGTTAAATACATTTCTTTTAGAGGAGAATGTCACATTTCACTGGCATATAAAGCATGCCTTTGTCAAACGATGCAAAAGTTTACCTTTTCACGTTACCTTTTGTTATGATTGAAAGACAGCCTACAAGCCATTTTTTTATAATTTTGTGGAATTGCATTCTGGTATTTGTAGTCTTCAAGATGGGGTGAACATAATGCAACATTTTTACTCTTTTTGTTTAATATATTTCTATAAGGAGTCCTATATTCCTGCAATACTTTAATTATGATGTGTGTACTTTTCAAAGCTGATTTACAAAAACAGAATTTTTGAAAGCCAAACGTCGTGGTGAGGAGGGGAAAGGATCAGAGGGCACATTTGTTGTGATGATTTACCAGGTCCATGAATGTGGGAAGTGAATTTGCTGGACTGAAGATGTTCTACCTGGCCCGGTGCTGATTTTCAGAGTACAAGTTCAGATTGCATGTGTGTTGACAGCGTCCTCCCACTTTTTTCCACAGTGCCGACTCCATCCCGTTGGGTGTTTTCGAGGCCAGCTTGCAAAAAAGCTTATTTGCTCAAGTTTTCGTCCACCAGGATTTGAGCCCACTAACCCACAAAACCACATGAAAGTGTCTTCAAAGCACAAGTCTTGTATTGGTATTTTACTTTCCATAGAATATGTCAATATAGGTTGTTGGGTTAAAAGGTTGCACACCTTTTATACTAGGAAAATCTCCTCTCGCTGTTTTTTTTTTCTTTCCGGGTATCGATGATTCATTTTGTGAAAGACAATGCTCATTTCTATTTTGAATTTTCTTGTATTAGGAGAGGCCAGTTGAATAAAATTAGCATATTTCACTTTAGTATACGTTCACTCCCTGTGCGTATGTGAATGAACACTTACACTTTTTTCTGGACTCGAGCCCTACTGATGCCATTTGAAGACCTGCAGAATTGCCTACTCTGACTGCCTCAGTACCTTTCTGGCAAATAGGCTTTGTTACGTTTGCACTATCCGGCAGCAAAAGCACTTTGCCCTGTCTGGTCCAGGGCTGATGCCTGCACTTACATACTCGGGACCACTGGCGTAACAGGGGTCCACGCAGCTCCCGCGGTGGGGGGGGCCCCGCCAGGACTTGTCCTGGGAGGGGGCCCCTATGGAGAAAAAAAAAGAAACATTTTTGTTTCAAAAAAGATTTTTTTTCTGTTTTAATTTACACTGCTTTCATAGGAAATGATGTGTCTAACAGAAATAATTTCCTTATGAAGGCAGAGTGACTACAAAAAGAAACATTCTTTTTGAAGTCAGAGGGCTCTGCCCTCCCCGTGGCATGGAAGACCTTAGGCTGGAGGCCTCCGTGTCATGGGGTGGGGGGAGCCATATGACTTCAAAAATAAATAGTTTATTTTCAAAGTCACTTTGCCTTCACAAAGAAATTATTTCCGTTATGGTTCGGTCCTTAACGGAAATAAGTTCTTTATGAAGTCAACGTGACTTCAAAAAGAAACAATGGGCCTCATTGCGGGTTTGGCGGTAACTGTGGTAACTGTACCAGTGCTAACGACAGGTTGCCTCCGGACTCGTAAGGATTTACCAGTGCCCGACTGCCCAGTAACACCAGGGTATTACAACACCGGCAGTCCGGGAAGTCAGGCACCGGCAAATGGTAAGTCCCCATTAACATCGGACTCTATGGGAATGGGGACCACAGAAGCACCAGCACCATTAAATATGGTGTCGGTGCTTCCGTGAAAACTCTGCGGGTGGGTGCCTTTCTGCCCAGCAGGTCTGACCTGCCGGGCGGGACGGCCACAGGCCGCAGAGCTGTAATATGCCAGTCCGGAAGCAACAGTGCCGGTAAGCTTACCAGCACCGTTGTTTCCAGACCGGCATTGTTGTAATGAGGCCCAATTTCTTTTTGAAGTATTAGGGCTCCCCTCAACCCCATGATGTGTGCGTGTGTGAGTGTATGGTGAAAGGGTGCACACTTAAATGTATGGGTGGGTGCCGAGGTGTGTGTGCCTGTATGGTGAAAGGGTGCATACTTAAATGTACAGATGGCTGCCTGGGTGTGCCTGTATGGTGAAAGGGTGCACACTTAACTGTATGGATGGCTGGGTGTGTGTGTGTGTATATGGTGAATGGTGTGTGTGCTTGCGTTCAGGGGTGCAACAAAACCTACATTTTAGGGGGCTAACCCTTCAAATGTTGGGAGAGGCGCTAACTTCATGGGCGGTGGGGGAAGAGCAACCCTATTTGTTTGGGGGCATCTCATTTCTTTACACATTTTAATGAGACAATGGGCCTCATTACAACTCTGGCGTAGCCGTGCCGTTAAAAACGGCACGGCGGCCGCCGGAGTTGCATTTTTTTTCCGGCACCCATGAATGGGCAAGTATCGGGTCATTCCGAGTTAGGCAGACACGGTACTTGCCCATTTTCGGGTTCGGAATCAAGGTCCTCCTCATCCCCATTCTACCCCATAGGGCTGAATGGGGATGGGGACGTTGGATGCACCGGCACAACTCTGCATTCCGAGTTAGGCAGACACGGTACTTGCCCATTTTCGGGTTCGGAATCAAGGTCCTCCTCATCCCCATTCTACCCCATAGGGCTGAATGGGGATGGGGACGTTGGATGCACCGGCACAACTCTGCATGTGCCGGTGCATCCGACGTGCTCTGCTTGCGGATGCCGTTACACCCGCCAGGAAAAAGCTGGTGGGTGAAATGGTTCCCGCGAGCAGAGCCCGTAGTATGGCAGTCCGGGAAGTATGGTACCGGCATGCTTACCGGTACCGTACTTCCCAGACCGCCATGCTCGTAATGAGGGCCAATGATTAAGTTGGATAGAGAACAACTATTACAAGTGGCGTTCACTTGAGATTTCTGGACCTTCTCTCTCTTGTAAATTGTTTTAACTTTTTTCAAATTTTTCTATGTTAATGAAAAAATAGCATAAAAAGGTTTAAATTATAAATGAAAAGAAATGCTTAATAAAAAAAGAAAATGAGACTATTCAAGTGCAGCTTCAATGTTACAAGCAGTTAACTCTCTCCTTTAAGGTTGAAAGCACCCACTTATGGACTTCTGTGAGAATGAGTGGTCTCCTGTTCCCTCTCTACCCTTCCAATCACTCCCCTGGCATGCAAGTATTAAACCCACATTACGATTTCAATTGCCTAAAAAATGTGGCATTTGAATGCAGGTACTAACAGTGAAATGCTTTATGTTAGTAATTGCTGGGCTTTTGTTAACAGCGAAACCCAGGTGCCATTTAACATCTGTGTCCTGTTCTGTCGGGCAACTGCTCTGAAGATCAGCAAGGTCAAGTCAACATAGCCCAACATTTCAGGGGGGGGGGTGCTGAATCCCAGTCAACTCAATGGTGTTGCACCAATACTTGTGTTTAATGCCTTGATTACTCCTAGCCCTATTCTTCCTCGTCCCAGTGTGTATGAGACAATGCTTGTGTATAAGGCACTCTGCCTCATACACAAGTACTGGGATGAGGTAGAGGTACATGGAGGTAATGCCTGACTTAGCTACCTGTAATCTTCATTTCTACTAGTCCCACTCTTCCTCATCCCAGTACTTACCTATGAGGCAAAGAGCCTCATACGTGAGCTCTGGCACAAGGAAGAGGGACGTGGAGGAAATTCTGGGCCCAGGAGCTGATTTTGGAGGTTGGGGTAGGGTTGGGAGGGAGAGGGGGTGCGTGGGGGGGCAGGATTGTGCAACAAATCATAATGGCTGTCCATGTCCAGGCTAAGCAGGCATGATATGTGGTATTAATGGCTAGAGAGGCATTTTGGTGCAGCCACTCTAGTCATTCCTCAGTTTGGTATGACTTTTTTTAACTGGCCATTTCTGATAAAGCAGTCCTACTAAGTGAATTACCTGGCTAGATTGCCATGTGGGTGCTGCCAGTCTAGCCATTTCTTACTGCGGCATTGTATATTTTTTCTCAGCAGCTGTGATCAAATGATATGATATAAGTCATTTATAACGCGCCTGTACACAAGTGTTTCTAGGCACGACAAGACAAGGGAGGGAAGATCGAGGGAAGACAAGACAAACAATCTTACTAGGCCTTGTGTCATTCAGATTGTGCAAGTGTGAGAACGAGAAGTGCAAGGGGAAAGTGAGGGGGGTGCATGGGAGAGGGAAGGGAAAATCAGGGCAGCAATGCTCTGAGTAAGTGCTGCTAGGGCAGCGCGGCTCTGGGTAGTGCAAGGGGAACAAGGGACTGTAGGGTTACTGTTACAGCCACTAAGTGCGTGGTAGGCCCAGAGGCAGTGCAAGGGTGACTGATCAAGAAAGAGTCTGGACTCAGTGAGACTCTGAGGGTAGCCAAGCAACCAGTCAGTACAGTAGACAGTTGGGTCAGGTAAGCCAGCAGGGGAGGGAGCGAGAGAAAGCAGAGGAGAAGAGAAAAGTTTTGAGCTGCTTCCGGAACTTCAGGTGGTCCATCTCATGTTTGAGAGGGGCAGGGAGGCCATTCCAGAGGGAGGAGAGAGATCTAGCCCCCACTTTCTGCCTAGAGAAGCGTATAACCATTAGAGAGTTGTAGGTAGCTGAGCGAAGAGCTCGAGAAGGAAGATATTAAGAGAGTGTTGGATGTAGTGCGGGCCCCAGGCCCAGAAATCCTTGTGGACAATGCAAAGGGTCTTGAACTTGATCCTTGCAGCAACTGGAAGCCATTTGAGAGATTCCAGGGCTGTAGAGATATGATCCCTGGGCGTGAGGCCAAGGATAAGTCTTGCAGTCCTGTTCTGGATTAGTTGCAGAGGGTGGAGAGTAGAAGAAGGCAGATTGAGAAAGAGGCTGTTGCAGTATTCCAGCCTAGGGAGCACCAGGGCTCTGGAGACAGTGAGCTTCTGGGGGGAAAGAAAGGGCAGTGTCCCTTTGAGAAGGAGCAGCAGGTAGTGGGACTACTTGGTGACGTCTGAGATGTGAGGAGAGAAAGAGAGAGTGGAGTCGAAGATGACACCATGGTTGTTTGCCTCACAGGAAGGCGAAGGAAGAGGGTGCAAGGCAGGTGTCCAGAGTGAGAGAGAAAAAGCAGGGGCAGGAGTCCAAATGAGAAGGATCTCCATCTTACTGACATTAAGGCAGAGATCGCTGGGGGCACACCAATCCTGAACCGCGGACAGTCAGGAATGAGTGAGAGAGAAGAGGAGCCTGAGGGGAGCCTGAAGGATAGTGGAGTGTCATTTGCATAGCACTGAAAGTTAGAGGAGAAGGTAGAGATCAGGTGGGACTAAGGGGCCAAGTAGAGGTTGAAAAACCAGGGTGAGAGGATGGAGCAGAGAGAAAGGGACCAAGTTGTCCAAGAGGAAGGAGGTCAGCCACTCAAGGGCCTGATCTGTGATGCCCAGCTTCTCATGGAGTCGATTGATCAGGATTGATCAGGATGACGTGGATGACCGTGTCCAAAGCAGAGTAAAGATCAAGGAGGATGAGGACAGAAGGAATGCTGGAATCAAGGTTAGAAAGCAGATCTTCCCAGGTGTCCACGAGAGCAGTTATGTGCCTCTGGCAGCTCTGAAGCCAGACTGAAGGTCATGGAGACAACCAACAGATTCCGTGTGGAGAGTAATCTGGGAGAAGGACAGCTTTTCCAACAGTTTGCCCAGGAAAGGGGTGATGGAGATGGGGTGATAGTTTGCTGGGCAGGCTGGATCGGCAGATGGCTTCTTGAGGAGTGGGTGCATAAGGGAGTGCTTAAGGGGAGAGGGGAATGTTCCAGTGGCGAAAGAGTGATTACAGACATCTGCCAAGGCTGGAGCGAGGGTGTCAATATGGTCCTTGATGGTTCTGGAGGAGCAGGGGAGCACGTGTTTGGATGACACTTTCATTGATCAGACTTCTCTAAAAACCTCATCAGGTGTTGTCAGAGAGAAAGAGGAGAAAGGAGGAACAGAGGTAGAGATGGCCAAAGGGGGTCCGAGAGAGGAAGAGGAGATGGAGGACAGGATGTCCTGAGTTGTCCTGAGTTTTAGCAGAGAAGTGAGATAACAGAGCCATACAGAGGGCCAGCGAGGGAACAGGAGATGTAAAGGCTGCAACAGGATTGACCAGTTCCTTACAGATTTTAAAGAGTGTGGCCGTGTTGTTAGAGGCCACGGGCTTGAATGTGTGTTCTCTTCTTGATGAGTGTTGTTGCTTCGATTGGCATTTTGGTGCAACCAGTCTAGGTGTGTATTAATGTGGCCTGGCATGCTTTACTGTAACGTTATTACATGTCTGCACTCGTCTACATTGTGCAGCCAGTTGGACATGTTTTCATTGTGGCATGACATTTTTAATAGCAAAGCATGAATGTTCCTGTGCACTGTTGGTGACCTGCATCTATTGGATTGATGTTACCCTACAAATCAATTGCAAACACTCTGTCTTTTTAGCCAGGTTTTCTCAGAAAGTGTGCTGTATATCGCATTAAAACACATCTTTATATATTTCTCCTGCAGTGTACGTCATATCCCTTCAACAGCACGTTAGTGCGTATTGCGCAAGTGTGATAATCTATGCCGGCCCAGAGTGTGGCACGACCAGTGATTTGTTGCCGACTTGGGGGGGCCCCCTCAGCATGGCTCGCAGGGGGGCCCCCACATTTTGTGTTACACCACTGCTTGGGACGTGCAGTCACATTAGGTATGTTTGGATTACTTACCAGTGATATTCATTATTCTCTGTCCTGCTCTTCCTCGTTTAAGTACTTTATTTTGTGGTACCCATCTTTTTCAGCTCACTCGGCCGGCTCTTCCAAAATAAGCCTTACTCCTGATATTTCTAAAACCTTAAAAATGAATCATTAAAATTCAGATATTCAACCTCTATTTGATCCCCATGGATATTATGACTAATTTTGTGAAATGTCTACAATGCAAAGAAAGGAGCCCCCACACATCTTTTGCCACCCAGGGCCCTGCAAATCCTAGGGCCGGCCCTGGCTCCTTCCTTTGTGTTTTATCACAGGATATATAGCCAAAGATGTTATATGCTTGTCAAAATGCTTAATCACAAATAAATGCTTGTATTGTGCTGACAGCAGTTATTAGAAAACTAAACTGTGGACTCATGGGTGCCAACTTTTGATGTTCAGTACAGGAATTCCCCCAACCCCATACTCAATATAAGCAAGCGACCAGCCAAACCCATCCCCTGGCTGAACACATTTGAATGAACTTGTTTTTTTATAAGGAATAGCAAAAAGTCATAAAATTAACAGCCAGTTTTAAATATATAACATCTCAGCAACTGTCACTCAAACTGCTGAAGTTCCCTGGTCACCTTCTATTGTAGGGTGTGTCTATGAATCCCTTAATGTGCTGAATATCACTGCATTACCAACAGTGCAGTTCATGCACATGACTTCAAAGTCAACAGTATTTCATGTCCAGCCACACTGACCCTGTGCATAGATTCATTGAGGATGTACCAGTGGTGGCTCTTCCATAATGGATAAGGGGGCGCCGACCCACCGGCACCTTCGCCCATTATGGAAGAGCCAAAGGACTACCCCACTGTAAACACGAAGAACGCCTTCAACTGTTTTTTAGAGCTAAGGGAGCGCTCCTGGGCTGGCTTCAACTGTCAAAGGGAAAAGTAGTTTCCTATACTGTGCACCACTGCCATTTGCATGGTCCACAGGTGCTCATTTGGCCATGTACGTAAATGGGCGGGGTAGGTTAGTGAGGCAAGAGGAATTGGACAGAGGTTGTGCTCTTCTGTTGATGCTTGCAGAACCAGGAGAAATTGGCATCTGTGTGTATCAGCTTTCTGAGTGTGCTTTGATTGTGTGCACTGGGCTTGTGTCTGGAGGGGCAATGTCCAGTGTCTGGGTTGTTTGTTGTTTGCGGCTGTTCTTGTGATGGATGTGTGGTTTGTGTGTTATTGTGTGTAGTATGGATGGCCCTTTTGGGCATGTGCAGTAGGTGGGAGGTATGCGTGAGAAGACCAAGGAGCAGGGGGTGGTTAGTAGGTTTTGGCTTAAGGTGTGTGGTTGAATTTTTGTTGGTTCCATGATCCGTACCGTCCCATGATTGCCTTGGGTCAGGGTATGATTTGTGGGGGGTGTCTGTATTTATGCTTGTGTCTGTGAAGTGAATAGCCAGGTTTTCAGTTGTTTTCTGAAGGTTAGGTGATTCTTTGTCGTTCTTATTTCCTTCGGTATGGAGTTCCATAGTTTGGCTAACAATGTGTTTACTCTGAATTTCCTTTTCTCGTGATTTGTTTAGATTTGGACCTCGTTGCTTGATCTTATGTTTCTTCGTGGTTTGTAGTGGTTGATTTCGGAGAAATGTGGCTCAGTGTCGTTTATTTTACTGGAAGCCACTGCAGCCTTCTCAGGGTTGGTGTGATGTGTGACAGTTCTGTTCCCCAGCCGTGCATGTTCAATGGGCCATGCAAAGCTGCGGGTGTTTTACTTCCCCAACATTGCATGGCCCATTTGGGATGCTGGCTGGGC
The DNA here is from genome assembly GCF_040938575.1 of Ambystoma mexicanum. Taxonomy (NCBI): domain Eukaryota; kingdom Metazoa; phylum Chordata; class Amphibia; order Caudata; family Ambystomatidae; genus Ambystoma; species Ambystoma mexicanum. Next base: position 669,100,241 of record NC_090935.1, on the reverse strand, counting down.
AACTGCATGTTTGTATGGGTGAAGGGGTGCTCCTATGCCTCCACGCTCATACAAACAGAGCAAGGCGCTTGGTCATCAGAGCTCTGGCACACATGTGCAGGAACCAGGAAGCGCTCTTTCCTTCCTGATTTCTGTTCGTGCAACACAGGAGATGGAGCGCTAACAGAAAACATCAGGAATGGGACAGAATGCAAGTTAATTTAAATGTGTATGTATTGTAAGGGTGAAGAAGTAAGGCTTGGACACAAAGGTGGCATAGTTTCGGTTATACACTTTTATTAAGCAGTAAAAGGGTTGAGAAAATGTCCCTCTCAGCCCCTAAAGCTAAGAGTGGTTTCCCTGCCCCAATGTAATCTAAGGAAAACATCAGAATGTCAAAGAAACAGTCAGTCACTGTCATGTCCAAATTCCCTGCTTCTGACCCTAACACTAATAACTCAAATCGAATGTGCAAGAACTTCATTTTCAGAATTAAAGTGGTATGGACAGTTCTTGCCAACCGAAAAGTTCCCAATGTCTCAGGTGGTCAAAACAACAACAAAAAATGTCCTTTTCCCCAACGCATTCATTACTCCAATGATTAGGCGTTGGCTCCTTTCCCCTGGATTCCTTCTGGTTCTACTTTAGGAGCTTGTCTCCTCCTTATGTGATTTCCTTTCCTTTTTTCAATCTCCTTGGGTCTGAGACCTGTACCTAGATATGAAATGATATGGCATTTATAATGCGCCTGTACACAAGTGTTTCTAGGCGCAACAAGACAAGCGGGGGAACAGAGGGAGGACAAAACAAGGATCTTACTAGGCCTCGTGTCATTCAGATCGCCCAAGTGCAGGGAAGTGGAAGTGGATATGTGCCAAGAGGGTGGGGGGTGAGAAGTGCAGGAAATCAAAAGGGCAGCCATTGGGTGGCACAGTGCAGATAATCATAAAGTGCAGTCAATGGGTGTCTCATAAGTGCAGGGAGAAGGGACTGTAGGGTTACAGATACAGACCACGAGTATTGGGGGAGCCAAAAAACAGTGCGAGGTACAACTGGACTGCAGGGACCTGGGCCCAAATTCAGAGGGTGGCCAGGTGACCAATGGGTGCAGCAGACAGGTCTTCAGCAGAGAAGAGGAAGAGACAAAGCGGAAGCGAAGAGGAAGGTCTTGAGTTGCTTCCAGAGCTGGAGATGGTTCTTCTCAAGTTTGAGAGAGACGGGGAGGCTGTTCCAGAGGGAGGCATCAGCCAAAGAAAGAGAAATGCCACCCACTCTCTGCTTGAAAAAGCGACTGACCTTCAGAGATTTGGAGGTGGATGAGCAGAGATTTCGAGTAGGGAGATTTTTAGTAAGAGAGAGTTGGAGGTAGTGCGGTTCCAGGCCCCAGAAAGCCTTGTGGACGATGCAGAGGGTCTTGAACTTGATCCTTGCCACCACTGAGAGCCAATGAAGAGATTTCTGAGCTGGAGAGATACAATCCCTAAGCTTGAGGCCAAGGACTAGTCTCGCAGTCCTGTTCTGGATAAGTTATGGAAGCTGGAGAGTAGAGGCAGGAAGATTTAGAAAGAGGCTGTTGAAATAGTCCACCCTAGAGAGAAACAGAGCTCTAGAGACAGTGAGCTTCTAGGGGACAGTGAGGAAAGGAAGAATACCTCTAAGGAGATGTAGCTGATAGTTTGACTTTTTAGAGATGTCGGAGATGTGAGGAGAGCAGGAGAGGGTGGAGTCGAAGATGACCCCAAGGTTCTTAGCCTCAAACGTATGAGCAGGAAAAGGGCCCAGGGTGGGTGGACAGACACAGAGAGGGAAGGGGGGAGGTAGTGTTCTAATGAGGAGGATCTCCGTCTTACTGGCATTAAGGCAGAGATCATTGGTGGCACCCCACTCCTTGATTATGGACAGAAAATCTGGAATGAGAGGAGGATTAGAGGCAGCCGAGGGGAGCCTGAAAGAGAGCTGGGTGATCATCCGCATAACACTGAAAGTTGGATCATAGAGCAGTGATGCTGTGGGCAAGAGGTGCCAGGTATTGGTTCAACAGCCAGCGAGAAAGGTTAGACCATTGGGGAACACCACAGGTAGAGAGAGAGATAGAAGAGAGGAAGGACCCCATTAGGACCTGAGAGGGTTGATCAGTGAGAAGGGAGCTCAGCCAGGCCAGGACCTGATCACTGATACCCAGATTATCACGGTGGCGATTGAGCAGGATGGCATGGTTGACCATACCAAAGGCAGTAGAAAGATCGAGGAGAATGAGGACAGAAGGAAGGTTAGTGTCAAGGTTAGACAGGAGGTCTTCACAGATTTCAGGAGTCCAGTTTCCGTGTTTATGGCTGGTCTGAAGCCAGACTGGCGGTCATGGTGACAACCTACAGATTCAGTTTGAAGATTAAGCTGGGAGATGACCAGCTTTTCCAACAATTTGCTGAGGAGTGATGGTAGGATCGGACGATAGTTGTCAGGAGAGGAAGGATCGGCAGAGGGCTTCCTTAGGAGGGGATGCACAAGGGAGTGCTTAAATAGGGAGGGGAAGGTTCCAGTGGTAAAAGAGCGATTGCAGAAATCGGCAAAGGCTGGAGCAAGGGTGTCGATGTGGTCCTTAATGGTTCTGGATGAACAGGGAAGAACTTGTTTTGACGAGACTTTCATAGATCAGACTTGTCTAGAAACGTTGTCAGGGGTGAACAAGGGAAAGGAAGAGTAGGCGAGGCGGCCACGGGCAGGCCATGTGTGGAGGAGAAGGAGGAGGAAGAGAAAGAGAAGGTGGACTTTTTGAATGAACTTCCTGCATTCTGACATTTTCATGTTGGTTCAAGTCCCAGACTCGCAATGATGTATTAACCAGCTTGGTGCACTCTACTGCAAGATCTATGTTTTCTTCTGATGTGTCTCTTTTGCTGTCAGGGTCCCAGACCCTCTTATTCTCTGGCTCTCATTTGGGTGCAGGTAGCAGACTCGCAATAATGTCTCTCTTGTCTGCTCGGTTTATTCTCTGGGCCACCATAAAAATGTTTCTTTCTTTCTCACATATTCTCGGGGTCCCAGACCTTGTTATCTCATGTTCTGCAGTTGTTACCCAACTCCTCCCGGACCTCTAGCACCTCTTGGTCTACCCGCATACCAGTTTGTGTGGTTTGCGTTTTCTGAGCACCGGTGCTCTGCTGTAAGGCTCCAGCAGCATTCGGGTGTTCTCTCGGTTCAGCAGCATCTCCGCCGGCCAATAATTCTTTGTCGGGCTGGACATTCCGTCTCCAGTCGCATTTGTGTTACTCTTCTCGTGAGCGGTTGCTTTGCCAGTCGTTGCTCCCTTCTCGGGCTGCGTTTTGCTTTTCGGTGGCTTGCCGGACTTTGGGATGCCCAGAAGGTTTCTTGGGCAGTGGTCGGGGTAGGTCCTTCATCCTGGACTACCTTGGTGCTCCCATTCACCTCCATGCACAGCGTCTCGTGCTGCGTTCCCCTGTTCACCGGGTCAACGTCTCCTGGGTTTACTCGTCGGAGGATAGCTTTCTCCATGTTGGTTTCCATCTGCTAATTTGTATTTCCTTGGACCAATCAAATGCCGTGAGAGACTAAACCGTTCACTCCGATTCACTGGCGTGATCTTCATACTCCTGGTTATCTTCTTCGCAGTACTTGAATTGGAGCTTTGAATTTTCAGGACCGCTAGTCAGGTCTAACATACTAGGTTGGTTGGCCTTACAATAAAAGATATTGTGACTGGTTGGAAAGAGGGAAGGAGAGTTTGGCTTGGCTAAAGAGGGAGGGTCTAATAAAGCAGAGGCATACCGCTTTCTCAGGGAACGGTTGTCTCATATCCCATAAGGGGCTTCCTCTCGCATGTGATCCTCCCCCAGTTTACCACCCCAATGGGGACTTTTGGATTGTGGATGCCCCACCGTAGCCCCCTAGGAAAGGTCTGCCCCTAGGGGAGAAGGGACGATATCTACAAATTTGTCACAGTATGCGTGGGTGCTTGTGTTGTGTGTACTGAGTGAGTGTATGATGATGGGTGCGCATGTGAATGAGTGAGTGTATGCTGCACTTGAATGTTCTGTGAATGTGTGTGTGTGTGTTTGTGCTGGGACGGAAGCTGATTTTGCTGGGGGGGGTGCAACAACAGCATTTAAAAAATGCTGTTGTTGCATAATCCACTTCCCCACCAGCCAAAATCTGCTCCCTATGCGAGGTACACACACTGTGTGCATTTGAGGTGCTGGGGGGCCCAGGGGCCAGGCACTGCATTTTCCTACTGGGCATCTATTATAGATGCCTAGTAAAAAATAAAATGGCTCACATTGATTGCGTACGTGCGAGGCGCTGGGGGTATAGGAGGCAGGAATGGCATTTTTATTACTGGATATCTATAATAAAGCAAGCATGATAAGTATAAGTATGTAGCTAGACCGTCATTTTAATGCAAAGAGTATATTCATTTCTTCCTGTGCCATGACATTTTGTATTGGGCATCTTAGAAAAAGAAAGCTTGAGAAGTGTTACTACGTGGCTAGACTGGCATTTTGGTGCAGCCAGTGTAGCCATTTCTTTTGTGGCATGACATTTTATATTGGGAATCTTTGATACACCAAGTTTGATACATGTTATTATGTAGGCAGACTGGCATTTTAATGCAGCCAATCTGGCCATATCTTGTTGCATGGCATTTTAGTTTGGTCATCTTTGATAAAGACAGCATGATCAGTGTTATTACGTGGCTGGACTGGTACAGCCAGTTTGGACATTTGTTCATACTGTGCAATGGCATTTTAAATGGTAAAGCCAACTGCAGTATGTTCTTACGTGCAGTACTGCCATGTATTCGCAGAACAAGTGTGGAGCATGTTTGCCTGTAGTACTGGCATTATGAGCAAAGCAAACATCAGTGTGTTCAGTGTGTATGGACACAGTCTCCATGAACATGTTTTTATACTGGCATATATTGTGGGTAAAGACATCATGAAAATGTGTTGGGGAAATGCTCCTGTGCATTGTTGATGACGTGCATCTATTGGATGACTCTGTGTGACATTACGTTCCATGATGGAACATAATGTGACAATACAGTTCATAAAATATGTAAAACTTAGGCATCCTGGAATTTAACATGTAAGACACTCATGAAGACACGCTGAAAGGTTCGTTCCTCTAGTAGGAAATAATCTCCACAAAATATCTTTAAAGGTCGTGCAGGAGCAGAACAGGCTGGTAGCGAACGTGCATACGCCCTCTATGGCCACAGTAGGTGATCTTTGCCCTCCGAAGTTACAGTGACCGCTCGTGAGTCTTATGTTTCCAATTACAGAAAAAACGTATTTATGCATCATTGACAATGTTTTACTTAATTCATAACATTGCTGGATGACATGAAGTGATTGGTTGACCAGTGCCATGTGATGCCGCCATTAGTTTGCTGGAGCCTTCAGGTTCTCTTTTATGTCATCATCCTGACCAGTGCGAAGAAGACAATGGGCCTCATTACGACCCTGGCGGAAATGGAAAAAATGATGGCGGAAATGCAATACCGCCATCGAACACCGCTCGTTGCGATTATGACCCGTCACCGTAAAGTACGATGCCATTAGCGACACCGCAGTGAACGGCAATGCTAACTGCACCAAGTACGCGCACGCGCGCCTTGCAAAACCGGAATCACCGCCATGGCGCAACGGTACGCGAATTCTGACCCTAGCGGACATGTACTGAACGCCATCAAGCACGTCGTAAAGTACCATTCCGCCATGGCGAGAAATACGGCATCGTGAACCAACCGTAAATGGCCCACTGAGTGCCTGTACTCCACTCCCTGGCCACATTGCACAACTCCTGGCAGGCGCAATGTACTCACACTATGCAACCAGTGAAATCTACAAATCACCCATGCATGCCAACGTAGAAATGCATGCAGGGGCTCAAAGCGCCCCGTGAGTGGGCATCCATGTACGGCATGTCACCATAGCCGTACTGATGCAGCACAGGCATGTGAAGGTACAATACATCAAAATGAAAATCAAGAACACATGACACAAAACAACAGTAGTCCCCCATCGCTTGCCACCAGCGCAAGGCAACATCCAAAACAGCATCCTGAGGGGGATTGCACCAGCCCTGTACTCTTGCCAGTAAACAAACCAACCATCAGCAGAAGCATGTACCACACAAGTTGGCAGAGTGACTGAGCAGCCAGGCTCATCCCAAGAGGGGCCGATGGGAGCTGCAGGGCACAGATGGCATGAATACAGAAGCTATTCCAATGGACATGACCCCAGTCCCCCTCCAACAAACACACGCAAACACAGGCACCTGTGACCAGCCACATTCTGAACATCCCATCATTCCACCAATCGACCTGGCTGACAGGCACCAGTCGGCCAAAAGCCAATCCCCCGCCCCTGAACAGCACATCATGTAAACAGTCACAATGGCAGCCCCTATCCGTGACCATACTGTGCTACGTAGGCAAACGCGGCCAGTACTGTACCACACAACTCAACTCAGAAGGCGGAACACAATGCAGATCATCTCGCAATACATACCGCCACAAATCGAAAATCGCCACATCACCTGCAAAGAATAACGCAACACGACAAATATCGGAATACAATTTAAATGCACATCCAAATGACAAAGGCCCCACAGCAATTTGCAAAATAACACCAAAACATCCATCATCACCGAGGGCTGCATCTGCAATAATTGACCAGCTTCCACTTGTGTGACGCCCTGTACCATCATGGCACACAGGGCCTACATCAACGTTCCAAAAGGCAACATGGAAGCGGCAAGAACCGCAGGTCCGTCCCATGAGGCAGGCACTAGTCGAGCTGAAAGGCCGAAATGTTGCACCTAGCCACCAGTACAGCGTAAGGGCATGTGGCCCATTGGCGATCGTCCCATAAGATCGAAATGGTGCTCCACTGATTCACCCGAAGCTGCAGGTGTCGATAGTAAAACCCATCTGGAGGAGTGGCGTAGAGATGGCATCTGCAATAGGGCAGGAGATACCTGTCACCCAAAAGAAACACAAATTAACCGATTGCATTACGGGACTCATGATGCATTACAATCTTCATTCAACACACCAAATCCACACCCATATGCATGCTAGCCCACTCCAAAGGAATATACACACCCCTAAATCAGTATCGATTCATAACGAAATCAATCGAGGTAAATACACCATTGGCAACGTCGGTTACTGTGCATGCGTCCGTCAAGATAGAACCCATGACATGGGATTAGTAACGTGCCTAGACACAAGTGTATGAAGGCGCGTCGAGACAGGGAGGATCCGACAAGGGCAGATAGACGTAAGTCCCACTATGGCAGCCTTGCATCACATAGCGCAGGGGAAGGGGAGTGATTCCAAAAACCCATGTACATGGCAGACCCTAAATGGAATCATCTGTCCATGCATCCATTCATCATTCCCTCATCCCGCAATGAAAACGCATGAATATTCACTCACATAATATGTGAAACTTCCATCGCGTCTGTGCGTAATGCAGTCTGCAAAAACCACTGTGCTCCTGGCCGGATCTGTAGTGTTGTGAAGCAAGATGGATTTGGGAACGTCCTGCCTTATCGTCCACTACGCTATTGCGCATCCCATTCAATTCATATCATTCATTGCTTGCTCGTTATGGGCCATGTCCCAAGGACATTCTACAATAGAACGTTACATTTCCAGCCAGACCTGTGGGCGTATCCTCGCCGCTACTTCAAAACCAAAAATGCTGGCCTTCGAATTCCTCACTTGCAACATTACGTCGAAAAGGCTTCTGTGAACGCTTGCATTCACAATTACATCAATGTAGTGCGGCTGTGTGTCATAATGCTAACTGGCTGCAATCACAAATGGGACGCCACGCCCGTCGGTGAAGTACGTTACTGTGCTGCATGAGGGTCGGCCATCGATCGAGCCCTACATACCACTGACTCTTCACAGGTATGTAAGCGGCTGCAATTATAGCATGTGTAACAATGGGAGCATAGCATGAAAATCAGTCAAAGTACATCACACTGCCATCGGGATTTGATACATGATTCCAATCCCAAGATGCCATGCGGCCAAATGCAGCCTTACGTGCGGGACGTGCTCGGCCAGAAGGGATTGCATCTGCCACAGATTCATTCAATCAGCACAGGTGGAGGCCATACAGGCCGACAGCACATATATAGCAGACCCAAACCCCTCCCACAACCACTCCCACTCCAAAATGCTACCGGCAGGACTAGCGATGTTGGGCCTGGGGGACCAGATAGCACTGCAAGTGCTACTACTACAAGAAGACGACGAACAACAACAGGTACAACAACCGGGCGCACAGGGGAGACGGAGGAGAAGGAGGAGGAGGAGGGCAAGGCAGGGTCAGCAAGGCCCACAAGCACTGCCACTACCAACACGCAGGCGGCCCGCAATCCCACGCCTCCGAGCTGATCCGTTCAACCTCACTGCTGAGCAGATCCACACCCTCTACCGTTTGGACCGGGACACCATAATCGCCATTGTGGACATGACACATGCTGACCTCGTGAGCATGATAGATAGCCCAACCGCCATCCCACCCCTACTGAAGGTGGTGTCTGTACTCCACTTCCTGGCCACAGGCACCTACCAGCACACAGTGGGACAGTTGCATGGCATTTCTCAGCCACTGTTCTCACGGACACTCTTCCAAGTGCACGATGCCCTCCTGAAGCACGCCGACGACCACATCACACTACCACGCACGTACCAGGAGATTACCAACGCAAAAGTGGGATTCCATGCACTTGGCGGCATCCCGGGTTGCATTGGTGCCATCGACTGCACCCATGTTGAATTGGTTGTCCCACATGCCATGGAGGTCCAGTACCGCAACCGGAAACAATTTCATTCAATCAATGTGCAAATGGTGTGTGACTCCAACAAGATCTTTACGCATTGTTGTGCCAGATTTCCAGGATCTACCCATGATTCTATGGTCCTGAGGAACACAAGAATACCACGCTACATGGAGCGACACGCAGGGCACAGATCCTGGCTACTCGGTGAGTCTCATTCCATGCATGACATCGTGGCCCATTTGATGCGTCAATGACCTTGCAGGAGGGGGGGGGGGCTACTTAGCACTATCATTCCACTGACACCCTTTATTCGTCTCATACAGGTGATGCCGGGTATCCACTGAAGAGATGGCTCCTTACACCAATCCGGAACCCACAGAACGAGCATGAGGAGGACTACAACCATGCCCACTCACGTACCCGTGTGGTCATTGAACAGGCATTCGGCCTACTGAAGGCTCGTTTCCGCAGCCTCAGCAGGTCTGGCGGGGCACTCATGTACAGCCATGAGAAGGTTTCTAAGATGGTCATGGCATGTGTCATGCTGCACAACATGTGCATACGTAGGAATGTGCCCATGCCCCCTGACGCTGTACTGCATGCACCTGAAGATGATGATGATGATGAGGGTGGGGATGTGGAGGCACCTCAAGGAGTCCATGAGGCACAGGATGCACGTGCAATCCGACAGAGCATCATAGATGCATGCTTCTAGCAACCACGCATGGTGCCTATTACACGGAAAGGGGACCTGTGGCACTGTGTGTGTGTAGTACAGGCACATTGTGGACTGTACGCCTATGAAGGCCTCGTACGCAAATATCAATGTCCACACATGTCATTGGATGATAATGAGGTGCTGTATTGTTAATGTGATTTGATTTATACACCCTATGGACCCGCCACCCAGTGAAGCCCAACACACCCCCTCCACCCTACTACCTCCCCCCCCAACACCAGTGTCCAAATATGCATGCTGTCCGTGGGTAGACGCTATTGCAAGCCCCCTCTACGGGTATCAGGGGCACCCCTGCCCGTGGAGCGCAGGTTCCTGCCAGATCTGCGTTGGGGGCTGCCCTGGACGGAACTTGCCACGGATGATGTCTCTGCCTGCTCGCGTCCATGCATGTCTCTGAGGGTTTGTGAGAGCTCCGAGAGCACACGGCGCACAGCAGCAAGTTCAGCACAAACGTCTTTGGACGTCGCATGCAGTTCCCCCCTCAGGCTCTCTGTGCTTTTCTCCATTTGTGCTCTCAGGCTCTCGGTGCTTTTCTCCATTTGTGCTCTCAGGCTCTCGGTGCTTCTCTCCATTTCTCCCCTGAGGCTCTCACTACTTTTCTCTATTTGTGCCCTGAGTGTCTCGGTGGATGTTTCCATGGCTGCCCTGGAACCCCCGCATTCATTTGCATGGTCCTTGAGTAGCGTGGACACTTCCTGCTGTTGCTCGATCAGCAGGTCGAGGGACTGTTGCCTCTGCTGGGCCATGGACATTTGCGGTGGTGTGACAGGGGGGCTGCTCAACACATGTTGCCTTGGCACAGGACTTGTGGGGGTTGGCCAGTCGTCGTCTTCAGGGTGCCCCTGCGTGGTTTCGTCATGGTGTAGGGGATGGAACATGCAGGGGGATTGGGAAAGGTCATGGATGGTACCTACGTCGCCAGCACTGTTTTCCGTGTCGGAGCATGCTGGCATGACAGCTGTGTCACCTATGGTGCTGCTACCACCAGAGGCAGTGCCATCAGATACGTTCTTTGGGGGGACCTGTGGTGCTGGGGTTGTGGACTTGCTGGCTGCTGGGGTGCCTGTTGCAGTCCCCTCCAGTGTGCTGCCACTTGATTCCTGCTGCTGCCGTGTCTTGATCCTTGCACCTGAGGTGGAGGCTCTTGGGACGTTGGTCCTGGCCCTCTTTGCAGGCGTGCTGGTAGGGGTGTCCTGCAGCTCGTCGTTGGTATCGGACCCTGTGGTGGAGTAAAGAGGGGCGAGCGTTAGTTATGGGTCTGTCGGATTTGGAATGGCAACGTATCAAATGCATTGGGGTGGTACATGAGGCTGATTTGGGACTGGGCCTTGGAGGTGGTCTCATTTTCGTGTGGATTGAGGATGCATTCATTTGGCTGCCTGCAGTTAGGGGGTGCATGCTGCACATGTAGGGGTTGTTTATGGCATCTTGATTGATTTGTTTATTCATTCTGACTTTTAGAGGGCGCTGTCAGGGCAGAGTATGTATTGCACTATGGGGTCACATGGTACTGCACATGTTCGTGTTTTGTGGATTTCGCATTGTTTCTCTTGGCCAACCTACCTGATTCTCCGGATGTCGGCACTCCTTTCTCCATCCCTCCGACTCCCTCTATGCTCTCCATTCCTATGGTGGAGGCGCAGATATCCTCCCAGGGGGTCAACTTGATGGGCGACTCTGAACCCCCCCCGGTAGCTGTGGCGATGTTCCTGTTCGCAGAAAGTATGCTGCGTACGCGGATCCGCAGGTCGTCCCACCGCTTGCGACATTGCTGTGGCGTGCGGGGTGTTGTCCCCACCGCACTTACGCGCTGTGCCACCAGGGCCCATATGGCCTTCTTGTTGGCAAGGGCCGTCCTGGTCATTTGACTGGAGAAGACGACGGCGGCATTTTCCTGGAGGGTCTCGGTGAGCACGGTCAGTTCCTCTCGGGAGAAGTGTACCTGCCGCTTGCGATCACACGCTTTCTTGGCTACCTTTCCCATATTTATTTTTTTAACTGGGGTTGCTAACGGGTTGGGATGTGTGTCAGGGTCGGATTTTTAATGGTTGTGTTGGGATTCGGATTTTATAGTTGTGCGGCGTGCTGTTTCCCGTTCCGGCCACATGCTTTTACTTCCGTTTCCGTATATTTACGGTGCCCGTAATTTGCGGTGCCCGCTCGTTACGGTGACCGCTCATTACGGTGACCGCTAAGATGGGTGGCGGTATTGCACCTGGTGCAGCGTACGGCGGCGGTAAGGGCCGTTTTGGGGTCATTTCCGCCATCGCAGCCTTTCGGATTCCGCCATGGCGTAATGCTCGTGCCCGATGGGTCGTAATTAGCCGCACTTTGCTCCTTCGTGCAATGGCGGAAACGCTATTTACGCTGTTGCGGTCCGGTCAGTCACTTTCCGCCAGGGTCGTAATGAGGCCCAATGGGCCTCATTAGGACCCAGGCGGAGTGGGTTTCCGCCAGCGCTAATCGCGGCGGACCCGTCCGCCGTACTACGAGTTCCCTTAGCGCCATGGAGGTTTTCTCCGCCTGGTTTTACCAGGCGGAGAAAACCATGGCGCTACGGGACCTCGTTGTTAATTACGCCACCGTATTTTACGGTGGCGTAATTAACTCCTTCCCCACTCCCATTATACCCTATGGGGCAAGAATGGGAATGGGGAAGGGCAGAATGGGGATTGGGGATTTACCGCTCCGCCGAGGTCGGAATGGGGCGGTAAATCCGCCAACCCCCATGGCGCTATCGACGGCTTTCCGCCGTGCTTCGCGGTGCATTTAGCACCGCGAAATCCGCCTGGGTCCTAATGAGGCCCAATGAATTCAGTACTATTCTGGCCAAGCTTGACAATGAACTGAAATAGTTAAATATATTTTAAAATCGTTCTCAAAGCAAATGCACTGGTGGATATGTTTTGCTTTCTTCGTTTTTCTGGGAGATCACCTATGCTTTCAGCTTAGTTTGTGGCTCAGCGGACTAATGCATCCATTCCAGGGGCCTGTGTTTGACCTCATGGTCACAGGTTCAAATCCTGGCAGGTCACCTCAGCCCTTCATCCTTCCCAGGTTGATAAAATTAGTACCTTCCTTCCGAGGTTAATAAAATGAGTACCTTAAGTTGGGTAACTTCAAACCTCTCTTATCTGTCAATAGCGCCGAGAGGCCCCTCTGGGGTGGACATGCCCTCTACAAATACACCTTTTCTTTTTACGATATTGGTATTTTCCAATTTCTCTGATAAAACGTACATTTTGTGATGCCAGAGACAGTAACCAACTATCATGACCACAATTTGTGGGTAATCTGTGAGGGCCCTCCGGTTCTTTTTTTCCTCATTTAGATTCTAAGATTTGTAGGCTTTTTTTCTCATTTGAAATTTAGGAAAACTACTATTCACAGAATTCTAAGCAAAAATAGGACTGGATGGCATTAACTCTGCACCCTCGTCCTAAGACTTATGGATGAGGTGACCCACCTCTCTTTCAGGAACATCTTTTCTATTTTTACTTTGTGTTTCCAGCATGCCCTTACCCAGGACTACAACACTCCCATCCTCGTGGCATGCCACAGTGTTACACCATGAACCAATCCTGGATTTTCACTTTGAATGTTGGTCCTTGTAGGCCCTTACTTATAGTGGGAAGAACAAAAATACCAGTCCTACCATTTAACAGGAAATGCCTGGACTGGCTCAGTGTCATGAATGACATGTGGCTACCTGGCAGGTATTCAAGGAAGCCAGGGACTGGAGGAGACAACGAATCAAGGACCAGTTGGACAATGGACCCGATTCAAAAAGCCTTATGGGCTATTATGAGTCACACACATACATGACACGAAAACAGACACTGTTAGAAAAATTAAATGCAATTTTAATAAATGCGTTTTGTTCCAACATATTATGTTCGTGTTCTCTCCATGTATATTTGTGTTATTGTTATTTTTGTTACCTTTGAGACCTATCCACAATGTTTTAGAGATGCACTTATTTTTTCAGCTTATTGGGTAGGGAGTTAGCTTGTTTTGGGCTTGCTGTGAAGGGACAGTCAGCTTATTTTTTCCTTCTAACCTGGCAACACTGCTGAGAAGCCCCTGACCGGGGCTACAACCAAAAGACCCAGGGCTTTAGCCCCCCCCAACCCCAAACTCCCCTACCAACGCCTCTGCTCCCTCGCACCTTTCCTCCTTGCTACCCATTCCTAAGAGAGTTAAAACTATGGCCAATGCGTGTCTCTGGTGCCCACTTTTGGTGCCCACTTTGAAATATATGAACGTCTGATTGCAACCTGAAGCCAGCAATGACAGGACTTGAGTTGATTTCTCTGTACACCTCACAGGAAGGGGCACATTTTCGATCAGTGGACATTTGCAATTGTAACCTCTTCCAAGAGGGAGGTCTCCAGTCTGCACTGCCGATGTACCTGAACGTAACACAATTCTGAAAGAGCTCAGGAAAATCCTGTTAGGTTTTAAAGAGCGTTGTTGTGTCTGCTTCCCTGACGTGACTCGGTCGATAGAGTAAAGTGAGGCCACCGGGTTAAAGCACTTAACTACTTTAACTTGAAACGTTGATTTGGATAGGCGGCTGTGTGCACTGCTGCCCATCGCCTACAAAGTTTCTCTAGCGGTGCCCTGTGTTGCCGGTCACTGCAGGGCTCAGTTTCCTGCATGAGGGAGCGGGGCCACCCGCCCATCATCTAATCATTTGTTTTTTATTGTTACGCCGCTTCAGATGGCACGGTCCTTGACCCACTGTTGTGAATCGACCAGCACGAAGAAAATATTGCCAGGACAGTGAATACGTATTTCGAACGGATGCGCTTAGGTTATAGTGGAGACACAAACACTGTGTACCATGTCCCCTACCGATGCAACAAATGACCAAAACAGAAGTGAAAGCAGTTTAAAAAACTTTATTCTCTAATTCTCTATTTTCAAGTAGACCGCTGAGGAGGGGGACAGCTCAATGGCAATCACCAAGGCCGATACTAGCTCTGGCAGTGGACCGGGCCGCCCCCAACCCTACCCTGCCAAGTCCTCCCAGTCAAGGCCCAGGCGGAGGGAACGGGTCAGGGGAAGGGACATCTACAGCAGTGCTCTATTCAAGTGATGAACTCCCTGCTGCCGTGCTGGAGCGGGGAGTTAATCATTTCAATAGGGCACCGATGCTAAATCAGCATTGGGCAACCTTTCAAAGGCTGCCCCATGATGGTCACCACGCCAGCTCGGGGGGATCCCGTGAAGGACTCCACTGAGCTGGCCTGGCAGGGGGACTAAAAAGGGGTGCCCCCAGTGACCACCCAGTTCGTCTGGGCCTAAGCCAGCCCTGGCAATCACAAATGCGCAGTTTCAGTGCATTGCCCTTGTGCTAGCCTGCACCATGTCCCCTACTTTCACAGCAATGCTCGGCATGAGCCAGCACAGGGCGGTACCATGATGGCATGTCCTTTGACAGAGAGGGATGTGATTTGAAACAGAAGGTGAGGGGACAGGGAGGGAGAACGAGAAGAATAAAGAAATACGTTGTACCTTTTAGAAGCTCCATCCTTATTTAGTATGTCATGTTTTGCATATTAGATTATTATACTTTGGTGACGAAGAGACAGTCCTCATTATGAGTTTGGCGGTAGCCATGCCTGTTTTACAGGCACGGCTGCTGCCAAACTCGCTACCGGCACTGCCACCTGCGATTGGGCAATAACCGGCCCATTACGAGTTGAATGTGCCGGTAATTGCCCATTCTCGGGTGGCGGTATTGCCAGGCTCCCGATCCCCAGTCTGCCCTATAGAGCAGAATGGGGTGGGGTGCATGGATGCACCGGCACTGTTGATAAGGGTGCCGGTGCAATCATGAGTTATGCTCGCGGGTGCCGTTATGGCCGCCAGGTCAGACCTGGTGGGCTGTCAAGCACCCGCGAGCAGAACTCGTAATTTGGCGGTACGATATGAACGGTGCCGGTGCCTTACCGGCTCCGTTCATACCGTATCCGCCAATATTATGCTGAGGCTCGCTATTCCACTCGCGCCGTGCGTCATTCACTGAGTGGAGGTCTCGCTGACAACTTGCTCATCACAAGGTTACCAGACCGCCTGCTCGCTTGGTGACAGCTGAAAGAGCGCCTGCTCGCCCAATCGCTGCGATGGAAGATATGCCTGCCTGCTTGAGCGTCTGCTGAGTGGAGATCTTCTCCCTCTTCCAATGCTGGAAATGGGAATAATTTACTAGGGGATCCCACAAGTGTCAGCGGTTGGAGGTGGAGTTTGGAGGAGGATGGAGTTCAGAAGAGGGTGGGTTCAGAAGAAGGTAGGGCTGGCAGTTGAACTCTGCCCAGTCTCCCTATAGGGCAATCATGCAGTCGAGACAGTTTGCCCCATCTGCCCCTGCCCAACCCCTATCCCAACATCATTAGACAGGGATCTGCATCTAATAGTCCACACAGAAGCCTTGTCTGTAACATCTCAACTAAAAGCATATTGTCAGCTTGCGCAACCTTGTCTAATATATACACCAAAAGAATAAAAGCAATTGTAAAACTGACCAAAGCACCAGTCGGGAGCTTAAATTAAAATGAAAATACATTTATTAAAATGAAGTTAAAAGAGTGCAGCGAGTGGAGTTAATAGCGACAGAGTATCATGGACAGGCAACAAGCATGGTGCTGAAACACTAAATGTCCACTGAAAAGCTACTAATCACTCTTTGACAGTAGGGTGCCAATGTAGAGGAAACCAGAGTAAAAAATACAACAAGGTGATATGAAGGCTGATGGATACTTCAAGAAACCTGGGAGAAGTGATGGCCTGAAGGCGCCACCAAAGGCAGCCTGTAGCATATGCGTTGCAAAGCAAAACATCAATTTACCAAATTAAAGGAACATGTTGCTGTGTTATATGACTGACACCAGGGGCGTTGCTAGGGGGGGGGGCTAAGGGGGCTGTAGCCCCTGATCTTTTGGTTGTAGCCCCGGATAGAATCTCGGGAGCTACAGCCAAAAGGCTAGCTAGCCCCCAGTCCCAACAGTTCCGACATCAGCTTAGCCCCGGGTCTTTTCCAGACCTAGCAACTCCCCTGACTGACACCATGGCGCAGCTTCTCAGGGGTGTCCATGAGGCTCTGGGCTCTTTTCAATTGCAAAAACAGAAAGGCCCTGGCGCTGTCCCTGAAAAGCTGAAAGAATCTCTGGCCGTCTAATTTAACGATTAGTTGGCATTTCCTTATCCCCGTTATAAGGAATGCCTTGCACTTCAGAGGGCCTGTGGTTCTGCGGCACCGGTTGGAGGGTGGCAAATCTCTTTCTGGAACCTTGCGGCCCCTGCAGGGATATTGATTATTTTCCTGTTTTATACCTTTTGCTTCTCAGGATTGTTGTCTGTGTGTAAATGTCTGGGGGCGGAGGCCCTCTTCACATATCTACATAATCCCTGCATCATCCCTCTGCACTTGAATTCCTATATCCCCTGCCATCTCAATCCTCCTTCCAGTATCCCTCCATACTTCGCCTATGTTCTTCCCACTCTCCTTCTATCTTTTCCTATCTGTTACTCCCTCTTCTTCGCTTCCCCGTCTCCATCCCTCAAATGCTTAATTTTGCTTTCCTTAGCTCCTTCCATCACTCACTCCCTCAGTCTCTCTTACTCTTATCCCTCCTTCTCTCTCCACATATTACTCCCCGATCCCTCCATCATTCTTTCTTCCTTGCTCCCCATCTCCAAACCCAGTTACACACATGTTTTCTCTCCCCGAACCCTCCATTCCAGCTCTACTCGCCACATTTCTATCTGTAGCCCACTCGCTGCCTCGTTCTGTCCATGTCTTTACCTACCTTCCTCTCTCTCTTTCCTTTCTTGCCCATCTTCTATCCATGTGCTCCTCTCTTCCTTTCTCTCTGCCAGTCTCTTAGGCAGCTGGACCCTTTGGTTGCACGCAGTGTTCCACAGCAAGTGCATTAACATGCAGAGCTTTCTTTGAATCAATGGCCTCTGGTTTAAAACAGCCAGGGACATTTGACCCGGTACAGGGTGGGGGCAGACTCACCTATTAAGAGAGAGAGATGGAGACAGGGTGACAGACGCAAAATCATGAGTGTGGGAAGCAGATAAAAAAGGGTGGGGTTACAGGTGAGATGGATGAAAAAAGGTTTCAGAAAGAAAGACAACTTCAGGGAAGTGTGAAGGCATCATGAAGCAAGACACAGACAACAGATTCGAAGATCAAACAAAAATTATTGATTAACTTAAATGTCAGGATGGTTGAATGCCCAACTTGCCCTATGCTAAGGTGGGATTCCCTACCTACAGAAACTAAGCATAGCCTGAGTCAGTAAGTTCAATTTAAAAGGCTTTCTGTCTCCAAAGCCTATACTTGCCCTCACAACTAAAGCTAAACAATATGTAGGGATGTCAGCATCAAAAGAAATAGTGTTCCAAATAAAGGCTTCTTCCAGCTCTGGGCTTACTTTCCTACTTTCCAGCTCCCCTTTCCGAAGTTCAAGACAGTTCCACAAAGTCTCGGGGTTCCCTTCCCAAAGAAAACAACACCGTTCAAAACAAGATCGCAGGGTTCCTCCTTTTCCCAAGAAAACCACACAGTTTTAAATTGGTCTCAGGATTCTCCTTCCCCAACAGACCAGCTTGGTCAGCTTGCCAACTTCTACTTCAGGTCAGTCTCTCAATATTCAAAATCAGTTCTAGGTCAGCTTCATACTCCTTCTAGTTATTGATAGTTCATACAAATTGCTTTTTTCTGCGTCACTTCAGCAATATCTTTCAGACACTTGTTATTACTTTCTGTATATTTCTCTGCCTTTACCCGCTCTAGGAGCAGTTCTCAGACCACACGTTCCACCCACTACAGGTCACACAACCGGTCACCCTCGGCTTGCTTGCCCACACAGGTTCTTCTGTAGCTGCACCTGTGTTCTGGTTCACACTCACTTGGCTCTCTCTTTGCCGGCCTTTTGGCTTTGCCACAACATGTTTCACTCTTTGCCAGTCTCTGGACTTTGCCACCAGGAGATTTGTTATACAGTTCACTTCATGGTGCTCTTTTCCCTTCACCACATTGCTCTCACACTCCTCAGAAATGTTCCATACTTGCTTTACATTGCATTCCACCAGATTCGCTCTTAACTTGCAATATATGGTATTCGTTCTTCACACCAACTTGTCATTTGCACTTTGGTCTATTAAAAGCTTTCATATGCTCATCAAAAGCTTTTATTCAGTTCAGTATTGAATAGTTTCCAGTTCTTATTTGCTCACACTTTGTAGTAATAATCAAAACTGTATCTTGCACATTATTTCTCATTCATTCGTCATTCCATTTTGCCACGTAACAGCCCGAGGAGCATCCCGGTTTGAGTGATCCTTTTTTTTCACTCACCGTCTCTGGTGTCTCCTCCGAGTGGTTGTCACCTCCTGCTCTGCTCCACATACACGTTCTCGGTGGACGGCGAACCCTCCTCGCAGTTTGCTCCTCTCTCTCTCTCTTTCTCTCTCTCTCTCTCTCTCTCTCTCTCTCTCCGTGGGTTGCCGGCAGCTACACTCGCTTCCCGGATGACTTACAACGGTTGGATTTGTTCTCCAGCCTGCAGTTCCTGATACAGGCACCGACAGTTAGGCTCCCAATACCGTGACCTTTGCACACCGCTTCCTGGCCCCGGCACCACAGTTCCTTCCAGTTCTTGCTGGTGTCCTGGGTTCTCGGCAGGGCCACCCCCGGCTTCCCCCTACTCTGCAGGATTTCTACCTCTGGAGGCCTACCTGCTGGTCTCTCTCTGGTCTCTCCAGCTCCACCTTTTATACACCTGCAACCGTTTAACAGGTTACAGGTGTGAGTCTTCAGGCTCAATTGCCTGACCATAATTAGTTAGGCACTCTGGACATGCCTGACCCTTACACCTGTCTGTATGCCTCTTCCTCGTCTCAGTACTAGAATGGTGAAAGAATCTGTTAGTGTGCATTACTCCTAGTCGCCTCTTCCTTGTCCCAGTACTATGAGGGGAGAGGGTTTACAACAGCCTATAAAGGCAGGGGGAGGATAATGTTGGTTCTCATTTGGAAAAGGGGGATACCACGTGTTAGGGAGGATTTTCATTCTATGGCTAATTTCCCTTACCTATAGAGTCCCCCAGCAGCTTTGCTGGATTTGAAGGGGTTGTCTCTCTTTTCCTGCTAAGAGTTAAACTCTTTTTCCCACTCTTAGGCATTTTTGCTATGTGTGTTCTAGGCTATTTTTGTGTTTAATGTCTATGGGATATTCTCAACCCCATAGGATCCATTTTTATTCACATGTGTTAGACAGCACCCTCAGTGCAGTGACACAGGGGTGTCGTAGCGACCCCCAAACATAGACTCCATACCCTGGGACTGACTACTGTCTCCCAGGGCATGTAAAGTCCCAATTGACTTTACAAGTCAATTTCTATGAACTAAACCAGTACAACCCATCTTACTATGGAGGTACTGGAAAGGGTTAATAGTTTTTCCCTTATGTTCATTTTCGAGAGGGTACCGTACAGTCCCTCTCTCAAAGTTTCTGGCTGGGGGCAGTGGTTACTACCATAAATATTCGACCGCAAATATTTTCCTATGGGATTTTCCCATTGTTCGAGGCTACCACTTTTTCTGACAGCCTCTAACATATCGCCGGTGCATTTTAATATTAACTTTACTCCGGTAGGTTTTATTTGCCAGAACTTTAATATAACTTCTTTCTCGTGTCTTTCTCTAAACTCCTAACCCAGGTCGGGGATCCTTTGTTCGTCCGTTTGGCGGGCTTCTGCCAAGAAACCCTCTTTTCGGCGCCACTGAGTCTGGGGTGGGTCCATAGTCAGGTAGGGGGAGTAGGTCCCCTGGACAGGGTTGCCTCAGCTCATCCTGATAGGCTGGAGGGTCTCCCGCCAAGATGACCACTCCACTGTGTGAGTGACTGCTAGGCTGTATGAATGGGGATCTTTTTGCATAAAAGCAGGGTCCTGAGGACTGGAAGAGCAAGACGTTGCCACTGGAACTAAGAAGCCGAAGAGGAGAGAAGCCAAAGACATCTGCAACGACTGAACCACCGGTGAAGCCCTGCTGCAGCGTCTCACCACTTTTCTCCACACGACGAGAGAAGATCTTCATCTGCAAGAGCCTTCTTCCCTTGAGATGGTGGGGCCAACCAGTTTGCCAATCGCGTTCCCGGACCTGCCTTGGTCGAATCACCAGTACCCTGTACTCGGAGGCTGGATAGCCAGGCACCAGTCCACCCAGACCACGATTTAAAGGAGCGTACCTTTTATTCGTCGGCAGCACCGCGGCTGGTTTCATCCCTGGGTAGTGCAGTAACTCGAACCTTCCTCCACGACGAGAGCCTCTCTTCGTCTGCTGGATCCCCTGAACTGCAGGAACTACCAGGAACAACCGCCACCGCAGGAGCCACTTCTTCATTTTAAAGGTACATTGTTCCGCCAGGCCGCCCTTTCTTCGCGGTAGCACTAAAGGTGTTTTAAATACTTTACCTACCTGTTGGGTTGGCCGCCCCTCTCTCTTAAAGATTGTCTTTCACCTTCTGCATTCACCTTTTCGAAATCGTTAACCAAAGACCTGACTGCAGCTACAAGAACATTTTGCTCCTGGGCCCTTGCCCTGTACCACTGACTCTGGCACAGGCCTACTGACTCTGGCTACATTTGTTAGAACTGCCATCTTTAGATTGATTCTCAACTAGAACTGTGTTGGTGCACCTACTTCTTATAACTACCCTTTTCTTCCCCTTTTTAAACCTTGTGAAATGCCATTTTGCTCAGTTTTCATTTAAGTATTTCCTATACTGATGCATTGTCTTGCTTAAACTGGTTCACAAACTTATAGGAAGTGTTGCTAGGGTGTGTAAGAAGCTATTTCTATATAACTTGTGCTTTCCCTCCCTTGTGAGAAATTGCTAGAGCATCCCTTGTGTGTGGTTTTCACTGTGCCGTTTTGCTCAGTTTTCACTCTGGTTCACTTGGTCTACAATTTAACTAGTGTGTGTGTATGTTTTTCCTTTGACTTATTTTAACTTGCTTGATGACTGTGATACATGTGTTTTATTAGAAGTGTATAAAATAAATATATATATACATTTTAATACAAAGCTTTGGTCAGTGTTTCCTTGTGCCATAGTACTGTAGGCCTATTGTGTAAACCCTGAATACTGCTCATCTCCCTCTTGAGATAAGTCTGACTGCTCAGCCACAGCTACCAACTAAATCTTTGTGGTACAGACCGATATCAAAGGGGATTTATTTCTCTCACCTGTAGTCTTAATCTTCTGTAGTGCTCCCTAAGGGAACTGCACAGGATTCTGCCTAACACCACGTCTCGCCTGTGGATATCCTCTCCCCAATCCCTAAGGACCCTTCACCCAAGTGATCCTTCCTCGCGTCTCCATCCCCAGGTTCAGGATCCAAAAGCGATGGCCTTTTCCTGGCCACCTGAGAATAGGATCTAAAGGGAGTAGGTGTGAGGACACCCCCAGGTTTCTCACACAATGGAAATAAAGTGAAATGCAAAAAGTCAAAGCAAGAAACATAAAATAAATGAAAGAGAAAAAGTATGAACAACCAAAAGCAGAAGAAAATGAAGACTGAGATAATGATGAGGGGCAATCCCACTTTTGAAGTGAGCAGCACTTGTTTATTTTGCAAGATGCATGCTAACACTTCTCCAAGAAGGAGCCCAGCATGAGCCAGAAGTCATGCCACGCCTAGTGAGTGTGTTGACAGATGCCGAGCCCTTTGCTTCGCTCAGAGGGACAGAGACTTCCATGTTACTACACAGCTTTGCTTTAACGTGGCAGTCTCTACCTCGAAGCGAAGCTCAGGGCTTGGTGATCTAATCTGCTCTGCACTCTAACAGTAAAAGCTCACAGAGAAGATTACATCACCAAGCCCTCAGCTTTGCTCTGAGGAACAGAGACGTCCACGTTAAGGCACAGCTGTGTATTAACATGGGAGTCTCTGTCCATCAGAGAGGCATGCCGGGTACAAGCGACCGAGGAGATCCGATAAGGCATATTTTGCCAGATCTCAGACCGGCAAAATCCAGTCCAATGACCCGTGCTGCTCTCTTCAACAGACAGCTCAATCCCGACTTTGTTACATGATGGAGCTATCAACCTCAGTGAGCACACAACGTGGACCTTGCCTAGTCCCCCCGCTGCTCTCCCAGGAGTCAATATTATGAGCCAGGTGGTCATGGCTCTACTACATGGACCATACTGTGCTGTCAGCACCGACTGTACATGGCAACATTTTTATATTCTGACTCCATACCAGTGTCAGTGTCAATTTCCCTTCTTAGTTACGAGATAGTACAATAGGTCAGCGACCATGTGGGATCATGACATTTCTTTGTTTTGTGTTGTATTGTATTGTACTGTACTGTATTGTGCTGTAGTAGAACTTGTAAAGTGCAACGACGGCCTGTAGCAGTCTAGGGAGGTAGAAGTACCAAGTGTGCAGAGAAATTGTGTTAAAACAGATGGGTATAAAGTGCCTTGCAAAAGGCAAATACTCCTCAATTTCCATAAGGAAAAGAGCAAGCCCTTTCCACAGAGTGGGAGCCAGCACTGAAAAGAAAAGTCCCCCCAATCGAGCACACTGATAACAAGGCACTTTTAACAGCGCAAGAGAGGACGATCGGATGCACCAGGCAGGGTGGTAGTGCTCCAATCTTTTTTTCAAATAATTGGCGCCTGTGCCATGGAGAGCCTGATGTGTCACAGATAGGATTTTAAACTCCACTCAGGCCTTTACAGGCAACCAGTGGAGTTGTGGAGGGTCAATCTGGGAGCATTTAAGGCTAGCCTAGCTGCAGAATTTTGTAATACTTGCATCCGCTGCAGCTGATGTTTCGGCTGTCCTAGATAGACCCTGTTACAATAGTCCAAAGATCCCATGATCGCCGAAGTAACTACCTTAGTCCTGCAATCAAAAGGGAGAAGAGGAAGATTTTTTTTTAATACTTTGAGTTTCCCAAAACCAGTGTTGCAGACTGCTGCTATCTGGGCTTCACGGGAACCAGAAGGAAGAAGCCTCACCCCCAAACCTTTCACAGACATACTGGGGATAGGGCAGTGGCCAAGGGAGTCCAGTTGAAACTGCGAGCTCCAGGTGTTAGTAGTAGTCCACTCATGCTTTGCCCTCATCTTCTGGCACAAGTGAATTCGAATCAGAGACATTACAATCACCTCCCCCATTCAACACTGCTGACTGCAGTAACTTAGGCCCCAGAGGGGCCCAGGGGACGAGGGGTTTCAATGTGTTGATAGACACCATGGGCCAATGAAATGATAGATGAGCAAGAGGCATATTGATGCACTCGATGGACCCCATGATAAGGGATATCATATATGAACTTCCTTAGGAGTGTACAGCACGTTTCATGATTTCTAAGAAAGCCTAAACACATATTTTGCCCCACACAAGAATGTGCACTGTGAAAGACATGTGTTTCACTCAATGAGGCAAGCTAAAGGTGAGACGCTAGACAATTTCATAATGAGATTATCTACCCACCTAAATCAATGTGACTTTGATCATTATTACAATTGAGGAGGGTGAGGGGTCAGAAAAGAGATTCGGACACAAAGTTGTACTATTTTAATTATCAGACATCTTTATTAAAACAAAAAGGGTTGGATGAAGGCCTCTCTGTCCTTATCCAGTAGAGAGTATCCCTAACTAGAAAACTAAAACTAGAGATCAGTCTGTGTTAAGTCGTCAAACTTATAAACTGTCCTTGTTTTCAAAACATACAAATCTGACCCTCACAATAAATATAAACAACTAAGGGTGCAAGGAAATATCTCTGAGTTATGTTTGGCAAAAAGTGTTCATAATTAACGCAATTAGATGAATTGACCAAAAACAGTATTTTCCAAGGGGAAATCCTTGAATCCAGAGAGTTGTTTCCTTCCCCTGGATATTTAGTTAGAGTGGCAAAAAGTGTCTCTTTCAAACAGTTCCATGAGGACGGCAAATGTGTCTTATTTCTTTGGTTCTTTATGCTCAGTTCAGAAAGTTCCTATGCAAACAATATGCTGCAGAACACGTTGTTCTTTCTGGGTTACTTTGGACTGAGTTCACAAAAAAGGATCTTATTCAAACAAGAACTTCCACACTAGATTTACTTGTTACAACTTTAATGGCTTGCCTGGTATACTTTCCTGCCAGGAATTCCCTTATGGGCTCTACAGATCCCTGGTGTACTCTCCTGCCAGTTATCTCTCCTATATTATATTATAACTTCCATATAATTTGGGTGGAGGGCCTGGAACAATCCTCGGCCAGGAATTCCCCCTGGGGTCTTGCAAATCCCCTTAAATGTTCTTTGCCTTATGTGCTCCTTTCACCAGGACTACTTCTCGGTTTCACTGTATAGCACAGTTGCATTCCAACACTGTGTTTCTACTTTATTTGCTTGAGGATTTCCTTGTTCCACCTTTCCCCACATTAAAATCTAATACATGGTGACTTGTTCAAGTTCTGTCTTTTTGAAATATTTGGTTGGTATTCAAATATTGGTAATGCATTCATTTGCTTACATACCTGTCCGTATGCCCCCGGTTTCCCAATGGCTCTGGGCAGACTCACTGGTATCTTGCAGCGTTTGCAACCAGTGGCACATCGATGCGATGAAGCTTCCTCTCCTTCACACTTCAGACCTTCCTTCAGCATTCCAGCAGCTCTGGGATTCCCCGCCGGCAACTCTCCACGACCGGGACTGAAGACTGCTGCTTCTCGGCACAACTGTATTTCCGGTAACTGTGCTGCTGCTCCCATTACTCTGGCGGACCTCCATTGGTGCCCACGGCATCTCTCCTGGCCTCGCACCATGCAGGTAAGCTGCTTTGACAGTGGTGAGCTGCTGTCTGGAAGCCCCTGCGGTCTCAATCTCCCCTAGCACCGACCTTTCCCGTAGTGCTTCCTACTTTGGCTCTGCCTGCCTCTTGAGTGCAGATGCCATCTTTAAATGCCCCGCTCACTCGTGATTCACAAAAACAATTAGTCTGCATATTCAACTTTGTGTTTCTTTCAATCTACATCCACTCCTTCTCCCTCGTCTCAGTACTTGAGGCTTTATGGGAGTTAAAGAGTGATGCTATTCAGAACTTTTAATTAGAAACAGGAGATGCTAAATGTGTGTTATTTATGTGTGAGGTATGAATAGTATTTTGTCTAGAGTGATTTGAAGGAAGGGGTTTCTGTGTTTTACAACGGGACGGATTTGTATGGCGACAACAAGCCATCAAGAAATTAAGAATTATGAGTCTTCTTCTCTAGGAAGGGAAGAATACTTCGTCTCTCCTGATGGGGTCACCACCTTCCCTCGACAGCTGTCTCCTCCCATCTGATCGTCCCTCATAGTACCACCCCAAGGGTCAGGATCAGGTAGCAGTTGCCATCCCCTGCCCACTAGGGAGGAGATCCTTGCGGGGGAATCATTAATGACTCCACAGGATTCATCAAAAGAGGTCCTCCAAACACAAATCATTGCTGGATGTGAATCACCTGCATTTTGGAAGAAACTACTATAGAAATCCAGAACACTCGAAGAAATGTTGACCGTGGCTCGAAAAGTGACAGCCATTGAAGTACAAGCAGAGGCAATGGTTAAAATGAAGATAAGCTAACCTCCATCAGTGCAATATGTCTAGTCAAAACTTTATTTATTTATTGGTTATTCATAATGCGCCAATACAGCCAAATGGGGTTTCAAGGCGCATCAAGGCAAAGGAGGGGGAACAGGGAAGAATAAACAATATAAAAACAGTCCTACTAGGCCTTGAGACATTCTGAACATGCAAGTGCTTATTACATGAAATGCAGGAGAGAAGGGGACAAGGGGAGGAGGGGAGTGCAGGTCAGGGAGGAACAGGGGTGAAGAAACCAAACAGAAACAAAAACGATCCTACTAGGCCATGAGACAATTCAGAAGAAGCAAGTGTTGTAACATTAAATGCAGGGGAGGAGGGAAGTGCAGGTCAGGGAAGAAAAGGGGCGCAGAAGCAAAACAAAACAATAACCAAAAACAATCCTACTATGCCATGAGACAATTCAGGGCGTGCAAGTGCAGTAACATAACAATGCAGGAGCTAGGGGGATAAGGGGAAAAGGGGAGGAGCAGGTCAGGGAGGAAGGAGCAATGCTAAGGAGGGAGGGAGGAGAATGGGACATTGAATGCAAGTGAACAGGTTCAGACACAAGAGTAAGGCTGGAATGGAGAGACAGTGGCGTGGGTACACAGTTTGGGCAAGCCTCCTCTCATAGTGCAGGGGGCTACAACAAGTAGCATTGACAGGTAGAGAAAAGCAACATCACCAAGGGAGCACAAATTGGAAAGCCCAACTCTTGGTGCGGGGAGGGGGGCACATCAAATGCAGCAACAGGTAGGCAGAAAGCGACAATCAGATGGCTGACTAAGTTTGAAGCACCCACATAATGCAGAGATATAAAGGACCAAAGTAGGCGGACTAACAAGTGGCAAACATCAGCAGCAAACGTTGGCAGAAACAAAGTAGGCAGCGATAGGCCTTAGCAGCAGAGGAGAACGATTTTGAGCAGTTAAGTAGGCAGCAGGTAGCATAGGATAACAGAAGCATAGATGGTATGGTGCAAATGTTATAGAGTCACACAACTTCTAAGCCAGAGAATACCTTTAAGTGCACATAATATCGGTGCAGATATGAATTTTACCATGAACGTGCGTTCCCAGCGATAGGACATTTGTGTGATACATATGGTGGAGGAAATCATTTCAAGTCTGTATGAGGGCACGAATATAGGTGGCAATTGTACCATAAGACAACTAAGCAGTCAAGCAAATCTTATAAACACTCACCAGAACAACAACGTCACTCTCCAACGCATAATTGTCTCTCATCATACACACAGCGCAGGTCCATAAATCGTACTCACAGACCTCCAGAAAGAAACCGATCTCGTCAGCCACAGCAAAATGTTTGATATATTGAAAATGTACCACATCATTATCAGGAATCCAAATCTTCATCCAGCGGTGAAGGGAAATGCAGCTATGTATTCGCTCTGGCAAAATCCTATACCCATTGAACACAGCCCAGTCCTCTTACTGCAACTCAAAGGAAACTCACTAGAATTCCTCACTGACACAGGAGCCACAGTAAATGTGATCAGTTAAGATGCATTCAGATCCAGGCGTCATACGCCATCCCTCAGACCTGCTGACAGGCATTTACCTCTAGGGTTCCATATCTGTTCTTCCATGCAAAGGTGTATTCGCAGCAAACCGTACATACAAATAGAAGAGAGATCCGATGGATGTTTATGTTGTAAAAGTGGAGGCTCTAGAAGGCGGCATCCTCAGTTTTAAATCTGCTTTACACATGGGATTGATGCACTCCTACATAGCCTTATGACAGTCTATGCTGCAGGCTTGAAAGACATGGCAAAGATAGTTTTTCCATCTGTATTTCAAGGCCTGGGTAAACGAAAAGACCAACAATTCAAGCTGCACAGAGATAACTCCTTAAAGCCTGTCGCTCACCATTATCAAGCCAAACCACTAAACATACAACTTGTGCAAGAACTTAAAATATTACTGGACGAAGACATTATTGAACCAGTTTGTAGCCCTATGCCATAGGTGTCCTCAATAGCACTGTACCCAAGAAAGATGAGATGCAAATGGGCACATTCAATTGTGTGTAGACAAGCACACACCTAACCAAGACATACAGAGAGAAAGTGCCTCATTACAAGTTCGGCGGTAAGCCGCCGACCCAGAAACATTGTTTCTGGCTCCTGACTTCCTGGTGCTACCGGGACATTACAAGTCCCAGTGGTGCGGGAAGTAAGGCGTTGGATTTGGTAAGTCCCCATTCCCGTGGACTCCTACAGGACTCCACGGGAATGGGGACTCGGCAGCACCAGCATCGTTGGTAACGTCGCCTGTTCTTCTGTGACAACTCTTCCTGCAGGCCCCTGTTGCGCCTGGCTGGGTCAGACCAGCAAGGCGCAACAGCCCCTGCAGGCAGACTTGTAGTGTGGCATGCTGGAAACAATGGTGCCGGTAAGCTTACCGCACCCTTGTTTCCGGGCCGCCACACTCGTAATGAGGCCCAAAGCAATGTGCACATCGAATGACTGACATGATGCACCTGTTACATGGTGCGACTCTTTTCTCAGAACTGAACTTCAATAAAAGTTTTCACCAACTGGAATTACACCCATTAGCACAATAAATCACTACCTTTTGCCACCTACCCAGGATTATTCAGATAGGAACAGTTCTGCTTCGGCGTTTCTACTGCAGCAGAAATATACCAGATTGAAATCCACAAAACAATTTGACACATCCCACAGTGTTTCAATTACAACAATTATATTATCGTATTTGGCGCCAATCAAGCAGCTCATGACGTCACATTGCATAGAGTATCCATGGCACCAGGAAAAGCCCATTTAACCCTCAATGCTGACAAATGTGAGTTCAGTAAATCAACCCTGAAATTCCTATGTCGCATTCTCTCTGTCAAAGGATTACAACCTGATCCCGCATATGGTGTATCCCTGCACTAGATACACTAAATATTTTGCTCCCATTTGGTATACCCCTATTTCTACTCACGAAGACCAGCAGTGAATTCACATGGTCCTCAGAGTGTCAACAAGCACTCTACCTGATAAAAGAACGCAATGCTTCAGCCACGTGCATTGCTTACTGTGATTCTGCCTTACTCACAGAACTTACAATGGATGCCATTCTCGTGCGGCCACATATGGTATTCCCAAAGTGCTGAAATCGGACAATTGACCCCCATTCAGCAGCAAAAATGCTGCCCTGTTCGTTGAATATATCAGGTTCCGTCATTGGAACTGCTAAGAAATATACTAAGAAATATGATAACTCACATGCCCGACAAAAGGTGCAAGAGAGGAATGCCAACAAAAAGAACACGATGAAAAGGCATGCAGATAAAAGGAGAGAGAACATGGCGTCCTTCAAAGAAGGCGATTGTGTACTGGTGTGGCAGCCTCAGCTGAACAAGGCAGTATCTGCTTTCCGCAAGTGAGTTTGGGCATAACGGACATTCAAAGGTATAGGATTTAGGTTGAACGAAAAGGCCGGAAGATTCCAAGAACTTCTTCCTTCTTCAAGACAGATTGGCTGGTGAATGATGTTACAGATGAAGAGCTCGGCTTGAGTGAAGAGCAGGTAAGCAGTCCAGAAGAGACTGGTGGTGATGCCAATACTCCAGATAATTGTGATAATGAAGTGCAGCACCCTGTCGAAGCTGGGAGATGGCCCCCTCTTGAGGTCAGGTGACCCAAGCAAGCAATGCATTGAAGAAATGGGTTGATGTTGAAGTTGTGCAAGGAGGGGTGGTAGCACCCTCTTTGTATTGTTATGGGGGGCAGGAAAGGAGGAATGTGATGGGAAATGGAGGGGGCGATCACAGGGAGGAAGAATAAGAAAGATAAAGAAATACGTTGTACCTTCGAGCAGCTCTGTCCTTATTCACTGCTTTACCTATAGCCTATGATATCATACCGTACAACAGAGGCACCGTGCCTCCACTAATTGGCACGCTGATGCCATGTATGCTTATGTTTTCCATTAAAAGCAGTCCCTGTACCCCCTTTTTAAATGTAGAATTTTATTGATTTTCTGATGCTTTTTATAAGATCCGGGAAATCGCGACACTCAGTATTAAGGTATTTCATGTCATAACTTCAATCCCCTCCAGTCCCCCTCCCCCGCTCCCTGCACCCTCCACCCCCCCCCTCAGAAGTATGTTTAGGTATCAAAATATCTACGTGGCAGACGGTGTAAAGTGTGCTCTGCCCTTTCTGACCTAAGAAGCTTCAGTTGACTCTTCATGGCGAGTATTTTAAAGTTCCTTCTAGTTCGGGCTTCACAATATCCCTTATCTTCCTCCTTCAACTCCTTTTAAAGCTGTTGTTCTTCCTGTCCTCTTAAGTGCTTCATTACTGCTGCATGTGGAAAATGATTACCCCGAGCTACAGCCTCAAGAGCGTCCCACTGGGTCCTGTATGATGTGTTGGCAGGGCTGTTATTTCTTAAATAGTCCGTAATCCCCTCTTTCAGCTCCTGAAAACATATAAAGAAACCCAGAAGCAATACCCATAGGTATTGCACACAGTGTCCCGCCCAACCCCTCAGACTCCCAGGAACTGTGCTATGGTCGACCAGAGTCATTGGTTCTATCTCCATGGTCAGAACCAGTCTGGTCAGCTCTGGTGTCATGAATATGTGGTTCATTCTTGAGGGTGATGCAGGGACATGGGAAGTGTATGTGTACGATCTGCCCGTGGGGTGTCAAGTGTGCCAAATGTCAATCAGGTTAAGCTCCTGAAGTCGATCTCTTAATTTCTGTGAGGCCGCACCCATCATGGAATAGGTTGCCTGTGTTGACCTATACTGTACTGCATCCATGACCAGATCATGCCACCTAGAATTAGAAGTTCACCTTGGCCATGTTCCCCCACCATATCCAGAATCTGCAGCATAAATGCTTCTTGAGAGGCATTCGGGGCAAATAATGCGAGAACAGTCACCAGTTTCCCTTGCAAGGTCCCGGCCACCATGCCATATCTCACATCGATACCTTTTTAGTTTTAACATGCATGAAGCCCAGGTGCCTGTGTAACAAAATCGCCACACCAGCCCTTTTGCCATAAACTGGTGCATGCAACATTCTGGGTACCAGCAGATGTGTCTCGTGGGGAGGAACCAGATGCAGCTGTAGAACCCCTGAGTTCTCTAAATACCTGTGTGTGATAATTCATGGTATTAAGGCCATGTGTATTCTATGTACCAACATTAATCACCAAAGAAGGATAGCTCAAGGGCAACGTGTTAGTCTTGGAAGCAATACAACGCAGTGCAACACAAGTTCAAATCCCGATCCTGCGCTTAGAAGCCACTCATTGGTATTTAGCGCATTATAAATGAACAATTATATTGGTGGCCTTGGGTTTCACCTTTCCTAAACATACATGCAGTCTTCCATAAAGATATACCCACTGCAACCCCTCCCTACCTGCCACAACCTGGCTACCCTTGTGTGTGCCTTCCTCTTGCTCTGCGTATAGATCAGATGCCTGGCTCTCCCATTATAGTAGACCCCCAGTGCCCCCCTGCAATTACCCTGATAGATTCCACCCAACCTAATACCTGCAGTGGAAGATTTACCCCACTCCGTCAACCGGCCTGATATAAATGAACACTATAAACATACAACTTCTAACTTTGGCAGCAACAAACAGAGAAACCTCCCGGGCCATCATGGAACCGCCTTCCAGAGCATGGCCCCTGTAATTGGCGGTGGAGTCGAACTCCTCCCTTCCCACCTTGCTTCCAGGGAACCCTTTTGAGAACCTAGCAACAAAAAGGAAAAAATAAACAATGTCACTGGTCAGCTTGCTTCTTTCCGCGTTGGGTCAATCTCCATGTCTCCCTGTTAGGATCCCTCTCACTCTCGAGGGTGCTGGCCTGGACAGGTCCGCATCTGGATCTGAAAGTTCAACAGTCATCAATTTAAATTGCAGGCCAAAGGGGTAGGTCCACTAGTACCTCTCATCCCGGCATCTCAACTACTCTGTAACCAGCTTCTGCTTTCTTCTCTTATGAACCAAAGGTTGGCATACAGCCTGAAAGATCTGAATCATTGAGTCGCAAAATTGGATCAGGTTGGCCTTTCTCGCTTTCCCCAACAATGACGGCAGCGAGGAGGCACGATCTGGTGAGTTTCTCTTAGGGCCGATCCTTTGAGCCCTGTCAATCTTAAACAGGACCACCTTCCATCAGAAGCTGCTGAAATAATTGCCTGACATAACCTTCAATGCCATCGCCTTCCGCCCTGTCCTTAAGGAATTCAATGCAGATTCTCCCTCCCTGCTTTATTCTCCTGGTCATTGCACTGAACTCTCAGCACCTCAGTATCTTCTTTAAGGGCACGACAACCCCTCATACCTCACTTAACGCAGCTTCAATAACAGCCGCCGATCGTTCCTTGTGGTCCACCCCATCTCCAAGCACCCTGATCTCATTCCTGAGTTTGAAAACGGAGTCGGCCACCGCCGTGCAAAGTACCGCTATTTCGGTGTGCAAGGACTCCACAATGTCCCTTTTCAAAATGTCCAGTAAGTGGGACAGGAAGTCCGGCGTTAGTAGCGGCGTGTCAAATATTGATTACGGAGCCCGCTCAGTGTCTTCCTCCATGTTGCCTGCTTGTTGTGACTTTTTAATTGGGTGCCCCATGTACGACAGTATATCTTTGTTCTTACTCTTCTACCCGCTGCAGGTGTCCCTCTGTGTATTGCGCCCCTCAATTCGCGTAGCAGTCACATTTGAGATTATTTTCAAGTCTTTAGTACCACTGTATTAACTAGCAATCATGGAGTCTCCACATGCAGTGAAACCTTGAAGCATGCACTTGGTCGGTTGATCTCAATTTTCACTCACACTTTCAGATCTTCCCAAAGTTACGTGGAATTGTCTCACCGGCCGGCAGCCCGAGCGCCCCCAAGATGAGCACACAGCAAACAGAATAGGGATTTTGGTTGCTAGCAGGCTAGGACTCCCTTCCTTTGTCACAGAAAATGTTTTCCAGTGCAATTTATCGGCTCAGATAAATGGATGCGCCAGAAATACAAGCCTATGGCACCTCGCACAGTCTGCAACTCTCCCCAGCAAAGCACCCAAAGTAGTCTCTTTGTACCTTCCACTAGCCACTGGGGCCCTGGATAGACAACGGGGTCCGCTCCATCGCACCGCCAACCACAGCCATCCCGCCCTGCCACAAGAGCAGCAATTTGTCAGCAGGATGAGTCTCCCCTGCTAACTAGGCACTTGTCACCAGGCACACCACCACTCCCTACGCCGTCCAAGCCCGGACCCTCTGAGTCAGCCCCGGTTGCACTCCACCACCATTGGTGGTTCCAGGTCAGCCCTTCTGCACTTGATGTCACGCCTGGGTGTGGAATCCCAGTCGGGCCTAGAAGCATTCATTGGCAGCTACCATTTTTATCCTCCAGGCCGTCTCCGCCGGGCCGCCGTCCATGCTGTGCTTTGCTCCCTATCTCGCTCCAAGAAGGAATTGGGTGATTGTCGCAGCCTCCCCATTTGTAGGGGTGGTGTGAAATCCCTTAAAGGGATAAATGATTGCTGTCATCAACGTGTTTCCGACCAGCGGATGGAGAAGGTCGAAGGCACACATCTCACCTCTCGCCCATCTTGGCCACGCCCACTGTATCCTTTTTTGAAGAGTTTCACCCCCTCCATCCCCCCTAGTCATCCTTCGGGCCCCAATAGGGGGGCCAGGCCACAGTTTGAGGGTCTCTGCGCTAGAGGAATACGTTTTATCTCCAAAGTATCAATAGCCTGCACCCTCCTCTAACATCCAAAACCACACCCACTCTAAACCGCATGTGCTGAGAATAGAGGCTTTGTCGGGAATAGAGGAAGTCTGTCAGAGCACACACTTTACTTAATCAAAATAAACTTAATCGCAGTGCAGTTTACAATGACAATGGGCAAGAAAGACACAATACTAGGCAACAATGATTTCCAAAGGTAAATGGTGTCCAGTCAAAGATTTGAAACAATAGTTTCGAATGTCAAAAGTTCCGACACAAAAGTGCCGGAAAAAAAAATGTGAAACTTTTTTTTCCGCCACTTTTGTGTCAGAACTTTTGGCATTCGAACCTTTGACTGTCGAAACTATCACTAGGAACCAAATAAACAGCCTGAAATGTTCAAAAGGGATCCAACCCAATAGAAACACTGGTAAATGTTATCCATCCATGCGCTGGAAGGTACTTCTGGCAGTTATCAGAATCAGAGGTACTGAAGTTAATCTGATATTAATTACAGTACTTTAACTGTGGACCCTGTCGACGTTTAGAAGTTAGGTACAGAATCAGTGTCGGAAGCCTCAGGTACGTAGTTCCATAGTGAGAGAGGAGAGGAGGTGCAGCATTACACACGCTGTGGCTAATGTGCTGAGGTCCTTTACTCAGCTGGGGGGCAGGAGCAGAGTGAAACGGTTCATCAGGACAGGGCTGAGCCGAGAAAGGGGTAACCCCTGAGCAACCCTTGAGAGGGGATATCGGCTGGGCCCGGTGTTGGCTTCAAGACAGCAGATACACTGCAGTTGCCGACTGGGAATGAGAGGTACCGCCACTCTGCTGTATCCCACTAAAGCATGAGCAGGATAGACACAGGGAGATTATGTGTAATGCTAAGGCTGCAGCTGCTGCATTGACTGGGAACCTTAGTGGTGACCCTCACAGGCTAGTGCCTACTAAACTACCTCCTGCAGTAGCACACTGTCTTTCCTGCATTAGTAATGCACCATTGATGCCCATGATGAGTTAATTGAGTGTTGAAAGCGCAATTCCAGCATGTGTTTTGTGTTTTTCGGTGTTTGGTGGAATCACTAAGCGCCTATTACCGGTTGAGAAAAGCCACAGTGTGGGTCAGCAGACCCTCCACCTGAAACACTATAGAACATTTGGATGGCGTGAGTGCAGACACAGATGCTCTGCCCCCTCCCCTACTTGTAACAACTACTGCTTGATCCTTGACCAGGGGCAAGATTATTAGCAGGTCAGTCAAGCCTCACTAGCTGGACATCAGGCCTGTGGCTGGACCTTGATTAAATTTGGGAGCAGTTAGTCTAAACTGTTCTTTGGCACAGACAGTCCTCACTGCTAATGGTTGGGCTGCCACTTTTGACTGGGTGGCGCTGGCTTGCATTGCGGCTCTTGTGGCACCGTTGAGCCCTTTGTTCTTCTGGAGGGCCAGTGGTACTTATGTTCTGGCAGATATAACGTGTGTACCCTTTACATAATACACTGACATTTTACTAGAAATTACGCAATAAATGTCGAAAAGGGAAGGAACACGAAGAAAGAAGGAATTTGAATTTGTTAAACTGCTTCCCCCTTGTCCATATTCCTTGCGCAGCCATGAGGATTGCCACAGGTCTATTATAAAACAAAGCCGGGTAATTTCCAAATCACGCCCTATGCATGGGGTGACTGACCTCATTACAGATCGGATGAACATGAATACCAATGAACAAATATCGTGCGAAGACAGGGGAGATAGATCCCCTGCATTATCGACTGTGGTTCCTGAACACACTAAAAAGCTAGAAAGCTTGCAATGTGCGAGGCTAACACAGTCAGTGGATGCTTTGAAATGGGAGCAAGAGAAGATAAAACATTTTTTTCCAACTCTCTCCTCAATAAGACCTGGATGCAGTCCTGTAGTAGCGAGTTCACCTAATTCGATGGTTAACATAGACAACAATAACTCCCTATTAAACATGTGTTTGAACTTAAGACGAGCATCCTTATCAGGAAATGCGGCCAATATTGAACTCCCTACATCACTTCCTCCAACTAATTTGTCGATAACACACGATCTAAAAAAAAAAAAAAAAGGGAACACACACTTACCCACTGTGGTAGATTCGAGCGTGGATACCTCAAAAAGTATAATACAAGAAGATGTTGATATTAATGACTCTACCTTTATGCCAAGTTTGAACACAATTGTTGTCACGATGGAAGCTATCTTTGGTTTATGCTCCACATTGGCAAATGAACAGAGCGGAATAAAGAGGATTTTGGCCAGGGTAGTGGACGTGATCCTGACGAATAGTGTAGTGGATAGGGGACAGACGTGAGCAATATCAGAGGTAGATTTTGTAGAAGAGGTGGATGAAAAATCATTGAGTCAAGCATGATAAACACCCCTCTTTCAATCTGTGATCATACAATGTTATTTGCGGATACAAATCAAAGGAGGGTTATGCAGGAATAGCCAGCTATAAAATCTCCTACAGCCTCTAGCTCGTTACACAATAACCATTTGAAAATGATACGCGAACACAGAAAGAGAAATAAAACTAAACAATCGTCTAAAAACAGATAACAAGTATCTGCAGAAGCACCTAATAACGCATCTGCATTGGCAGCCATTCCAGATGTAAACAAGAATGTGACGCCTATGAAGATCAAGAAAGCCAATTACTGGCACACTGTTGTTCAAAATAAACAACTTAGGCGTTGTTCCGCAACTTTAGACAAATGGCTAAAATTTCCAGAGGAGAGTGCATCATACAGGCCAGCAATGAAAGGTGTAAATATACCCACACAAAGAGATAAAGTTCAAGGTATAAGGGTGCAACAGACAAAATCAGAAATGGGTATATGTAGATTAACTATGGCCAGTGAACCCTCCCAGATGACAACTGAGACTAGCCTCAAGGATAACGTTTAAGCCCATTTCTGATAATGGGCTGATCCACGCACCTACTTGTATGCCGGTGATAGCCAAGGACAAACTAAGCCCCACACGAGCCTTGCAGGAGGACAGCCAATTTTCATGGATCCACCGCTATAACCAGCAGCATTGTAAATCAGCATACTATCCACGATGCATTTGCATTGAGGAATTTGAACCTATTAGCCATAGCCCATTTTTAAATAGAGGAAACCTGATGACACTGTTCCAACAAATTGAGGAGTTGTCCGTCTTGACGTCGCAAGATATTGAAAGGGGAGAACTACCCGGCTGTCATACCCAATCTAATTGGGTGGTGGTAACATTTGTCAGCTGCATGGTTGTGGAAAGGCTCATGCTATTTGCTGATGGGATGTATACCAGGGGCTACTGTATGCAACTATACTAAGGCACACTGACGGAGGAACGTTTTAAGACCCCTGTGTATACCATGGAGGGAAAAGCAGTTACGAAAACTCCTTGGTCAAAAAAGAGGTTGGGACACCAAGGACAACAATCTAAATTGATACAGTCAACTTTTCCCAACAAGCCTTGGGCGTCTTCGGTTGAAGAGCCATGGTATTGGCCATCGGCCAGCTCTGAATTGGGCCTTCTCCTATCCTGGAGCACAAGGGGATTTAGATTGTTCACCACACAACCAATAGGCTATGCTGCTCTTGCCACGACTGACATATTTATGTTACATGAAACTTGTTTGACGACGATATTCTCAATGGGTGGCAACCAAATATATTTTCAACGAGCAACTAGAGCTCAGAAGGGGAGACCCAAGGGTGGCTTATGCATAGGCTTAGACAAGGTTACGAGACAGTGGGGTAAAACACTGGAACACCTTGTGACAACAACTTGGCAGTTGAAACTAAAAACCTTTTTTATTGGAATGGCAGCACTCTATTACATGTAAATGATCCTGATGGAACACGTAGTGCCTCGCTGCCGAAATGGGTGACAGAGTTATTGTCAACATGGAAGTTAAAGAACCCCAAGGGGAATATAATTATAGCTGGTGACTTCAATACGCTATGTATTAATTTGGTACTTTTTTTTCTGAGCTTTGCCGAGCATTGATACAGAAGAGTCGTAGGTGGTTGGAAGTACTACTGGAAATCAACTTGGTACCATTGTTACCAAGCAAGAATGAAACCCTGTTGGAGGTGGTTATGTGGACTAACGGGCGCAGTGCTTCATGTTTGGACATTTTATTGTAGAGGAGCAGCCGAATGCCTCTGCAGGAAGTCCTGCCCCCACTCCAACTTATATGCTGGAAGCCTGAAATCGTGCCATGCTTGAAACCAGCGGTTATGAGCATTCCGCTGAAAATATTCGAGAGAAGGTGTCAACTAAGAAAACCCTATCAGAAGTATTCCCGAAGAGATGATCATCTCATGGAGGAAGTCCCGGAATAAATATGAAAAGAGCAAGAAAAGGCGCTGGTGATGTCACAAGAAAAGAGCATGACGCACAGAGAAGACTGCTGAAGGTGGAACCTTAAGCCACTTCTGAACTCACCCACGACTGTTCCTGTGGCTGCTTTGAGAATGGAACTTGGCACTACCTCCTCATGAACTATCAGGAAACTAACTTGTAGCAAGTGGTTATTACAAAATAAACCAAGTTAGTGCCACAATAGATATCCCTGATATACTTTCTATGTCCAAAGCACATGTATATTACCGAATGGGTAATAAAGCACATCTTGAATTGGATGAGTCCGTACAAGACTATGTGGAGAAAATTGGCCTGCCCCCTGTAGAGGCAGCAGATATTGGTTTTTATTTACATAAACTAAAGCTCAAGTCACAGGAAGGGGACCAATTGAGATCTACTGGTATAATAGAGAACAAACAGCGTTATGAGGACTATGTTAAACAATGCTTCGAATATCATAAGCTGTGCAGTTTCCTAATTAAGGCATGTTCTTACACACTAAGATGTTTTATCATGTACCTGCGATTAAATATTTTCTGGTTTTGGAACATATTGGCACCTGACAGAACATACCACGTGAAAAAAGACTGTGTTTGTGTGCCAAATCTATTGAAACTAGTAGGCACACATTTGCCGTCATGTGACAAGGCAACTGACCTTTACTTCAAGGGCTTAGAGCGCTTTTGCACATGGTCAGGTAGTATTGTAAAAGATCTGTTTTGGTCTATGATTGTGGCTGCAGAGTAGCTTGTGATCACTGCAGCTGCAATGCATGTCTGGGAGTGCATACAAGGCATGCTATTAATAGACACTCCCTAAACGCAAATAGTGACACGGCCAATTCCATAGAATAAGCATGGAGGTAGATTCCTGACACCGATGGGCCTATGTATATTAACTTGAAAGGTATTATATTTATTTGAATAATGTAATTTTTAGAGGTACTTACTAATGAATGAAAACATGAATTTGTAGTATATGAACTGTTGGATGAGGATTTTAATAGTGTTGTTTTTATGTGTGATTATTAATTGTTGTTTTAACTGTTTTATATCTGAGGGATGATTTGTATGCAAAAGGCTTAATTTTATTAGTCATACTCATTAAATAAAATTTAAAAATAATAACGCGCACAGTGAGAGTCAATGTAAAATCAGGGCAGCGACATCTGTTGGCAGAAGGGGAAATTGCATGCAGGAGTAATAATTAGATATGCACAATCTCCAGTGTCCCAACAAATTTAAGGAACCAGATGACTGCTTGGCTCCTGGAGACACTCCAGAGGCCCAGCGTGTAATGACATGGGATGTCACCCCGGTCACTGAGGAACCCAGGCACAGATGTGAGTCCCCAGACGTTCACCACAATGCCAACGTCTCTTACTTGGGAGGGCTCTGGTGACCCAGAGGACCCTCTAAAACTGAGTAGCAGAGGGGACATAGGAGGATGACCGAGATGTCAGGCCAGACATGAAACAGCCCAAGTGGCTGCAAAGAGTGGGAGCTGCACAGGGCCTTGCTAATACAGGTTGTTGTAACTTGAGCCCGGCCACTAAGAGCTTGTGCTCTGTCATGCGTCTGTGTCATATGGAGCACCATGTGACACAGTTAATAAAGGGATGAGCGGCTCTCCCGCTCACCAGTTATAACACCAACTCACAGACTCCCATGTCTCACGGAAGCCAAGTGCATTGCTAACGGTGCCAGTGCTTCCGTTACAACCATGCTGGTGGAGCAGGAAAACCTGGCATGTCAGGCTTGCCAGAGGATCCGTGGCCCTTACTGGCATCGTTTTAGTATGGCGGTCTGGAAAGGGTGCTGGTGCGTTGCTACCGGCACCCTTATTTCCAGAGCGCCATACTCGGAATGAGGGCCAATGTGTAATATATGTGATTGGAGCTGTACCACATGTTGCATCATCTCAGTGCTTTAACTTTATACCCTTGGCATGGGATGTTGTAACTTGAGCCCAGCCATCAAGGGCTCATGCTCCGTCATGTGTCTGTGTCACATGGAGTACCATGTGACACAGTTCATAAAAGGGCGAGTGGCTCTACCACTCACCAGTTATGCCACCAACTCACAGACTCCTGTGTCTCACTGAAGCCAAGCGTTGGAGCGGGCCCGGCCTTACTCAGTCTCCTAACACAGTCTCCTTCAGTGGAAGCCACGGACAGCTTCCTCATGGAGCGGGGGTGCTCTTGTGATGCCAGGGACCAATCTGAGGCCCCAGTGACAGCAGATAAGAAGGCAGCAAAGAAGATCAGGAGGAAGGGAGGAGCAAGTCCAGGGGGGATGGGCTCACAGGAGAGCAGCCGTAGGCCTTCGGGCAGGCCTCACAGCAGGCAGGACCAAGGCAGAGTCTCTCTGAACGACGTGAAGGCATCACAAAGCAGACACAGACAACAGATCAAAGTTTGGTCCACAAACATTTATTTAACTAAGAATGGAGGATGGAATAGGCATACATTACCTATGCTAAGGTGCTATTTCCCTACCTAAAGAAGATTAAGGATAGTCTGTGTCAGGAAGTCCCAAGCAAATGTCTGTCTGTGTCCAAAACCTATATTTGCTCTCACATCTAACTGGATACAATGCATAGGGATGTCAGCATCAAAATAAGTAGTATTCAAATAAAGGTTCAGAGCCTCTTCCAGCTCCTGGCTTGCAACCAGCTTCAAGATAGTTCACAGGGGTTCCTTTCCCCAAGAGTTCAGTTCTTTCAGCTTTTCTAAAACAACACAATTCCTTGGGACACTTTCCAGCTCTTCTGATATGGTTTCCTTTCACCAATTCACATATGTAGTTCAGTTTCTTGACTTCAAATCATACACCAGTTCTTTGCAATTCAAACATAAGTTTCTTTTTGGGTGTTTTAAGTGGGTTTTCCATATAGGGGTGCACTCGGTCTAGGCGCAGTTGTTGGACCACACGGTCCACCCATTACCGGTCACGCAACTGATACACCTTTCTTGCAACT
Organism: Ambystoma mexicanum; assembly: GCF_040938575.1. Taxonomy (NCBI): domain Eukaryota; kingdom Metazoa; phylum Chordata; class Amphibia; order Caudata; family Ambystomatidae; genus Ambystoma; species Ambystoma mexicanum. The sequence goes on along the minus strand of NC_090935.1, from coordinate 669,058,957 downwards.
TTTCCATCAACACGTGGTCACTGCTTCAATTTACCAGTGGTGCTTGAATCATTCACATGTATAACACCCTCTTGACATTGTATTGTGGCTTGATTTGCCACCATGCACTTGTTGCACTTTCGTATATTCTCCTGGCTCTTGCCAATTCTGGGTTTCTCATAATATTCAGTTCCTTGTAGTCCCTTGGCTTTTGCCAATGCTTGTTTTCTCATATAGCACAGTTCCATGTACTCTCTTGGCTTTTGCCAATGATTGTTTTCTCATATAACAAAGCTCCTTGCATCAGGAGATTTCACCAACTTTCTTTCACTCCGATCGGCATGCAGATTTCTTAAAGTTGTTTTCACTTAAATCGATAGTCAAAGGAAATACTTGCTTTCATTCAAATCAATGTTTATTACTCCATTTGCTTGTTCGCCTGGCATACCGGTGTTCCCTCTGCTTGGTAGGCTGATCAGTTGGATCTTAAAGCTTGCCAGCATGTCTCCTGCTGCCACACACTCTCTCTTCGCCGTGCAGTGCCATGTGTAATCTCCCAGCGGCTCTCCGTTGCTGCACTACCCCAGTGAGGCTTGTCCTGCAGCTCAGGACTCCAGTGACTGCTTTGCTGAGTGACACCGGTTTCACTCTCGTGGCCCCTCACCAGCCTCCAGTGTCTTTCAGCTTTGCTTCCCTCTGCATATGCTCTGCATCTCCCCAAGGGTCTCGAGAACTCCGCTTGCCATGCCGCTTCTCCGGAGAGGTCTGCTTTTGCCCAGCTGTCCATAGCCCTGCTTCAACAGCTGACTCCATTCCCATAGCATTTTCTTATTTTAAAGTTCCAGCCATCCTATAGTTGGTCCAAAAAGGACTAGACCGATCGCTGTTGAAACGGAAGTCCTGCTTAACTCTTGCTGGCCTGCCCCTCATACCCGTACACAACTGGTGTTTATATGTGTGAGTGTTAATAACATGAGGATGTGTTTCTCTAGTTAGTTTCTTCCTCGTCCCAGGACCAAACTGGTGTTTCTTAGGGAACGATTTAAGGGTAGACCAGGGAAAGGGTTGACAATAGCCTATACAAGCTTGAGGGACAGAGGACTCATTGTGAAAGGGAAATGGGGGATACTATGTCTCACCTAAGGACGTCTCCTCCCCACTCCCCAAGTCTCCTCCACCCAGGTGATCCTCCCTCGCATCTCCATCCCCAAGGTCTGGATCTAAGAGCGATGGCCTTTCCCTGGCCACCCGAGAGGAGGATACATGGGGAAAAGAAGTGAGAATGCCCTCAGGTTTCTGACAAGGGGCATCAGGGAAAGCAAACCCAGGGGCTTCATTTTAATCAGCAGAAAAGGGCAAACCAAGTGAAATGGAGGGAGGGAACCACCGGATCAGGCTAAGAGACTCCAAGGGGCAGCAACCATAAAACTAACTAGACCACATAAATACATTCCAAAGTGCAAGCCAAATAACATATAATAAAACAACATTCTTCATAGTAAAGGAAAATGCATGATTTTGGTACCCCCATAATTAAATAAATGAAGGATCCTCTTGGGAGTCCAATGACAACCCAGCAGTTGGTGACAGGTGGTCGCGAATTCCTGTTGGTGGAGGGGTCTAGAAACATCTACTATTATAAAGATAGGGAAAGTGGAAAAACACCAAAGTAACACTTCTCAACTGTCAAAACCGAAAAGTCTGGTAAAAAGGATCTGGGAGATGGACTAGGTAGCAAAGCGGACACAGTGGAAAATCCCCAGTTCACTGCACATAAAGAAGACCATTTAACTCAATGCCATTTAAAAGCTTTTTACAGAAAATGTTTGTTTCCTTTTACAGCAACCAGATTTACTGTCCATTCTAACTGGGTTTCGACGCCCATGCACACTGGGTAGGCCTGTTCTGAGTGCTCAGATGACATGGATAGGCGATTGCACAAACATACATTTTTGCAGTCTGTGGCGTCTCACAGACCACTGTCATGGTCTCCAGGTACTGTTTCTCGTACCAGTCACATTTTCGGCGTGTGCTAAAACACAGTCCTACAAACCCTGTGGAGCCTGCTTAATGCGCACAGTCGAACCAGTAGCTGTTTGTGTTGGATGAAGAAGTTGGCATTTCAACACTCATACATAATAAACACCAAACCTAAAACGACTCGCCACTATGCTGTAACTATGCTACACTGAAATGTGCTGTGTAAAAGTTGATGCAATGAATCAAACATGATTTGATTTAATTCCGTTTTATAGAAACGTCACACGTTATATGGCTGGGTAAACGTGAAAGCCTCCAGGTGCAGAAATGAAAAGGCAAAAAAAACAAGAACCGCTAGCATCATTGCATGCAGGTGTTGTGAAAAAGGAAATCACTGGAAGAGGGATGTGTCAAGACTCAGGGGGAGAAGGATCTCCATCAGAATAGTGTTCCAGGTCCTGGGGGTTCGAATGGAGAAACTTCTATTGCCTTTAAGTTTTGAAATAAAATCTACATGAAATCAGTCTCAGAGGATCGCAAACGTCTCGAGGGGATGTAGGGAATGTAGAAGTGAATTGTTGAAGCAAGAAAATGAGTGGCCAGACCATCCAGGCACTTAACCAGGCATTTAAATGCCAGTCAGCTGATCTTGAATTGGGCCTCCCTCTCCGGAAGCAACAGTGCAGTTTTTAGCAGGAGAAGGAAGACTGATGAGCAGGGATCCCAGCACAGATGGAACTCCCATATTCCAGCTTCAAATTGATTAGTGATACCAACACCACTGCAGCAGGTAAAGATTCCTATAGATAAACACTAAAGTTCAGTGGACATTGTGATGACTCCGATGGACTCATCACGGATTCCCCGGCGGTAACTTCCTCCCATGTGGCATGGGGACGGCAGCCGCTACCTGATGCTGACCATGGGGTGGTTATATGAGGGAGGATCACAGGGCAGGAGACAGCTATCGGGGAGAGGGGACGATTCCATTGAATGAAACACCGTATTCCCCCCTTTTCCCTGATGAAGACCCTATAGTACCTAATTTCTTGATGGCTTGTTGTCACTCAACAATTTCCCCTTATTGTGAAAATCAGAAAAACCTTCCTTTAGACAGAACTCTGTGTATACCTCAACCATTCATAACACACATAAAACATCTTACGTTTGTGACATTTCTTTATGTAAAGTTTTGAAGCAACATCATTTTTGAAGAGACACCTGCATTGCGTAAGAAGCCAATCCAGGGACAAGCTTCACCGCAGAGGCACGCCATAAATTAGAGATGCCACGAACTACCAGTGAGTCGGCCCAGAGCCATTTGGCACTCCGTGGCATACCCACAAATGAGCAAACAAGTGAAAAAAATATGAATGATATTTTGGACAAAGAGCAAAGGCAACTTAAACACAGGCAAACCCTAATGTTAAACCAATGTTTTGAAGGAAGAAGATTCGAATGCCGACAGGACAAAGAGAAACAACGAAACTTGAATAATTATATAAGGAAGAGATGTTCATGTGGGAGAGCTGAAACAAGTGTTACCCTAAGTAAATACATTGGACAGAACAAAGTAGATGCTGATGTGATATATTGAAAGCAACCATAAAAACCAATAAGGAAGTCCTGGTAAAGAGAAGGCACCAGGCAATCCACGGAAGTTGTGGCAAGATACCTGGCATGGGAGTATACCAGGGGATATAGGAAGGCCATAAAGAGAAGTCCTGCCAGTCAAATACACCAGGCATCTGATATTGTATAAAGCACCTTACAATTCATGCAAGATACCTGGCAAGGACGTAATCAAGGCAAGCTGAAGAGCCCCATGAAAGGATTCCTAGCAAAGGAGTATACCAGATAATCCACCAAAGAAGAAATGCACATAAGAAGTCCCATAAGAGGATTCCTGCTAGAGGAGTATACGAGGCAATACATCAGACTTGCAAAAGAAAGGTTTTAACAGTGATATAAAACATCTGGCAAGGGAGTGTACCAGGAAACATGGAAAGTACCTGAAAGAAGTTCTTACATGTAACTGCAACAGCCAACCCTTTTAAGTTTATGCAACAGCCAAACCTGTTAGTTTACAGAACAAGAAACCCATGAATACAATATGAAGAAATTGTTGTTCAAGAGAAACACTTTTGCTACACAGGCATTGTCGGGTGTTATTGAAAATATTGTGTGAACAAGAACTTTCTGAATCCAGGGTAGAAGCCTCCAAGGAAATGTTGGACAGAGAGACACTCTGTCATACAAAGACACTGTTGTTTAAAAGAGATACCTTATGGCCATCTTACTACAAATCAAGCACCGGGGAACTATCCTCTGGTCTCAAGGATTTCTCATTGTAAAACATTATTTGGATTAATATTTATGTTTTAATAATGATACACTTTTCTTCCACTAAACATATGTCAGAGGTGTTTCCTTGCACTCTTAGTTGTTTGTTTCTATTGTGAGGGTCAGTTTAGAATGTTCTGGACACAAGCACGGTTTCTAAGTTACCCACTACTTGACACAGACTGATTCTTCGTTTTAGTTGCTTAAGCAGGGAACCTCCTTCCTTAGGATAGGGCTAGAGAGGCATTTTTCCAACCCATTTCTGTTAAATAAAATGTCTGGCAATGAGAGTACTACAACTTTGTGTCCGCCTCTCATTTCTGACCCCTCACCACATAAATACCCTTGGAAGAAACCTGCCACATGAGACCGATGTCTGTGAATTTGAACCTTCTCTGCAAACCTAGGAGCATGTCCCAAGAAAGTATGAGGAGCCGTCAGACAGGCCAGGTTCTGCAGAAGGTGCCAGTGACCCAGTATAGGCAGATGGATCGTAGACGAATTAAGCTGAACACCCATTACCTGCATCCATTTCTGAACCTGGTCAAGACCAGAGGAGAGAGGGGAGGTCGGGAAAGCATGTGGAATGCCATTTACACAGGCTAATAACTGTGTGCCATCTGAAAGAGTGTTACCTGAGGTGCAGCCCATTGAAAAGTTTCTATAATGCAGCAACATAAATCTTAAACAGGGGGCGGGGGAAAGCAAGGAAACCTGGGGTACTCCGCACTATATCTTCACTTCAGATGAGCAAAATGGGTCTGGTTGTACTATGCCAATAGTCCATTCGAAAAGCATGGGGCCATTCCAGATGTGTTCCATGGATGACTTCTCAAATGATCCAGGGGAGATGATGGGCCTTGGTATCAAACACTGCTGACAAATCAAGCATGATAAGGAGAGGGAAATATGGCCTTTGTCTGCTAGAGTTAGACTATCATACCAGACCATCAGAAGTGTGGTCTCAACCTCATGCTTCAGGCAACAACTGGATTGATGAAGATCAAAAGCCCTCATTGATTCCAAAAAGGACTGCAATTGACCTAACTTTGCTTTCCAGTATATTGGCCATCGAGTGAATCTCTGCAATTGAACAATAATTCCTGTAGTTAGTTGGGTCGAGGGAAGGCTTTTCCAAAGCGGGTCAAAGTGACCTGTTTCAGTGTAAAGGAAACCAGCCCTGAATGCAAGGATAGATTAATAAGCCTAATTCCAAGGGGCAACGACAGAGGGTTAGCTCTAGGCCACAGTGGCACAAATGGAAGCAACCCATCTTGAAGTAAACAGATGGGCAGAATACAGGCAAGATAGTGCAGCTATGTATTTTAGAAAAGGAGTCTAAAATATGTCATCAGAGGGATAGGCGGAGAAAAGAGGAGAGCGGCAGCCAAATAATTGACTGAACATCCCTGACTGTTTTGGGGCTATGAGAGCCCACTTTAATTTTGTTTGAGAATGATGTGACTTTATCCTCTACAAAGATCTCTTGCCTACATACATAGTTTGTTTTTAGGTTTTTCGGGGTTCCTTGTTCACAGGGACGTCATTTCACCAAAATGCCAGGGGTAGCGGAAGTGACATCACACAACCCTTGACCCCTGATGACATAATAGGAAGTGATGTCATTTGACCCCCCACCCTGAAGTGATATCGCGGGAAGCGATGGAACACGACCTTTCACCCGTTGACAAAACAAAGTGGCATCACAATGCATTGTACACTACGGAAAATATGGTTAGGATATCACTATAATGTGATGTACATTTCATACAAGAATGGATCGCCATATGTATCATTAAGATCAGTGTGTATAGGCCCGTATTACCAAATTACTGTGAATGCAAGCAGACGTCCATGACCAAATGATAATAAGCGCTTTATATAGAAAAAATATACACCCAATATCACCCAACCTGTGTTGGTACTCATTTATCGACCTCAGAAGGATGAAAGGCTGAGTTGAGGCGTTTGAGAACAGACTAAATCAGTGACTCACCCGCTGAAGTGTACCTGAAATAAACCTTTATTGAGTTTAGCAATTATTATATAGAATTCCAGAAAGACACATTATTTGGTATTCCTATTCTTTTTTATTTAGGGTCAGTGCTGAAAGTGTTAGACTTGTAGCACGTCTGTTATTATTTTTCTTCTTTATTTTTTAAGGGGCCTGAACAAGAAAGCCAACCACTCCAGAAGTAAAGAGCCACATGGTGCTCGCCACAGCCCAGGGGCTTACAGTAGAAAAAAAAAGAAAGAAAAAAAAAGATTTTTTTTTTTTGTATAGAGGTTGCAAGGGAGACCTCAGAAGTCGCAGTTGCGACTTCTGGAAACCCCTAAATGATGTCCCTGCTTGGTCAGTATCTGGTCTAAACCATTCATCTTTTTTTTCAAGCAGGATTCCCAGCATCTCCGATTCCACTTAAGAAGCAGACAATTGGCAGTGAACCAGTGAGAGTTATGACAACTTGACTTCACTTGAACACATGAGGGAATGTGTTCAATCCACTCATTAACGATCAGGTGAAAGACATGCACCTCGTCAAGCTTGGAAACCCCCTCAGATAAAGCACTAAAGCTAGCTTACTTTTGACTCTATGTAAATTTGGCTTAGAGCTGGGTTTGCTGGGGGGACATTGAGACTGCTAGTAGAGAGAAAATATTCAAAAGGTTTTTTTTCAGAAGGGTGATTTTCACATTTCTGGAAATAATTAGATCAAGATAGTGATCTCTGGCATGAGAGAGCGATTGTAAATAGAGAGATTGTATTGGCTATGTTGGGTTCTAAGAATTTCACTCAATCAGGATGTTGTGGGATATCGGCCCACAAACTTAAAACCCCTAGAATCAAAATATGGGGCAGGGGAGGTGCTTCAGGTTCATGAGGAGAGTCCTCCCGTGTGCCCCTGCGAGTTGTCCAACATGCGGCCAAACGCCTCATCAAGGCTACGCAGATACAACCACATCACCCCGGACCTCATCCACCTTCACTGGCTCCCGCTGCATGCTCAAATCACTTTCAAGTCTTGCTGCATCATCTATAAGGCAGTCGCTCTCAAGTCACCGAGCTACCCTGTGGAGAAACTCAGCATCTTCGGGGCCAGCATGCCACCAGAAGCCAGGACATGTGCAGACTTGAAAACCTCCACTGCAAAAAGGAAAGGACCAGAAAAAAGCCTTCTCTGCCTATGTCCCAAGACTATCGAACCTCAGCATCAGACTCGCCCCCACACTCCTACAATTCAGAAAATAACTCAAGACCCACCTCTTCAAAGAATCTCTCTGCCTCAACAACTAGGCCTTCACATCGCCCCTCGCACCACCTGACTCGGTATACGCCGACTGCCCCTCCCAGCCATCCGGTACAGCTGTACCCCTCTGTATCCCTCCCCCGCTGTACATCTGTTCTGTCGTCACCTCTGAAAAGCGCTCTGTTATGCATCTTTACTGTTGTATACCTCTGTAAAGCACTCTGTTATTTATCTGCATTATTGTATACCTCTTTAAAATGCCCTGGTGCTTCTCGAAGCTGGTCCACACTCAATAAATACCATCATTATAATAATGCCTTGAAGGTCATTTTCATCCCAGGTGAGTGATAGCAAATGAAAGTTTCAATAAGATTATCATTGCTCAGGATATTAACCCATAGGGCTTCTGAAGTGATAAGAGAGCAGGTGGGGGGCAAATGGACATTTGTTGTCCATTTGTTTGGCTTACCCACCCCATGACTTTAAGAGCATTATTTATTTCCCAGGTTAGCCATTCCCTTGGCAATAGAAGTCAACAAGCATCTTGTAACCTATTTTGAAATTAACCCGAATTTCAAAACATGGCTTCTGTCCTGGAAGGATACATGGTAGTTTATTACATGCATTATGGGGTGGGTGGGAGGTGTCAGAGCCATTCAGAGAGGGCCTTTAACTCAAGATGATCTGCCATGGAATTAGGAGTGCTACAAACATATCCCAATGAGAAATTTTTCACGAGAGTGTGAGGGGTATGACTTTGGATTGATCTGGATCCAGCAAGAGGAGGATGCCTTTGGGAGCATTCAAATACTTTTAAATAAGAGAATATCATCAAGGCCGTGCTTAGAAAGGCAGTCCCTCATCTTGATGCAACAAGGTTCTGGCCAGAGCAGGATGTCAGACCTGATCATCTTAAACACCTGGGGCCATATTCCATCAATGCTGAGAGGCAAGGATAGTTGCAGAGAGCCGCTGAATGGTGGAGCTCATTACTTATGTTATGTAGTCTTTGTAGAGAAAAGGTTTGATGTGTAACCTCAGTTGTCGCCACACTCTACTATAAAAAAATAAACATGCTTGGTCCACCACTACTATGCTGAGCCACATCTGGAATGTAAATACAAAAACATCCAATTTGACTACAGAGAATAAGAGCTACTATCAGGCCCACTTGGGATGCCTATCATATTAGTCACAGTCATGCCTTGACTACTGCAATGTCTGAAAAAGGACTCTGCCATTCAAATCTATAAAACCACACAATACAAAACCACAGTGATAGAACTACTGAGTCTAGGCTTCAGGAAATCATAAGGACAATCCTTCAAACATTCCAGGGCTCTTATCGAAGAGAACAACAATTTAAAGGGATAATTCACAAAAAGTGGTGGCCCCAGGATGTGATGAGCAAAGTGATCATCAAATTCTGTACTGGCCATGTCTGCAAAAGGGGCGACTTGTGTGCAGAAAATGGCCATGTTGCAAGCACAAGTGTTAAACAGTCACTTGCATATCCACATGCCAGGTGGGTGCCTGACATCTAGATATGCAACAGCTCGTCAGATAAGGAAGGAAAGGAGAAGATCCGAGTGGCATCTGCTAGGAGTTGATAGGAGAAGCTGTAGGAGGAGATCAATGTTCCAAGAGCAGAGGTGTGGAGAGTGAAGAGAAGTGGACCGACGACTGACCCTTGGGGAACACCAACAGTAAGGGGGGGAAGAGTGGGGAGGTATGGCTGTTCCAGGACACCTGGAAGTGTCTTGGAGTGAGATATGAAGCTAACCAAGTGAGGGCAGTGTCCCCAATACCTAGGAGAGATAGCCTTGAGAGAAGGTCAGATTGGCTGGCGGTATCGAAGACAGCAGTTAGGTCGAGGAATACGTGAACGGTTAGCATGACGATCAGAAGAGATGTAGTTGCTGATAATGAGGAGAGCTGACTCAGTAGAATGCAGAGGTCAGAAGCCAAATCGAAGAGGATCCCTGAGGTTGTGTGTCAAGGAACTCATTAAGTCGGTTGAAAACCTCAGTATTTTGGAATATTATTCAGTACAGAAATCACATGTCTGGTGGGTTGGGACAGCCTTCGATCCAATTCAGAGCGTGGTATGCATTTCAGGGGACCACCAACATTATGTACCTATAAACAGCACTGCATCTTTAATATGTTGTCCCGTATTTTAACACATATGCTATTTATGATACAATGATGAAGGTCCCAGTCTGCTTTGCAAATTTCCTTGCACCTGGACTATAACAGGGCAGATCAGTTGCAGGCCAAAGTTCTGTCTGTAAGAGGGAGTGCATCCCTCTGTGAATATGTAACATCCTTTACACAACCAGGCATGGTCAACGTCATGCTGATAATGCAATAGAATCATCTCTCAGAAAATCTGTGTGCATTTTTCCTACTTTCTTGCTCACTTTGTATTCTCAAGTAGAACAAACTCATGCTCTCAGTGGTCAGCATTAATGGAATCAAGAGACCTTTATAATTTACATTCAGTGAATGGCATGAGCAAGCCTCATATCCCAACTAGGGAAAGTGCTGGTAAGAGAGCGACAATCGACCATATGTATGCATCAGAAGAATTGCTCTGTCTTGTAACCAGATTCTAAGTGAAAAGAACTTTACAAAGTGACCACAACTTGCTGATTCTCTCATGGAAAGCATCAAAAACCCTGAAAAAACAAATGACAACCACACAGAAGCCTGCAATAAAGTGACTTGTTTAAGATTGATTGAAGACTCGATAAAAAAGATTACCCATCAGTTCCTGAGAACTAGCGACCAGGAAGCAAAAGATGTGGGTGTGTCAGAAAGGAAGGTTGGACACAATTCCTTAAAACAGAATCCCCATACATACAGGGGTCTCCTGGTGGAAAAAAGAAAAGCAAGGCGCCAAATAAAATGCTTGACAAAAATAGAAACAACAATGGAAAACTTGACAAACACAAAAGAAGCAGTTAAGACCTATAAAACCTGGCTAGCGCACTACCGAATAGCACAGTACCAATTAGACTCAGAAATAAATGTTGGGTGCAGTTTGTGGAAGAAAATCCAAAGACTTCTGATCGCTAATTAAGTCTACATCAGAAGGTACAAACGACTCCCTACAAAATAATGTAGGTGAGCAGAGATGGGTAGAGTACTTTATAGACCTGTTCCAAAAACCAGCAGGGCATCTCCATGTCCAACAAGATCCAGTATCTACTCTATGGGACATTCAATATGATGTGGAGTCAATCAGAAGGAAAATAGCTAACCTAAGTAGCGTGAGAGCCCTCGGCCCAGACAGGATTTCTAATCATGATTTGAAAAGCCATCCGGAGGTTGGTGCTCAACTTAACTGTGAGATAATCAAAATATGTGTCGAAACAGAGTCAATCCCTGGCAGACTGCAAATGTCATTCCAATCTTCAAAAAGGGCACCAAAGAAGATCCAAAGAACTATCGTCCTATAGCCCTATTGGACGCCATTGGCAAACTCTTCGGTTCCCTAGCCCTGGACAAATTCCAATTATGGGCAAGAACGTCTGACAGCATGGACCCCTTTCAATCAGGCTTCATCAAAAACATAGGAACAAGAGCTAACATCTTGCTGCTAAGTACGCTAAGGCAAAGATAATGAATGGTAGCCCTAGAGTTTTCATTGCATTTGTTGACCTGGTCCAGGCTTTCGACCAGGTCAACTGGAAAAAGCTGTGGCTAAAATTCGAAAAATTGAATTGTCGGAATACAATCATGGACCCTATCAAATCCCTTTACTCAGAGACATCTTTGATTGTAAGACTCAGTGGAGCGCGCCAACGATCCAAAAGAGATAAAAACCTCAAGAGGGGTTAAACAAGGTTGCCCTTTAGCACCAGCCCTATATAATGCATACATGGGAGATTTTAAGGACCAAGAAAAAACGAGATCATTGCCTCCCACAATAGGCGAAGAGAAGGTCAGGCACCTCCTATACGCTGACAATATACTATTAGACCAGGCCGCTATTGGCTCTCAGCGGCTGTTAAACAATCTGTCTGCTTATATCAAGGAAAACGATAATGTCCTTTGAAAAAACATCTGTTACGCCTCGGCAGGCACGGAGGAGGATTATAGCCCTTCGGAAGGGCATGCGTCACATTGCAAATCGATTCTACGCCCACTGGCAACTGCCCTGGAAAATAGTGGCCTCGGCTCACTCCGCGGCGCCCAGCGGCAAGTTGAACTACGACTCCCAGCCTCCCGCCTCCCGCTCTCAGCAGATGGGCGATGATGCGTGAACCTCGGTTTCGTCCGGTTCCGCCTTTCCCCTTCCCGATTTAAACCGCACAACCGGGAAAGATGCTGCTTCTGATTAAAGTTGGATCCCAGTGTTTAGAAGTTCCGTCTTCGATCCTACTACTCTTACCTGTGTACCAGACCTGTTTTCTCCTTCACGGAATGCCTCTGCCTGCCGCTTTTGGAAAACTACTTACCTGTGTACCAGACCTGTTTTCTCCTTCACGGACTGCCTCTGCCTGCCGCTTTTGGAAAACTACTTACCTGTGTACCAGACCTGTTTTCTCCTTCACGGACTGCCTCTGCCTGCCGCTTTTGGAAAACTACTTACCTGTGTACCAGACCTGTTTTCTCCTTCACGGACTGCCTCTGCCTGCCGCTTTTGGAAAACCCCTTATCTGTGTACCAGACCTATTTTCTCCATCACGGACTGCCTTTGCCTGCCACCGAAACCATCACCTACAATTCTCCAATTCCATTGTGCCTCTGATGGTTGTTGTTCCCATCATCTCCACAAACAGACTTCCGTTGGACATCCTCCAGTAGTGCACAGGGACGCCTTGCAGAGAGTGCACCCACTCGACTCTAGCGCGGCCCTCGTTCCGCCCGGGTTTAGTTCCCTAACTAACCTACCCATTTCTTATTTTGCACTTCCGTTTTTGAACTCCTTTGGGATAACTCAGACTCAACAACACAGCCGTGGTAAGGGTTCTCTAATTTATTATTCCATACCTCGTAGCTAAGCGACCACTATCATTAGTATAGGTTACATTCTCCTTTCTTACTTATAGGTGGTTCCGGTTGCCTTAAACAAGGGGAGGGCATAGCTCAGGTACTACTAGAAAGAAGTATCAAGGGAAAGGATTCTTCTTGCAGTTCCAATTGCTCACCTCTTGTTTTTTCCTTTACAGCTGGGTTCTTGGCGGCGTGTCCTCCCCGCCCTTTTGAGCGATCAGTCCATCTGCCTGGTCCTACCCAGCAGAGGGTCATATCGTTAAAAAGGTCTTGTGCCCTCACAGAGAGGAGGCTAGGTTGGAGGCCCCGACCTAGCTCTTCAATCAATAGTGCAGTCCTGTGTCTTCCGGCCACCGATTGGTTTACTTCCCGTCCGGTGAGTAACAAAATCAGAAGCCATGGAAGAAGCGGATCCGTTGGCCACTCTAGTTCATTTGGTATCCGAACTACGGGCAGACATGTCTGCCGCACATGATGCCTTACACCAACGGATTGACAACATAAGGCCCTTTCCTGCACCCCAGACACTGGGAATTGATCCGTCCGGTGCTACTGCCTCAGGTTCTGGGACCCATTCAGCCTCCGCCTCTGGGTTTACCTCGGGCCCTGTTCTGATGGCCACCCAATTCCCGTTGGCTCCTCCGGAACGCTTTACGGGTGACCCAAAGCAGTACCGGACATTTATCAACCAATGCAAATTGCATTTTCTTTGCCGCCCCTCGGCCTTTCCCAATTCCACCACAAAGGCGGCCTTTATCCTTTCGCACCTCGGAGGGACGGCGGCAGCTTGGGCTAATCCCTTGCTTGAATCCAATAGCTATGTTTTGTATGACTGTGATGCTCTTATTACAGCCATGAATAGGGTATTCGATACCCGGTACAAGTCACAAGCCACGGATCTAGAATTCTTGAATTTACGCCAGGGTACATCTTCCCTGTTTACATACCTCACTAGGTTCAATCAGCTGGCAGCCGAGACGGATTGGCCGGAAGAAAAGAAATCTGCGGTATTTTACAAAGGATTGTCTGAGGAGTTAAAAGACATCCTTGCTACTGTGCCGGTGATTCCTACTACATTCGGGGAGTTACTTGATTTAGTACTGCAAATAGATGCTAGAAGATCTGAACGGAAGGGAGAACGGAAAAATATGACTCCAGTTCCCCTTCCCCTTGATTCTGTTAACCCTCCTTCCTCTGCTTCTTCTGAGCCTATGCAGATTGGGGCGGTACGTGGTCCGTTGTCTCCTGCACAACGTGAACACCGTCGATCCAACAATTTATGCATGTACTGTGGTTCGTCGGAGCGCCACCTCAAGGATTGTCCAAAGAGCCCGTTAAGAAGGCGGGAAACGCCAGAACCCGGCGATAGCAGGAGTCCCTATGGTATTATCTTTGGACTCGAATATGGCAGTTACCGTACCTGTCAGTCTGCCAGTGGTATTTACCACTTCAACTGACTGTTCTTTCTCTTCTCAGGCTATAATTGATTCCGGTGCTACTGGGAATTATATGGATTATGATTATGCCCTGAGCAATAACGTTCCTGTGGTTTCTAAACCACAACCTGAAGCCGTACATGCGGTAGACGGCTCTTCTCTGGTCTCGGGTCTGGTTACTCAAAGTACGTCCCTCGTCCGTATGCAGACGAACGATGGACATACCGAAACACTCACATTCGACCTAATTAAGGCCCCCCAGCTTCGTGTAATTTTGGGCATTCCGTGGTTACAACATCACAACCCTGACATTGACTGGGCCAGGAAGGTGGTACAGTTTCCTTCCTCTGTCTGTAACGAAAGCTGTTTTCAGACTAGTAGCATTTCCGGCACTTCCTGTCAAGCCCTGGTGGCCTCGATGGCCTTGATTGGTGCCATTACCAATGCCCTTGAACCTAGCATCCCTGTGGAATACGCTTCTTTTCGGGACGTCTTCGATAAAGGTGGAGCAGAACAGTTGCCCCCACATAGGCCGTATGATTGTCCTATCGACCTGGTACCGGGGGCTAAAATACCTGCCGGCAGGGTTTATTCGCTCACACTGCCAGAAGACAAAGTGCTAAAAGAGTATATTGACAAGGCATTGGCTACGGGGTTCATCAGACCATCGAGATCACCGGCAGCGTCTCCACTGTTTTTTGTTCCTAAAAAAGAGGGTGACCTTCGCCCTTGTATTGATTATAGGGCATTAAACGCCATCACAGTCAAGAACCAGTACCCTCTTCCCCTAATCTCAGTACTCTTGGATCAGCTGGGTTCCTCCGTGATCTTTACCAAGCTTGATCTGCGGGGTGCTTACAACCTAGTCCGCATAAGAGAAGGGGACGAGTGGAAAACCGCCTTCAAGACCCGGTATGGGTTATTCGAATACCTAGTGATGCCCTTCGGGTTGTGTAACGCCCCGGCCACCTTTCAAGCCTTCATGAATGATGTATTTCACGATTGTCTGGACCGGTTTGTTGTGGTCTATCTAGACGATATACTGATTTACTCCTCATCCAAGATTGAACACACCCGACATGTGAGATTCGTCTTACAAAGGCTGAGAGAGAACCATCTCTTCGTCAAAGCCGAGAAGTGTATCTTCAATTCATCGGAGGTTGAGTTTCTAGGTTATGACCTTACCAACCGGGGTATCCGGATGAGCCAGTCTAAGGTTAAGGCCGTTTTGGAATGGCCTGTCCCTACTACAACCAAAGCCCTACAGTCATTCCTGGGGTTCTCGAACTTTTACAGGCGCTTTATCTTTTCATTTTCTACCATCTCAGCTCCTTTGACGGCTTTAACTAGCTCAAAAAAGCCATGCCGATGGACACCAGAAGCGCAATCTGCCTTCAAGGCCTTAAAAGCGGCTTTTTCCTTCAGCGCCAGTGCTGCAACATCCCGATCTGCTCCAGCCATTTTTTGTGGAAGCTGATGCTTCTGGGATGGCCATCGGGGCTATTCTGTCGCAACCCTGTCAGGATTCGGGTGAGATCCATCCGGTGGCGTTCTTTTCGAGGAAACTGACACCATACGAACGCAACTATCCTATCACGGAAAGAGAATTGCTGGCAGTCAAGGACGCTTTCGCCGAATGGCGACATCATCTATTGGGGGCCCGTCATCCGGTTACTGTCTTCTCTGACCACCGGAGTCTATTGGCATTCAAATCAATGAAGTGTCTCACTGCCCGACAGGCCCGTTGGCACCTCTTCTTTTCCCAGTTCAATTTCACCATCACATATAGGCCAGCCCGTCTCAGCGTTTGTGCCGACGCCTTGTCTCGCCTGCCCTCTCACTCGGAGCAAAGCAAACCCGAATGCCCTCTTCTGCTGCCTTCTAGGGTCGTATGTGCATGTACTCCACGTCCTTTGCTCCGTTCTTTAATCGCGGACTGGGTGAATACACATAAAGAAGAATGTGTAGTCCTAAACCTTGATGTGGTACGAGGACTTCCTTATATTCAGGGCCGCCTGTTTGTGCCCCCGGGGAAAGCACGTCTCCAAGCCCTTGCTTTATCCCATGACTCCTTGATAGCGGCTCATCCAGGCCAAAAGAAGACTCTGGACTTGCTTCGGCGTTGGGCCTGGTGGCCGTCTATGTCACAGGACGTGGTTCGCTATCTGGCCTCCTGTTCTGTGTGTGCTCAATGTAAGGTCTCCCGGTCTAAACCTATGGGTTTGCTACAGTCACTCCCGGTTCCTCACAAACCATGGTACATGGTCTCTATGGATTTCATCGTGGACCTGCCACCTGTGGACGGTTTTGATACCATCTGGGTGGTAATTGATTATTTCACAAAAATGGCACTCTTCGTTCCTTGTGTGGGTTTGCCCTCTGCTCCGACTTTGGCCTCATTGTTCCTTAGGAACGTATTTCGTTTCTTTGGTCTGCCCTCTATTGTGGTTTCGGATCGCGGACCGCAGTTTACATCACGTTTCTGGAGGGCTCTGACGGCATCCCTGGGCGTTGATGACAGGTTCAGCTCGGCCTTCCATCCACAAACTGATGGGCAGACTGAACGGCTCAACGCCACTCTCGAGCAATACCTGCGCTGCCTCACGCTTCGTTTCCAGTCGTCTTGGTTGGCGTTGTTACCACCTGCTGAATTCGCTTATAACAATTCTCTGCATGCCGCTTCTGGTGTATCACCCTTTTTTGCACTATACGGACACCATCCACGGTCCTTGCCCCTGGATCCTGATCTTCCAATTGACAATCCAGCGGCTCATGCGTGTGTTCGGGACCTCAAGTCCATTCATGAGGTCGTTCGTCAACACCTGCTGCATGCTCAGGCCAAAGCTAAGAAATTCGCTGACAAGCATCGGGCACCGGCACCCGACTACCGTGTAGGTATGAAGGTTTGGCTGTCATCACGCAACCTGAGAATGCCTGGAAAACGGATGCTCTTACCCAAGTTCGTAGGACCTTTTCCTGTCACTAAGGTTTTGAATCCAGTTGCTGTACGTCTTTCATTGCCCTCGTCCTGGAAACAGCATCCTGTGTTTCATGTCAGCTTGCTGAAGCCTTGTCCGGCCAACATACGATTGCCAATACGCCCGGCCCCGGTGCGGGTGGATGGTAATGATGAGTACGAGGTGGCCGATATCCTGGATTTCCGACTTCGGAGGGGTCGTCCTTTTTACCTGGTTGACTGGAAAGGTTTTGGCCCTGAGGATAGATCTTGGGAGCCTTTATCTAATATACATGCTCCGGCCCTGCTTCGCCGCTTTCATGCCCGTAGGGGGGTGGTGCCGCCTTTGGGGGTGGATGCTGTTACGCCTCGGCAGGCACGGAGGAGGATTATAGCCCTTCGGAAGGGCATGCGTCACATTGCAAATCCATTCTACGCCCACTGGCAACTGCCCTGGAAAATAGTGGCCTCGGCTCACTCCGCGGCGCCCAGCGGCAAGTTGAACTACGACTCCCAGCCTCCCGCCTCCCGCTCTCAGCAGATGGGCGATGATGCGTGAACCTCGGTTTCGTCCGGTTCCGCCTTTCCCCTTCCCGATTTAAACCGCACAACCGGGAAAGACGCTGCTTCTGATTAAAGTTGCATCCCGGTGTTTAGAAGTTCCGTCTTCGATCCTACTACTCTTACCTGTGTACCAGACCTGTTTTCTCCTTCACGGACTGCCTCTGCCTGCCGCTTTTGGAAAACTACTTACCTGTGTACCAGACCTGTTTTCTCCTTCACGGACTGCCTCTGCCTGCCGCTTTTGGAAAACTACTTACCTGTGTACCAGACCTGTTTTCTCCTTCACGGACTGCCTCTGCCTGCCGCTTTTGGAAAACTACTTACCTGTGTACCAGACCTGTTTTCTCCTTCACGGACTGCCTCTGCCTGCCGCTTTTGGAAAACCCCTTATCTGTGTACCAGACCTATTTTCTCCATCACGGACTGCCTTTGCCTGCCACCGAAACCATCACCTACAATTCTCCAATTCCATTGTGCCTCTGATGGTTGTTGTTCCCATCATCTCCACAAACAGACTTCCGTTGGACATCCTCCAGTAGTGCACAGGGACGCCTTGCAGAGAGTGCACCCACTCGACTCTAGCGCGGCCCTCGTTCCGCCCGGGTTTAGTTCCCTAACTAACCTACCCATTTCTTATTTTGCACTTCCGTTTTTGAACTCCTTTGGGATAACTCAGGCTCAACAACACAGCCGTGGTAAGGGTTCTCTAATTTATTATTCCATACCTCGTAGCTAAGCGACCACTATCATTAGTATAGGTTACATTCTCCTTTCTTACTTATAGGTGGTTCCGGTTGCCTTAAACAAGGGGAGGGCATAGCTCAGGTACTACTAGAAAGAAGTATCAAGGGAAAGGATTCTTCTTACAGTTCCAATTGCTCACCTCTTGTTTTTTCCTTTACAGCTGGGTTCTTGGCGGCGTGTCCTCCCCGCCCTTTTGAGCGATCAGTCCATCTGCCTGGTCCTACCCAGCAGAGGGTCATATCGTTAAAAAGGTCTTGTGCCCTCACAGAGAGGAGGCTAGGTTGGAGGCCCCGACCTAGCTCTTCAATCAATAGTGCAGTCCTGTGTCTTCCGGCCACCGATTGGTTTACTTCCCGTCCGGTGAGTAACACATCTAAACGAACAGAAAAATGACAATGGAACCTGAATGTGGTTCAACTGGAAAAAGTAAAGGCCTTCAAATACATAGGCATAACACTTAACAGTAGTCCACTGAAAGTCCAATGCAGATAACACTTTAAGTGAATATCAAGTTTTTGGCATCGCAAACCAAACCAATAGATACAAAATGTGCCTGTTTTTTTAGCAATCTCAATAATACATTTCTATAAAGCAAGAGTGATAACTGCCTTGATCTATGGATTTGAAGCCATGCCGAACATCCCAGAGAAAATCTGGCAAAAACAGGTAGGCTACTTTGGGAAGAAAGTATTGAGACTACCACCATCAACTCCAATAGCTTCCATTCGGCGCAAATTAAGTTTGGTTTCACTTAAAGCAATAGTTGACCGCAATGGTCTGATGTTGTATTGGAAGGTCCGCCTTGTCTCTCGCCCCAAAATTCTTGATATTATCTACAGAGAAATGGAAGAAGGTAAGAACAAAATGCTCAGTGATTGGTCAAATAAGAACAAGAGCCTCTTGGATGAGATTGGCAGCTCGGAAGAGGAACCCGAGCAAAATACAACCAAAGTGAAAAAAAGACTGGAAACAATGGATTGGATCAAAACCTTAGAAACAGTGTCTAAGAACAAGCTAACCAGGCATCTTCTGATGAATACTCATAAAGTGAACCAAGTGATGGGGCAGCTAGCAAAATTTCCCAATAGAACATTGCGGACAAAATTCCTACGAGCCTGGTTGAACTTATTAAAAACAAGCAAAATATTGGCTATCAGAGGGCAATCTAACACCAATAATTGGCTCTATTGCAATATTAAAGACCAGGTGGAAACAGTCAGCCACTTACTACTGTCCTGTGTCGTAATGACAAAAGTGAGGAACATCTATCTGGGTCATCACCTCAAGGCTCTATTGATTTATGAGGAACAAGCATGGTGGTCTAGAGTGATGAGTGGTAATACGACTTCCTTGGTGATAGCTGGCGCATTATTTTTTCTGAATATTGGCATGGAAGAGGCAGCAGACTCGAGATAAATGAAATAGACTTATCAATGAAAATAAAAACACTGGTCTCTGGTATACTGAAATGTTGATTTGAATTCTGGAAAATTGAAATTTGGAATTTATAATTTGTGAAGTTTTAATTTTTCTAAGAAATTTTAATTTCATTATAAATTGTTTGGTTATGGAGGAAATAATTTTGTAAATATTGTGAAAACAATTACAGTAAATAAATGTAAAAAAATAATGAATCGGGCCAAATAGCTTTATTGCCTTGACAAGACATCTTTTGGAGAACAATATTTTGTCTCCCACTATTCAGCACTTTTCCCACATATTCTGGGACTGGAGTATGTTTATATAATCATATCTGTCCACCCTAGCAATGTTTATTTCATCGATATTATGACAGAGTGCCCTAGCAGCAAGGGTTAATAAAACCTGATGCATTAGTAAAGAGAAAATGGGGCAAGAGAGAAGACAGAAGATGAAAGGCCAGCACATAAAATCCACCATCTTGTGCTTACTTTATTCATCCAATTATTAATTTGCGTTACCGTACAGCAGAGACAAAATATTCACTAAATTCAAACAAAAAGTTCAGACAAGAAGCAAAGAGTTAGAGATGCAGAGAAACAGAGTTCAGGCAACATGGAGGCAGTGCAAAAAGAGAAACACGGTCCTGCAATTCCAGAGACCTGCAGTATATTTTCTCCATCAAAAAGGTTCCTCGGGGTTCACAGTTCAGCAGAAGAGCCTGTTCCAATATGTTGAGAGGAGGAAGGAGGCTAGACAAGTCCAAAGTCAAATGGTGCATGAGACAGAACAAGAGTATTCCAATTGCGCGCAAAGTCCAGGAAGAGACAACGAGAAGCTGAAGTCTCTCCCAAGATGGCTGCTGTGGTATCAAAATAAGCTGCCCTCCTACACAAAGGTGATGCTTGGAGTGTGATTTCTATTTCAACTAGTGGACAAGTCTGAAAGTAGGTTGACTGGTGGAGGCCAGAGTTCACCACAGTCACCAAAGGAGCCACTGATACCGAACCCACTATTGCCAAACAGAAAAGCACAGCTGGCCGGCGCCAGGACGAGACCCTGCAGTTGTGCACAAAAGCATATCCCAGGGTCTCTATTGAGGTGCATTGATGGTGCTGCAAAGAACCAGCAACCGATGGAGATAGCACCGACATCAGGATGAGACAGCCATGATTGGACCAGCAGAGGCACCCTTACAGCAGATTCATTCAAGTGATGAAGCCTCAATGGGGAGCCTAACATGTAGTCTCTGCCCTCATTAGGGAAAGCAGATGCTGCCAGGTGGACGTGTTCATTCTTTTGGGTTTAGAGGATGTTCAGTGCCACTGCACCTCTCTTCCTTCACAGTTTGTCTTTCATTTCCAGAACACCCCCATGCATCAAACTCGCACATTTCCACATGCAGACTTTCCCACCTGCAGCTTTGGAAATGCCCCCGCTACAAGTAATGCCTTACATTCAAAGAGGAAAGGCAAACATGCTTCTCTGGTGTATATTCCAGCACCTCTCCACCTCTGGTCCAGCAGGATGATTGACGGACTCCAGGAGAAGGTGTTGCTCCAACTCAGTCCTTCCAAGGCACCCTCTTTTCAGGGCTCAAGTCGAGGGTACACGCAGGTGGACGGAGTTCACCCACTTTTTTTCACTTTTTTCGCAGGGTGCACTCAGTCCCCCCAGCTCAAATGAGAAACATTTAATGTCCTCTTTGAATTTATGAATTAAGGCCAACTGAACTGCAGTCGCAGTATATAACCGGATGAAAAATAATGAATAATTAAAGTTGAAATGTCCCATTTCGTACTGCAAATTCCAGGGAAAACATTTGAAGTGATTCTTGGAGTTTAAAACATGCACACCTTTTAACGTTTTCAAAAATACTATAAGAAGAAAATGTCCTCTCTTGGTTTTGTGTGTGTGTGTTGATTTTATGAAAGGCAAATGCCATCCGTCCAATGTAATGAAATCGGCACATTTCACCTTGATATGCTCATTCCTGGTGACGTCGCATCCCACTGCGTTTATTGATGAGTCCCCCAGTTTCATTTTTAGGACTTGAGCCCTGCCTCTCTTACCCCCTGCTGTGCCAGTCTTTACACTTCACTTACTTCCTACATGCCTCTGCACAAGCGTATACCCTTGTATAAATGCCCAATTGATGGCGAGAGAGATTGTGGCACTGGCTCTTTGAAAAGTGCCAAAATATCGAAACCATAAAACCTCCAGAATTCTTTAAGGGGCAACACTATCTAATTGATGTAATATGATTTGAAAAATATTTGTGAAAAAATATATGATGTATGGAAAAAGAGTCGAGCAATCAATTAAACTAAGACTATGCAATCAACTAAATACACCCATATGCTCTTATATAATCTTAGACAAACATTCTTGGATAATTTTTGAATAAACATTCTTGGCTCTGCAGGGGTCTGAAACCTTGGTTGTCCTGATATTTTGGACTACAAGTTCCATCAGCCCTAGCCATCACAGTCAATGGCAAGGGATCATGGAAGACTTTGTCCAAAGCAACTGAGAGCCACAGGTTGTAGACCCACTTCCCTAAAACACACAAACACATACCATAATTCAGATCAATTAACTATGTACACAGTCAACCACATCCATTAGCACCCTGGGCGTGGATCACTTTTCAGATAGCAGTTCTCTCTACGCATTTCGGAAGTCATTACAGACCCTTCATCAGGAGATCACCTCCCTGAGTTCCCAAAACATAAAGTACCTTTGTTACCAAAGTAGTATGCACTGCTAGCCTTAGATCGTATACTTAAAGGGATAAAGGGTATCTAAACTTTTTCTTAAATTGCAACCTATGCCAAAATATGGTACAGTGTTCACTCGCCCTCCCGCTACCAAAGTAGTGGACGCGTGAACACTATACAATAATGATAAAATATCATAAATGTATTATAAATTAATAAATAAGAGGAAGGAACTAGTGCAACTCCACCCCTTTGCAAACACCGAAATCAGGCATTTTCTTTGTTTAAAAAAAGAAGAAATGTGTCACTGAGCAGTTGCAGCATTTCTATCATGAATACACTTCCCAAATCCTTTACTTTCAGCCTAATAATATCTCAGGGTGATGTGTTGACACTTCTGCCATTGTAACCTTAGCAGAGCTGTAAAGCAACTCTTAATTTTGTGTTCAAGACTATAATTAATAAAACAATAGATGTAATGCAAGATATTCGATGGCGTGGGGCTTTCAACGTGCACTGCCTCCTTTGGCAGAAAATGTGGCTGGTTATCCTAGAATGAACTCTTCTCTGAATGTGCTGAGTTTTCAGAGAATCACAAAGTTGTTGTAAAATGCAAAAGTAAAGCCATTTGTGGCCGTTACATTTTCTTTTAACAGTGTTCACTGCACAATACTGACTGTGATTTGTAATAATGGAGTGTTCTATTTTGCTTGACATTATATTTTTTTGTCCTTGATAGAGAATTTGTGAATTCTAAAAAGAGAAATAAATGTCAGGAATGGGACATTTTTGTCTTTGCCTAATTATGGCCTATAATCATTGCATTTCAGAAGCAAACCCACAGACATCTCTGTGGTCACTAATTGAACGAAAGCCTTTCTCTGAACGGCCATGGCGCATAGTGCAGAACTCTCTGCCCCCCTGTAGTTAAAAAAGGGCTGGGAGATTTGCAAAACAAACACCCATGAAACATTGCGCAATAAATGCACTCATTACTTACTCAACACAAATACCAAAAAAATGATAAAGCAGTTTTTGACAAACTGATACAAGAGTGGACATCATTTCTACAAAAATATTTCATAACCACACTTATATAAAACTGACTAAATAGATATTTTGCAAAGTGATTAGTGCATGGAATTTAATGATATGTTATTGTGTTTGTAATATCATATTGGAGAAGAGCATGTAAGATGGCTCCCAAACTACTTTCTGCGTTTCTAACCCTGTCGCAGCGTGGTCCAATGGAAGGATCCTAGGTAATATGGGAATGGGACTCCGGCACATGTATTTGCACCTTCACGTTGAACGGGCGGGGATTCTTTTTAACATCCTGCAGGGATGTAATGACATAATATGACATCCCTTCTCCCCCTGGTTAAAGAGGATAAAGCAGGCTTCTGGGGCTGTGGCTAACCCATGCCCTGGGGGTGATAGCCAACTCAGCATCGGGAACCTAAAGTTAAGGTTGAGCTTGCGTAGGGTGGGGCGTGTTCTTCCTTTCTGGTGGCTCTGGAATTGCTTGATCCGCCGTTCAAGAGGTTTGCATTTAAGAGTGTTCAGTGGTTGTAGGCGGTGGGCTGGAACTACACATTTGGAAGACTCTTATTTTACATTATTACATATGTTAAATGTTAAAGGTATTTGTACCGCGTACCGTCACCAATCGGAATTGGTCCGGAGGCGCTCAGGTGGATCTGCAAATGAGAAGGCGGGATGGGTCCGTAGGGTGAAGAGGGAGTAGGATAGTGAGAGAAGTGGTGTCCTGTTGGCAGCTTCAGTTCAGTTTCCACCGTGCACTGAGCTTGGGTGCGAGTATCGGGTCCATGTCAGTCCTTGTGTGCTGTTGGTGCAGCTTATGTGTCGTTTGTTTGTTGTTGCAGTGTGGTGAAGTGTGTGCGGTTTGCTGTGCGAGAGGTGGTTGTGTGGGTTTTTGTGTGAGTTAAGTATGCAGAAATTAGAGCTTTCTGGTTAATGGGTTATATATCTCGCAACTAATATTCGCAGATTTGGCTCAATGTCTAGATTTGAGAGTCCTGGATAGTAGGAGAGAGGGCCTGGCTTAACAATGCACAAGGGTTGAAAAATAATACACAGGGATGGAGGCTACACCTAGATCTGTATAGTGGGAGAGAGGCCTAGGGTTCACAATGCAATAGGTTTCAAACACAGTAGGCTAGGACGGAGGCTACACCTACATTTGAGAGTCCTGTATAGTCGCACGTATGACAAACAAGATGGAGGCTACACCTAGATTTGAGAGTCCTGTACAGTGGGAGAGAGGCCTAGGTTTGACAATGCAATAGGTTACTAACACAGTAGGCTAGGACAGAGGCTATACCTAGATTTGAGAGTCCTGTATAGTCGCACATATAACAAACACGATGGAGGCTACACCTGGATTTGAGAGTCCTGTATAGTCGCACGTATGACAAACAAGATGGAGGCTACACCTAGATTGGGAGTCCTGTATAGTGGGAGAAAGGCCTAGTTTTCACAATGCAATAGGTTTCAAACCCAGTAGGCTAGGACGGAGTCTATACCTGGATTTGAGTGTCCTGTACAGTGGGAGAGAGGCCTAATTTTCACAATGTAATAGGTTTCAGAATATAATACAGTAGGTTTAGTATTATAACAGACACACATGTTTTGATATACCTATATTTGAGAGTATATTTACAGTGGGGATTGCTGGTGTTGAGTATTCCCTAAGAGAGTTATGCAGATAACATTAACAGTTCTATCCTAAAAATCACAGTTCTGTCCCAATGTGGCAGACTCTAGTCGTGGCTCGATGCAAATCTACCAGTGCCCAAAAGTGTGACGCAGCTGAGTGTTCATGTCATGATGCCCGCTTCGGGGAGCCAGTTCAAGCCCGGCGTCCCCGAAAGAGGACATCCAGGTCCCAAGGAAGGACCCAGCAACCCCATATAGGGGCCCTTTGGACAGTGTCCTGGCGCCTATGGCGCCAGGCTCATAAAAGACATCAGTCCTGGCGCCATAGGCGCCAGGCTCATTATGGGAATGCTTGGGTGCACTTACCTGATGCAGACCATGCTGCAGGATCCCGGCCTCCTTGAGGCCTGAAAGGAACGACTTTACCTGTGGGACTAATTTACCATCCGGGCGTGGTCGGGGAAGGATACATACCTGATTGGAGGAAGGATACATACCTGGAACTTCTTCCAAGGCTATTTAAACCCCACCCGAACAGCCACACGTGCTTCGCGTTGTTCTGCATCTAGCAGCTGGACGCTCACCGTGTCTGCTCCTGCATCCTGACTTCTGCCACGCCTGCCAGCATCCTGGATCACCTGCAAAGGAAGAGAAGAAGAGAACAGAAGAAGGAAAAGTCCTTACCTGCTAAATCTGCATCCCAGAGACATCTCGCCGACAATCCTGAAAAGGAAGACTTTAATTTAAAAGCTCATTGCGTCGATCGCTGCAGCGCCGCATTCCACTCACCTTTACAGGGCGCCTCCATGTTCAGCAGCGATCATCCGGATTCGCAGTCACGCCCCAGCGCCTAGGGAGAAAAACACCAGAACAAAAGGTGAGAGAGAGAAGGGAATAAGGAAAGCTAAATCTCCATGTTAAGACTTACCTGTTGATTCATTCCCTCTTCATTTCGGGTCCGCGCCGCATCCTGGCATTTCCGGACCCCGGCCCCTAAGGGGAAAAAGAGACATCAGCGTTAATGAGCGAATGAAAAGACATTACCAAAAAACGCTCATTAACGACTTACCTGATTTCTACAAGGATTTCACCGCTCATCTCGGGTCGGTACCTGTTCCCCGGCATTCCGTACCCCGGCCCCTATGGGGAAAAAGACACTAGCATTAGTACATTAATGCATGGACACAAGGGGAACCTCTTATCAAAAAACTTACCTGGAAGCCAAGCAAGTTTGGTTCTCACCAATCCGAAAATCCAGTGAAGTAACTGGATACCAACGCGCCCCTGCATCAGAAGCAGGATGGAGAGCTCGTCCTTCCAGACCCTAAGGTGAGACGCTACGAGAAATCACAGAAGGGTTTCAAGGAGGGTGAGAGGGGAAAGTGCGAGGCCGATTGCATTACCCCGCAGACAGTTAATCCCCTATTTTCGCCTACAGAAGGATACTTCTGCGAGCCAGACAAGCCAGATTTGGGGGCCCGGTCCAGTCCGTCTTGCGAACCCTGCGCATCACCTTAGAAGAGGTCACAGCAGCGCGAACCAGGCCAGCGCCTCCGTGGGAGTCAGGTGAGCGTAACAGTTCACAGCACTGTCCCAGTGTAGCTCAGTTGATAATTCAGCAGCTCTCACCTTTGTAGAGCTGGTTAGTAATAGGAGCCTGGCAAACTCTGTTCTGAGGTAAGGGAATGTAGAGTGGCAGGGCTTTCTGGGGTAGAGTGATTGCTCTACTTACCACCCATGCTACACTTACTTTGGTAGTTGCTGCTGGTTGAAGGCTGGCCACTGGCTTCCCCTGCTTACACCTGCAGACATGATCTGGAGCCACCAATG
Source organism: Ambystoma mexicanum (assembly GCF_040938575.1). NCBI lineage: Eukaryota > Metazoa > Chordata > Amphibia > Caudata > Ambystomatidae > Ambystoma > Ambystoma mexicanum. The sequence continues at coordinate 669,032,055 of NC_090935.1, read as the reverse complement.
TGGGAGCCGCCCTTTGCCTTGGGGCCCTTAGCTGCAGGGTCTGCTGGGCAGAGGGCTGCCCTAGTGCTAAGGTATTTATGCGTCCCATTGGCCATTGCCGGTGCTGGTGAGTGGTGGGGGATTGGAGGGTGGATGCCTGGCCTGACAAGTGTAGACTGCACTCTGTGAAGCAGCCGATCAGGGCCCGGGGGCCTCCTATGTGGGTGGGACCACTGGGAAGCAGGAAGGGGAGAAGGGAGAAGCACGAGGAGCATGTGCAGCACAATTAGGCCGTCTTTAAATGCAGATGGGGCTAGTGGCTCCAAAATGGGGTTCTTCAGCCTTACCTGCTGCCTGGAAATTAGAAATGCAGCGGTAGGCTCTGGGTGCGTGGGATTAGGCCTCAGTGTTTTCTACACCGTGAAGCAGCCAATCAGAGCCCGGCTATGTGGGTGGGACCACTGGGAAGTAGGATGGGGTGAGGGGAGAAGCACGAGGAGCACGTGTGGCACAATTGGGGCATTAATTTAAATGCAGATGGGGCTAGTGGCTCCAAAATAGGGGTCTTCAGCCTTACCTGCTGCCTGGAAATTAGAAATGCAGCAGTAGGCTCTGGGTGCGTGGCATTAGGCCTTTGCGTTTCCTACACCGTGAAACAGCTAATCAGGGCCCGGGGGGCGACTGCATGGGTGGGACTGCTGGGAAGCAGGAAGGGGAGAGGGGAGTAGCACGAGGAGTGTGTGCAGCGCAATTGGGGCATTTTTAAAATGCAGATGGGGCTAGTGGCTCCAAAATGGGGGTCTTCAGGCTTACCTGCTGCCTGCTGCTGTCAGAACTGATTGTAGGAAGTTGGAGATCGGTTTAGTAGGAGCTCTGGTTGTTGTGAGGGTAGGTACTGAGGTTGAGGGAACCGAGGTTTTAGGTTTCACAGATAATATTAGTGTGATGTAGACTGACACCAAAGGTAAACGTGAGTTTGACTTTTTTTATAGTGTCGCTTGTTCACTTCTGTGTGCTATGAAAAGATGTTGAAGATATAGCAAAAGTACAAAGACAGGATGAAAATTCGAGCAGTGCTTCACCAAGTTGACATTGCTTTTGCATTATAGAGAATGAGACCGGCAGGGACTTTACCATATGTATGTATTTAACTTGGGTACATCAATATTTGGTGGGAGGGATAATCTGTTTTTGAACATTGGAAAGAACAGGTGGATTCCCAATGAAGCTGGAAGGGAAAAAGGTCACGTACTAGAAAATACCACAGCTCATTAAGGAAATTATTTCTTCTACAGTAAAAGAAGGTACATTTAAAATACAAAATGAAGTTAATGGTAGAACAAAATGGTGCCTATCATATGAAGTAAGCCACCATTGCTTCATTTAAGCCTTGGCACCTAGAGGGGTACGAATTCCTGGCCATTAGGTGCCCAGAAGCCTGATTTATTGGGCCAAGTGAAGCAAGCAATAAGTCATGCTGGAAGGCCCACAAAGCAGGTTTTGAGTAAAGGGCGCTTCTTCCCTCTGTGGCACATTGCTGTGGTGACAGGGGTGGGCATTCTCCTGTTGCGGCTCCCTCAGCCCGCCCCTGTCATCAGAGCAACATGAATCACAGGGATATCTCGACTTCCCAAAACCTACTTTAGGGAAGAGGATGAGTGGGGAGTGGCAGGAACAATGATTCTGAATATATAGTGGTTGATAGTGCCCGGAATGTCCTCAGAATCCTTGATCACGATTGGCTGAGCCAAATGGACTGCTTCTAACATGGTGCTAAACCCTCTCAGGGTACATCATCATCTTTGTTCAGAAGTAGTGAGCTTTTACCTCGTGATCTGCTGCTGTGGATCCCTCTTTCTCTCTACAGCTACGAGCAGTGGTATCCCCCATTTACTTGGTCCAGAATACTATGGGGGTCATTCCGAGGTGGGCGGTAAGGGATTACCGGCACCGGTAAGGAGACTGGTACCGGTAATCCCCTACCGCCCAATTCCGAGGTCCCTTAGCGGGAACCGTAAGCGACGTGTGGTCGGACCACACGTCCTTTACGGGTCCAGCTAGGGGACCAGGGCGCCAATAACAGGCTTGCTATTCGCGAGCCCGTTATTAGCGGCCTCCCCATTCCCATTGAGCCCTATGGGGGTTCAAATAGGAATGGGGAATGGTTTGTTCAATGGGGACTTACCGGTCCCTCCAGGGTCGGAATGGACCGGTAAGTCCCCATTGAACAACACCAGTGCCGGACCCGTTATTGGAGACAGCCATGGCGCAAATAGCGCCATGGCTACCTCCAATCTCGGAATGAGGCCCTATGTCTGCACTTACATCATCTACTTTCACTTTTTCAAACATTTACATGGATTAATTTGGCATTTTCATTTTGTGACAGTGAAAATGGATTAGGTTGAGGTTAGCTTAAGGTTAGGTTTGGGGATCAAGTATTTAGAGGGGGAGGAATATGGGGTGTAAAACAAAGTGGGGTACAGGGGGACACTGTCAACCACTCCATCTTTATGGTCTCTCGGGCACGGTCCTAACCTGGTGTTCTTCTTTTTTGTCAGACAGGTCCCACATTCTATCTCTCGCTCATTTTCTCTCTCATTCTGAAGCACTCACTAGTGGTGTTCCTCAGGGATCCGCCTTGTGTCTGACTCTGTTTAAGATCTATAGTCAGCCTCTTGTCGGTTTCATCCACTCCCACAGATTTTGTGGGCGTCTCAGCTTAGGGGCTGCCAGGAGGCCGTTGGGTGTTGGATAGGCGACAATTGGCTGAAGTTGAACAGAGACAAGTCCTTGTGGTTGGGTCTTCTGCTGCAATTTCTCTCTGGTCCACTTCCTCTTCGCCCCCCGGCCATGGTCCATGTCCTACTCCTGTCTCTGTGGTCAGAGATCTTGGGGTAAAGATTGCCTCATCTCTTCCTATGGAGGCTGTGGGAGGTATTGACCCACTCTGCTATACTATGCGGCCTTACTCTGCTATCTATGGTGCGAGAAACAGCAAAATGGCAGGAAAACCCTTGTGCGCGCCAAAACCTCCAAAACCGTGTTTTTCAACACACAAAAAGATGGCTGCACAACCTGCCACCCATGGCGCATGTGTGGTGGAACAGAACACACAATGCAGAAAAAGTGCCAGTGGGCTCCATGACAAGAAAACATAGAGTGCAGAAGGAGCAGCAGCGCTTTGCAAGTGAAAATCCAAAATTTGCCTGTAAATAATATTTACTTTGCTGCTGAAACTCCAAAATGCCTGTACATAACACTTTCCAACACTCAAAATATTGCTTGGCACTAAAATTAATTTAATCTAATGAAGCACTGTGAATTTACAAGGTCCTGAAATGTTAAGAGCAAAACATTTTCTCAGCAAAACTGGATTGCCTGTCAAAAATCTGTGTGCAGCCACACTGGGCTTCCTGTGAGTGACAGCCCCTGTCAAATGGGCTCTCCTGATTAAACTTAAAGTTGTCTAAAACTAAAGATCTGCCGGATTAGCAAATATAAAAGGACTGTTGCTGAAAGGAACACTGATCTCAGTTGTTTTGATCCCACAGGTTTAAATCTAAGAATGTAATTTTTCAATGTCATCTGATGCAACAGGTTTGTTTTAAATTGGATTTCAAGTCAAGAAATTAAGAAATTAACTAAGGCTGGCTGGGCATGCAAGAGGTTGAAAAACAGGTTTCCACCCAAGGGAAGGGCATTCCTCTCAGCAGATGCTCAATGAAACATGATAATTGTGGGATAGGACGGACTTTTGTCCACAGCCAGGGACTGAACAATGGCAGATTCTCCAGGCCAGGAAATGGACGTGTGAAAAGGTCGTAAACTAGACTTGCAGAAGAAAATCCCAAAGGTGGGGGCTGCTCATTGCCTCCAGAGACAGACAAAAGGCTGACCATTTGCTGCTAAGGAATATGTAATGAACATTTTTAGAGATTTATAACTAGCTATCAGAAGTAGTGAAAAATATGAAAAGGGCAAATTTGTTACTCTAATGTTTGGCCCTACATTTCAAAACGTGGTGGAACTGTAACATATTTTGAACAGGAATGGCAATATATGTGGTTTTATGGGAACTGTATTTATGCTAGAATTGTTAAACTTTGCACACACATTTCTATGGTAAACACACATATTTGTGGAAATTTGGAGAAAGTTTGGAAAATGTTTTCATGGTGAAATGAACAAAATGCTGCAGAAAGGCCAAACAAGGTCTCACAGCTGTGGGATTTTGATGAACAGATACTCCATAAAATTTTTGTGGAGGTTACAAATGTATAAATATGTATTTAGGACAAAATTCAATTTCGATACTAGTGGCTAGGGGAGGTTTCTAAGTATTGTAAAAATCAAACCATAAACTTGACATCACCGGTCTTTGATCCAACTCGGACACAAAGCGGAGATGAGGCTCTGATCCAATTGCAGTTCACAGGGGCAAGTTTAGTTAAGCCGGCCCATACACCCATTTTTGCGATATCATTGGAAAGGATAAATAGAGACAGCTGACAACACATAGACACTCTCTCTTCTGATTCTAGCGAAGCACTCTGATCCAGCATTCAACATCCAGCCTATAACCTCCTTCCAGATCCAGATGCCAAGGACCAGGCCAAGCAGTAGCTGAACCATTTTCAGCTAGACCTCAATCCTTAATAATGAATCCTCAATTAATCCTTACAACCTAGTGGAGCTCTGTGGTGGGGGGAAGCATCCTGAAACTATCTGGCTTGCTACCATAATGCTTGCCTGATGAACTCACCACCCTGCTGATCTGAAATATCCAAAAACACGAAGGGCAGATCCCGTGCAGTTCCGGCGACCGGCCTAGCTGATCCTGTCCGGCGCCTGATGTGTTGTCCTTCCTTGAAAGACCCGATCCATTGACCAGAATCTTGACGGGCCTAAAATCTTAAATCCCAGTGGATTGTGAGTATTAATAGGACGCTAGAGAACTATTGTATACCTTGCATTATCTTGTCCCACCCTAATCTCTGAACTATCCTTAATTTCATAACCAGTAACAGTGTCAAAATCTTAGTGCTATCGTATTCTGTCTATTTGCTAAAGCGTCATTTTCATAGTCATTTTTATTTGTGTAACTCTCATGCAAAAATCCCACTTCCAGTGTTTGGACTGGTTCCTCCGGGGAGGGCGCTGGGGATCTGTTACTGAAGTCACGAATCAGCCTCAGAGCTTACTTCAACCCGACCTGGTTGCTTAGTCTGCATGCACTAGCCTTGAGTAAAAGCATAAGCCATGTTTATTGATTTTGAACAGAAGTTTTTGTCCAAACTTGTGTCTTTATTTCCCGAAAAACACCTCTCACTAAAACCTCCATAACTCCCTCAGTCTTAAAGATAGAAACAAAATTTCAATTCCCACTGATACCTAACATCCTTAGCTATCCCTGCAACCCAAAATGCGAAACAGTGTAGTTGACCCGTTTTTATCAAAAATCGCAGAGTAAAAGTGTGAATTGTCTTTAAATTATTTCCCACTTTGCCTTTGAGATTCCAAATGTTTTCTTTTGATTAAATCATTGCTTTTGCTGGCTTGCATCTGTTCAAAGTGGCTCCCGTAGAAATGTATAATAATTTAAGCATTTTCTGACACACTTAGTGTTTTTGCTCAGCCAGTTTCAAAGCCATTCTCACCTTTGAAAAGTCAAATCCGTTTTTCTCTTGTGTTTAAGGGGGGAAGGTGGGAGTGATATTCTGTTTGATCTGTATTATTCCTGAGTACATGCTCTCTCCTCACATCTATTTAAATCGCCTATTGGGGGGTTGAGGGGTGTTGCAGGGGGAACTTCTAACCACAGTGCTATCTGTTCCAAACCAACCCAAAAGTATTCTTTTCTGTGCTGCATTCTTTTTGAGTTCATTACCTGATTCCCAGTGCATTAAATATATTATGCATTGTTCTTGCCACCCATTGGTGATTGTTGTTACCTATTAAAAATATATTGTGATTTTAAATTCTAAATAAATAAATAAATATTTACCGTTCCAAACTAGTCTGATTCCTGGTTCAGTGTGACCGGGAGGTATTTTGAGAAGGTGGTGATATGAGTGGTATATCATTCAGAATATTGAATTTATAGACAAAAATAAATAAGGGTTTCATTTGCACACTACATGCTGGGTGAGACGGGTGTGTGCCTGACTGAAATCCCTTTACAGCTTGGGGGCTCGTGTCCGGGATCCTGAATTTGACCTACCACTCGTGACAGTCTAACACAGCATACTAGCCGGCAGGGTACATACACCTTGTTGGGTTGGTGTTCTGTGCTACGCTGTAGAAGCACCACTCAAAAAAAATACTCAAAAGAATTGGGCCTGTTTGCAAAAGTAAATTAACCCTGAAATAAGCCATAAGGAAATTGATATTTCTGAGATGGCGACCCCAGTGGAAATTAATATTGCTAGGGAACACCCCCTGCACACACTGTTTGTCAGGGGTGAATGGCCAGAACAGGGTGAACAGGTGCGGCTGCAGGAAATAAAACAAGTCACTGCAATCGACCTTGATACCTGGCAGGACAAGGGTCCATTAGATCAAGCGTTTAGCGAACTATACATGGCCCCAAAAATAAAAGAGGAGCAGTGTAAAATTGCCAAAATAGCGGCCTACCTGTACCTCCAGATAGGAATTATACAGGAAAAGCATGCAGACAATATAGATTTGACAAAGAGGCAAGGGAAGCACTGCAGAAAATCCAGAAATCTGGAAACAGAGGTTAGGCAGTATATACCAAACTCCAAGAAGATCTGTCTCTCTTACAGCAAGAGAATGCAGAACAAAATAGTACAGACACTGCAAAAAGAATGTCAGGAAAGGCTTGACTCTTTACAATAGAGTCAACAAAAGCTGGTGCAACAATTAACTTTTAATAGAGTTTGCGCAGAACAGGTGGTCATCATACAGGACCAGATAGACAAATTAAAAGAGGAAAACAATAAATTAATTATTAAAGACATCCACTCTCAAGAGGAATTTGATGAGGAGGGCCAGAAATCTAGTGTATTTAAAAAACAGAGGGACAACCTGGCTGAACCTGGCTGAACAGAGGGGCACTCTAAGTCAGGAGAGGGACGCCTTAGGCCAGGAAGTCAGCCAATTAAAAACTAAGTTGGAGGAAAGAAAGCTGGCCCTTCAGGAGTTTAGTGAAATTAAAACTGAATATGAAAAGCTACTAGAGTACAGCAGGCAGCTGGAGTATGCTCTGGAAAAGAACACTCAGACCAACAAGGACCAAACTCAGGAGGCGAGTCTCCTGCAGCAAGAATTGGCCCAGTATTTCCAATCCAGACAGGAAGCACAGAGAGACAATGGGGCTCTCTGTGAAAAGAATGACAGGCTCCACAAACAGATAGCTGTGCAGGAGCAAATCATTGAGACCAGTAAGGACTTAATAGAGGAGCAAAGGGGTCAGATTTTGGCCTGTCACCAGGAAATAGGGGCTGAAAGAGATGAGGTAAGAAAGGACAGAGAAACCCCTGAGCATGACCTCAGGACCTCTGTCATCAGGGACTTTAATACCTTCAGTTCCATGGACTCTGCCACCCTCATGTCCACTGGCTCATATGAACCAAGGGCCATGGGGATGATAGACTTCAGCACAATGGGAAATATGGGACTGACAGATCAGTGCCTCCCAGAAATGGATGGGTGGGCATCCCTGTACAGATTCCCAAATGTTAGGGCTAGCCTCTCTGATCAGGAAGACTCCAGTGAGGGGAGAATCAGAGAACTGGATCCTCAAAAATATCACCTACCAAGGGATCAGTCTGTCAAATTTGGTAGGGAACTCCATGAAACTAGACCCACCAAGAGTATCTTAAAAACCTCTTCCCAGCTAGGGCAGTGGGGGGGGTACTCAGCCAATCCTGGGATCAAGGGAGAGTCAGAAGACTCTTCTGAACGCCACAGGTCTCAAGAGGCTAGGCCCCCACATTCTGCAAGCCATTCCCAAGCTTGCAGAATCAGGGAGAGTCTAGAGAATCAGATAGCCACCCCCTGTAGCAGTGCCTCTGAGTCAGAGGATGAGTGGACCAAAACTAAAAAGGCCAACCAAAATTAAGAGGGCCCTACTGAAAGATCCCCTTAAGCAAATCAAGGCCATTAGCAGCGTCATAACTCCCTATCATAAAAATGCCAAATATTCAGTTTGGGAGCACCTCGAGTTGTATGAGCAAATGATGGATACTATCCACCTGAAGGATAGCCAAAGTTGCATTCAATATGTCAAGTGGACATTTTCCCCTGAATACTCCAGCTTCTTTACGGGGCTGGAGGATCAGAACCACTCAAGATGGTCACCTATAGGGCGGCCATCTTAAAGCATTTCTCCATACATAGAAAACATCAAGAGGCCCGCAAGGCAGCCTACAATCTGCAATGTGGAGAAGTCCAGGCCCCACAAGAATTTGTACAAGAGTTAAAACGTGCCTTTGCGCAGACCACCAGGAGGATGCGCACAGACTGTAGGGAGTTCATCAATACCTTCTGTCATGCACTCCCTAAATACATCATGACCCAGCTGGTGAGGGACTTTCATGAGAAGAGATCACTAGAGTGGGTCATTGAACAGGCAACTCGCATTTATGAAGTGCAGAAACTGGTAGAAAATAAAAGTACCAATAAAAACCCCAAACCAACCAGCACCCCTGCTGCTGCTAAGGTTGCAGGGTGAAGGCTATCCCATTTTAGATCTGGAGATGGGGGGGGGCTAAAAATATTCCTGTGCAAAATCCTCCTAACCAAAGACCCAGAAGGCCCTCAGGCCAATTCCAAACAGGTAGTCAGGGAGGTAAACCCTCAAATGGGACCCCTAACTCCCCTGACTACATCAGCCCCCGTTACAAGGGTAGCAGACCCATCCTGAGCTATGTGTGGACTCCCCCGGCCCAAGAGGGAGGATCCAACCAGGCAGCTGCCAACCCAAGAAGCTTCCCTCCTAACTTTCTCCAGGAGGGCAGTAATCCCCCAAATGCCGGGTTGAGTTTCTTTCCCCGGTACCCACCAGACATCAACCCCCAAAACAACCCTTGTTTCTTTCCCCACTTTCCTGAACCCAGACAGCCCAATCCGGGAGAGGGGAGGCAAAGGGTGGAGGGGTACCAGAACTATCCCAACCAAGGGTATTAAGGGAGAAGGGACAGTTACCCTTCCCGTGATCAACCTAGAATGGGCCAGAGAACCCCATACCAGCCAGAGCGGGTGTCCCAACTGGAGCGCCAGGTCCAGAACTTGTCACAGGATCTGTGTCACATGTTGAGGGCTCAGCAGAACCCTCAGATGAACATGGCAGCGCAGAACCCCTCAAATCAAGGGTCTGGTACTCCAGAGCAATGACGGGGAGAGAACCCCGACAACCCACCGGTTCCCAGGGAGTAGGCTCAGGAGGAAGGGGGTGTAAAGCCTTAGAGGAAGCTTCCTTCCCCACTTGTGAAAAGCCCATGGAAACCGGAACCAAAATCTTCTGCCCCTGAAAGTCTACAACCTAAGGAACAGAGGGCGGGTAGGAGAAATAAAGGGCCTAAAAAGACCAATTTTGTGGAGGAGGTTAGAATCTTCCAATTTGAAGGAGAGGGGTCCTCAGAGGATTCTGGGAAACAGATCTTCTCCTTCAGGTATGGATGAACTGCTCCCAAAGAAAAATGGGTCCCGAGAGATCCTGATCCAGACTTGGTAGATGTGGGGACTGAGTTAAAACCGCCCATCATTGAACCCCAGAATGACCAGCCAGAAAATCACCTGGCCCAAACCAATTCTGGTGACTGCCTCCAAAAGGGGGGGAGGGCAGCCCAGAATCAGAACCAGGGGAGTCCGAAACTCCCCCCAATATCCAACTGTCCCATTTTTTTTGCAGATTCCCAAGCTCCCACACAGGGTCATGCCCAAACCTACAAAAAAGGTAGCAGGCGCCCCTCTCTCGAAAGAACAAGGCATGATAACCTGTTCAGTGGTTATTAACCACATTGAGAGTTTGCAGCCATTGCTTTTTGCTCACTGCACCTTCACAGATGGGAAATATCCATTTGCATATCAGTCTTTGTCCCGCCCACAAGGGCAGTCCAGCACCGAAATGCTATGGCAATTTCTCTCTGAACAAGAGTACCATCAGCAACCCCATACACGTGTTTCAGCCTTGTTGGGCATCATCAGTGAGGTGAAGCTGAGCCTCTCTAAGCACAGTGAGCAGGGAGTCCACGTCTGGTTGCCCCCAGGTAACCTAGGGTGACCAACCCCAAGTTCCTTTCATAAATACAAAAAAGGTAGCAGGCGCCCCTCTCTCGAAAGGACAAGGCATGATAACATGTTCAGTGGTTATTAACCACATTGAGAGTTCGCAGCCATTGCTTTTTGCTCACTGTACCTTCACAGATGGGAAATATCCATTTGCATATCAGTCTTTGTCCCGCCCACAAGGGCAGTCCAGCACCGAAATGCTATGGCAATTCCTCTCTGAACAAGAGTACCATCAGCAACCCCATACACGTGTTTCAGCCTTGTTGGGCATCATCAGTGAGGTGAAGCTGAGCCTCTCTAAGCACAGTGAGCAGGGAGTCCACGTCTGGTTGCCCCCAGGTAACCTAGGGTGACCAACCCCAAGTTCCTTTCATAAATACAAAAAAGGTAGCAGGCGCCCCTCTCTCGAAAGAACAAGGCATGATAACCTGTTCAGTGGTTATTAACCACATTGAGAGTTCGCAGCCATTGCTTTTTGCTCACTGTACCTTCACAGATGGGGAATATCCATTTGCATATCAGTCTTTGTCCCGCCCACAAGGGCAGTCCAGCACCGAAATGCTATGGCAATTCCTCTCTGAACAAGAGTACCATCAGCAACCCCATACACGTGTTTCAGCCTTGTTGGGCATCATCAGTGAGGTGAAGCTGAGCCTCTCTAAGCACAGTGAGCAGGGAGTCCACGTCTGGTTGCCCCCAGGTAACCTAGGGTGACCAACCCCAAGTTCCTTTCATAAATACAAAAAAGGTAGCAGGCGCCCCTCTCTCGAAAGAACAAGGCATGATAACCTGTTCAGTGGTTATTAACCACATTGAGAGTTCGCAGCCATTGCTTTTTGCTCACTGTACCTTCACAGATGGGAAATATCCATTTGCATATCAGTCTTTGTCCCGCCCACAAGGGCAGTCCAGCACCGAAATGCTATGGCAATTCCTCTCTGAACAAGAGTACCATCAGCAACCGCATACACGTGTTTCAGCCTTGTTGGGCATCATCAGTGAGGTGAAGCTGAGCCTCTCTAAGCACAGTGAGCAGGGAGTCCACGTCTGGTTGCCCCCAGGTAACCTAGGGTGACCAACCCCAAGTTCCTTTCATAAATACAAAAAAGGTAGCAGGCGCCCCTCTCTCGAAAGAACAAGGCATGATAACCTGTTCAGTGGTTATTAACCACATTGAGAGTTCGCAGCCATTGCTTTTTGCTCACTGTACCTTCCCAGATGGGAAATGTCCATTTGCATATCAGCCTTTGTCCCGCCCACAAGGGCAGTCCAGCACCGAAATGCTATGGCAATTCCTCTCTGAACAAGAGTACCATCAGCAACCCCATACACGTGTTTCAGCCTTGTTGGGCATCATCAGTGAGGTGAAGCTGAGCCTCTCTAAGCACAGTGAGCAGGGAGTCCACGTCTGGTTGCCCCCAGGGAACCTAGGGTGACCAACCCCAAGTTCCTTTCATAAATACAAAAAAGGTAGCATGCGCCCCTCTCTCGAAAGAACAAGGCATGATAACCTGTTCAGTGGTTATTAACCACATTGAGAGTTCGCAGCCATTGCTTTTTGCGCACTGTACCTTCACAGATGGGAAATATCCATTTGCATATCAGTCTTTGTCCCGCCCACAAGGGCAGTCCAGCACCGAAATGCTATGGCAATTCCTCTCTGAACAAGAGTACCATCAGCAACCCCATACACGTGTTTCAGCCTTGTTGGGCATCATCAGTGAGGTGAAGCTGAGCCTCTCTAAGCACAGTGAGCAGGGAGTCCACGTCTGGTTGCCCCCAGGTAACCTAGGGTGACCAACCCCAAGTTCCTTTCATAAATACAAAAAAGGTAGCAGGCGCCCCTCTCTCGAAAGAACAAGGCATGATAACCTGTTCAGTGGTTATTAACCACATTGAGAGTTCGCAGCCATTGCTTTTTGCTCACTGTACCTTCACAGATGGGAAATATCCATTTGCATATCAGTCTTTGTCCCGCCTACAAGGGCAGTCCAGCACCGAAATGCTATGGCAATTCCTCTCTGAACAAGAGTACCATCAGCAACCCCATACACGTGTTTCAGCCTTGTTGGGCATCATCAGTGAGGTGAAGCTGAGCCTCTCTGCCCAAACCTATTCTGGGGACTGCCTCCAAAAAGGGGAGGCGGCTCAGAACCAGAGAAAGAAGAGTCCTTAGCTCCCTAAAGCCATTCTGAGCACTGTCTCCAAAAAGGGGGGGGCATCCCCGAATCAGAAAAGGAGGAGCCTGAGACTCCTCGAATCACTGAGTGTGAAATTGCTTGCTCAGATGCCCAAACCACCCAACTTCATTCTGGGGACCGCCTCCTAGATGGGGAGGGGCAACCCAGAACCAGCACAAGAGGAACCCCAAACCTCACCAACCACTTCTGTTGACTGCCTCCAGAAAGGGGGGGGCAGCCCAGAAACAGAACAACGGGAGCCTGAAACTCCCCAAATAGCTGTGTGTCAAAATTCTGTGCTAGATTCAACTCCAACACCGTCTCTTGACCCAACTAGCCCAGTGTCAGAGTCAGAAATGAGCAAATTGACCATCAAGCTTACCAAGAGCATCCATTATCTTTGCCCCCTTAAGGAAAAGGAGGGAGGATTTTATGCCCTGGTCCAAATACAGGGGAAATGTACATTTTTGGCACTGGGGGACACTGGATCCCAAGCAACTTTGCTGTAAAAGAGAATCTTTGAGAAGCTAAATTCAGGAAGGGAGGAAAGATACCAAATTCCTCTCAACCCTCTTCCTGGACAGCTTCAGACCTTTGACGGGAAGGAAACTCCTGTTGAAGGGTCTGCAGAGCTGGAAATTAAAATTGGGTGACACAAAATGAAGCACCCGGTCCTAGTTGTGGTGCCAGAAGGAACCCCCTGTCTATTAGGGAATGTCATCCTCCGTAGGCTGTCTCCCCTAATAGATTGTGTGAATAAGGTACTCTGGACCCAGACTCACAGGCCAATTAAATTAAAACAAAGCGTCAACCATGTTAGTCTACATGGCACATGCCACATGGTTGAACAAAAACCGGACCAAATCAGATTCTACTTTCAAAACAACGACATACCCGACGTCACCGTCATAGCTGTGGGACAACCAACTGGTGATGAGAACTCATCTCCATTTCTGCAAATCGGCCTCCCTTCCAGTCTCAAGTGGCACTCCACCCTGGAAGGGGATACATTGAAATGTTGTACTAATGTACAATTAGAAGATCCCTAGTCCATACCTCAAAATTGATATCAAACCAGCACAAAACTTAGCTGGCATTTTGAAAAAGGGTGAACAGCTCTTCCTCCTGATCCAGTTAAATGACGGGAAGGAGTCTGTCCTCACCGAGTTGACTTGAATAGCGAAGAAAGCTTCATCAGCAAAGTATTATTCAAAAAACTCCCAAAAGACCAGACCCTGCCCGCCGTAGAGTCAGTGCAGCAATGGGTATGGGGCCTGGAAACGCCCCGCTCCAAACATCCTTTGCTTAGCAGTTGCATGATCAAAATTTCGAGGGATGACAAAAGCATAGTACAGACTTGTTGGGTTGTGCAAGGTGTTCCTTCCGCCTTTTATACAAGCAGTGACCTCCTCAACCAACTCGAGATTAATTTGGACCCTAGTTATTGCCAAGCCCGGTCCCAACTGGAGAGTAAACCTCGGGGTCCTGGCAAACCTAAAGTAAGCCTTCCGGTCAGCACTAGTGCTACGGTAGGAAATGGAATTTCAGAAATGGAGGAGAGGTGACCATCCCAGGCCTCACCTACAGAATCCACCTGCTAAGACCATTAGTAAACATAGGCAGGGAATATTGCCAATTGTAGAGAATGCAAGTGTGTTTCCCACTGCTGAGATCCCCCGAAGATGTGTGGGCACAGTAGTGTGAACATTTTCATAACCGTGTTATGTTCTGTTTTCTAGTATTGGCACTAAATCCCAAGAATCACCAAGGAGGACCACTCGGGGGACCGGGAGGAAAAACCCAAGGAATCCGGAGTATCGTCCCATTCCAACCCTAACCGGGGAGGAGAGCGGGTCGCCTCGATTGCTGACAGGAGAAGCAACTGAATTTCTCCACATGGACAGAAAAGAACATCCCAATCGCCTGACTTCCCCTCGACTAGAAGTGAAAACGAAGTCGGGAGGGGGGATTTGTGGGATGTATTGACCCACTCTGCTATACTATGCGGCCTTACTCTGCTATCTATGGTGCGAGAAACAGCAAAATGGCGGCAAAACACTTGTGCACGCCAAAACCGCGTTTTTCAACACACAAAAAGATGGCTGCACAACCTGCCACCCATGGTGCATGTGTGGTGAACAGAACACACAATGCGGAAAACGTGCCATTGGGCTCCATGACAAGGAAACATACAGTGCAGAGGGAGCAGCTGCGCTTTGCAAGTGAAACTCCAAAATTTGCCTGTAAATGGCATTTACTTTGCTGCTGAAACTCCAAAATGCCTATACATAACACTTTCCAACACTCCAAATCTAGATTGGTGCTAAAATTCATTTAATCTAATGAAGCACTGTGAATTTACAAGGTCCTGAAATGTTAAGAGCAAAACATTTTCTCAGCAAAACTGGATTGCCTGTGAATGACAATTCCTGTCAAAAATCTGTGTGCAGCCACACTGGGCTACCTGTGAGTGACAGCCCCTGTCAAATGGGCTCTCTTGATTAAACTTAAAGTTGTCTAAAACTAAAGATCTGCCGGATTAGCAAATATAAAAGGACTGTTGCTGAAAGGAACACTGATCTCAGTTGTTTTGATCCCACAGGTTTGAATCTAAGAATGTAATTTATCTATGTCATCTGATGCAACAAGTTTGTTTTATGTTGGATTTCAAGTCAAGAAATTAAGAAATGAATACTGACGGCAAAAAAAGAGACGTACAATAAATGCATTGAACTTGCCCAATCTAACACCAAGGAGTTATTTAGAATCTTAAAGGAGCTGGGATCCCCTGCCACTCCCCCCGATACCTGCTCCAAAGACAGCACCTGGTGTGCTAACATTCAAAAAGCCCTCCTTGGAAAAATAGTCACCCTCCAAATCAAAATCAATGATAAAAAAAATAGTTTGCAGCCCAGCCTGCAACACAAACCCCCCCTGGTTAATATCAACCCCAACACTGAATCCTTGAAACCTTTCAGCTTCTCACCTCTCTCCATCATTGAAGTTGAACACATCATCAATAACTTTAAACCTTCCTATTGTCAGGGGTACCCATGCCCTGCTGCCATCATTAAGGAGGCCGCTCATAATTTAGCGCCCTTCATCACCACACTCCTAAACTCCTCCGTTAGCACTGGGATTGTCCAAGACAACCTCAAGGATGCCTGGGTTATTCCTCTCCTGAAAAAACCTACCCTGGATGCCAACATACCCACTAACTACCGACAAATCACCACATTCCCTTTCCTCTTAAACATTCTTGATCGTGCTGCATACTTGCAGATCCAAGATTATCTAGAAACCAATAATCTTTTGGGACTGAGGCAATCTGATTTCCGCCCGCGATACGGCACTGAAACTGCTCTCCTTGACCTTAAAACCCAAATTGAAGACCTCAAAGATAAGGGCAAACTGGCTCTCCTACTCTTCTTAGCTCTCTCCACGGCCTTCGATTTAGTAAATCACCAAATCCTATGCCGTCACCTTAAAACTGCCACCCACTTCTCGGACAAAGCGACAGCCTGGATCACCTCCTTCCTGGATAACAGATCGATGAGAGTTTTCTCCCCCACCGCCACCGCAGAACCTTCCCCAGTCACTTGTGGAGTCCCTCAAGGATCATGTGTATCCCCGACACTCTATAATGTGTTTACAAAACCCCCTTTTGACATCTTGGATCTTCTGGGTGTTACGTATACCAACTACACCGATGACACCCAGATACTTATCCCCATCATAGGTGACCACAAAACCGACTCACTAGCCATCAACGCTATTTATCAAGTCATCCAGGACTGGATGGCTCAGCATGAATTGTGCTTAAATGACGATAAGACGGAGCTCATCATCCTTGGCTCCCACAAAAGACTTAGCAAACTTGACTCCTCGTTTAAATCCTTCACCATTGATGGCAACACCATCAAAGTGGCTAAGGATACAAAAATGCTTGGTATCTACATCGATTACACTCTCTCCCTATCCAGACAAACCAACGCAGTATCATCGTCGGCATCATACACCGACAAGCTCATCACAGCTGGCTGCCCCTTCCTCTCACCAGCCAACTGCACCACACTAGCCAGGAGCTTGGTCCTATCCAAAATTGATTATTGCAATGCCCTCTATCTGGGTACCAACCAATGCAATATGAAAAAACTACAAATCATCCAAAATAACGCCATCAGAGCTGCACTCAATATTCCTAGGAACCTCCATATTTCTGACTCCAGATGAAGTCTTCGCTGGCTCTCAGTCTCCCAAAGAGTCTCCCTCAAAGCACTCGCGCTCACACACAAATGCCTTGCCAATCAAGCCCCTAGCTACCTAGCCAGTAGATTCGCACTACACACCACTGCAAGACCACTCAGAAGTGCCCAAACTAACTGCCTCTCTATCCCGCGCTTCAACCTGCAAAGATCTGGATGACGCAGCTTCCAAGTCCTAGCAGCTAAGCTTTGGAGTACGCTAACCAACCCACGTAGAGCTGAAACCTCCTTCCCGGCCTTCAAGCGCAAAGCGTCAGCTTGGCTGTCTGCCCAAGACTTGCCATGACTCCTATCTCATGGCACCCAGGGTCACAACAACAGCGTCACCGACTTATTGTTATTACCTGCTCTTGCACATTGTATATCTCCTGTATAATTTGTATATTATGTATATTCTATTCAAATGCTTTATTTTACCATGTCTGTAACTAAGTGATGTATAATTCGTATATTATATTCACTCTATTCAAATGCTTCATTTTACTATGCCTGTAACTAAGTGATGCGCCCGGTTGCCCTTGGGCCTAGTGCACTATATAAATAAATAAAATAAAATACAAATACAAACTTAGGGTGGCTGGGCCTGCAAGAGGTTGAAAAACAGGTTTCCACCCAAGGGGAGGGCATTCCTCACGGCATATGCTCACTGACACATGATAATTGTGGGGTAGGACAGACTTTTGTCTGCAGCCAGGGACTGAACAATGGCAGATTCTCCAGGCCAGGAAATGAACGTGTGAAAAGGTTGTAAACTAGACTTGCAGAAGGAATTCCCAAAGGTGGGAGCTGCTCCTTGCCTCCAGAGAAGACAAAAGGCTGACCATTTGCTGCTAAGGAATATGTAATGAACATTTTTAGAGGCTTATAACTCGCTATCAGAAGTAGTGAAAAATATGAAAAGGGCAAATTTGTTACTCTAATTTTTGGCCCTACATTTCAAAACGTGGTGGAACTGTGCAGCATATTCTGAACAGGAATGGCAATATATGTGGTTTTATGGGAACTGTTTTTATGCTAGAATTGTTAAACTTTGCACACACAATCCTATGGTAAACACGCATATTTGTGGAAATTTGGAGAAAGTTTGGGGAATGTTTTCATGGTGAAATGGACAAAATGCTGCAGATACTCCATAAAATATGTAATCCTTTTATGTGATTTTTGTGGAGGTTACAAATGTATAAATATGTATTTAGGACAAAATTCGATTTTGATACTAGTGGCTAGGGGAGGTTTCTAAGTATTGTAAAAATCAAACCATAAACTTGACATCATCGGTCTTTGATTCAATCAGTCGGACGCAAGGCAGAGATGAGGCTCTGATCCAATCCCAGTTTACAGGGGTGAGTTTAGTTAAGCCGGCCCATAGACCCATTTTTGTGATGTCATTGGAAAGGATAAATAGAGACAGCTGACAACACATAGACACTCTCTCTTCTGATTCCAGCGAAGCACTCTGATCCAGCATTCAACATCCAGCCTTTAACATCCTTCCAGATCCAGATGCCAAGGACCAGGCCAAGCAGTAGCTGAACCATTTTCAGCTAGACCTCAATCCTTAATAACTAATCCTCAACTAATCCTTACAACCCAGTGGAGCTCTGTGGTGTGGGGAAGCATCCTGAAACTATCTGGCTTGCTACCATAATGCTTGCCTGATGAACTCGCCATCCCGCTGATCTGAAATATCCAGAAAAAAGAAGGACAGATCCTGTGCAGTTCCGGCGACCGGCCTAGCTGAACCTGTCCCACGCCTGATGTGTTGTGTTGTCCTTCCTTGATAGACCCGATCCATTGACCAGAATCTTGACAGGCCTAAAATCTTAAATCCCAGTGGATTGTGAGTATTAATAGGATAACTATTGTATACCTTGTATTATCTTGTCCCACCCTAATCTCTGAACAATCCTTAATTTCATAACCAGTAACAGTGTCAAAATCTTAGTGCTATCGTATTCTGTCTATTTGCTAAAGCGTCATTTTCATAGTCATTTTTATTTGTGTAACTCTCCTCCAAAAATCCCACTTCAAGTGTTTGGACTGGTTCCGCCGGGGAGGGAGCTGGGGATCTGTTACTGAAGTCATGTATCAGTCTCAGAGCTTACTTCGTCCCGACCTGGTGGTCTAGTCTGCATACTCTAGCCCTGAGTCTAAGCACAAGCCATATTTTCTGATTTTGAACTGATGTTTTTGTCCAAATTTGTGTCTTTATTTCCGAAAAACACCTCTCACTAAAACCTCCATAACTCCCTCAGTTTTAAAGATAGAAACGAAATTTCAATTCCCACTGATACCTAACATCCTGCGAAACAGTGTAGTTGACCCGTTTCTAACAAAAATTGCATAATAAAAGTTTGTTGCGAATTTACACATTGCAAATGTTTTACACATGTGAATTGTCTTTAAATTATTTCCCACTTTGCCTTTGAGATTCCAAATGTTTTCTTTTGATTAAATCATTGCTTTTGCTTGCTTGCATCTGTTAAAAGCGGCTCCCGTAGTAATTTATAATAATTTAAGCATTTTTGGACACATTTAGTGTTTTTGCTCAGCCAGTTTCAAAGCCATTCACACTGTTGAAAAGTCAAATCCGTTTTTCTCTTGTGTTTAAGGGGGGGAAGGTGGGAGTGACATTCTGTTTGATCTGTATTATTCCTGAGTACATGCTCTCTCCTCACATCTATTTAAATCGCCTGTTGGGGGGGGTTGAGGGGTGTTGCAAGGGGAACTTCTAACCACAGTGCTATCTGTTCCAAACCAACCCAAAAGTATTCTTTTCTGTGTTGCATTCTTTTTGTGCTCATTACCTGATTCCCAGTGAATTCAAGATATTATTTATTGTTCTTGCCACCCATTGGTGATTGTTGTTACCTATTAAAAATATATTGTGATTTTAAATTCTAAATAAATAAATATGTTCAGTTCCAAACTAGCCTGATTCCTGGTTCAGTGTGACCGGGGGGTATTTTGAGAAGGGTGTGATATGAGTGGTATATCATTCAGAATATTGAATTTATAGACACAAATAAATAAGGGTTTCATTTGCGCACTACATGCTGGACGAGACTTGTGTGCGTGCCTGATTGAAATACCTTTAGAAGGCTTAAATCAGCTCAGTTTGTCAATCTTGTTACTTTTATCTTACAATTATTAGGAACATACTGCCTTTTCACAGTCTTTACAGTGTGTCATATAGTCTGAGTCCCCATAAATCAATCCTGTGAAGAAAAGAAAATCACAATCCTCTTACAGAGCAAGACTAGGTCCAGCAACAAGGTGTTGGCTGAAGGGTGTTCAGGCGAGTGCGAACACCAGTGCACACAGATCGTATAAGGAAGACCACTCCACCTGCCATTCACTATGGGAGACGCAGAGGATGGTGCCCCCAAGGTAGGACAGATTCTACGGCAGCAACAGGGTTCCCTTGCCCTCCTAGTGGAGTTTGATGTTGTGGGGTTACCTTCAATTCTGAGCCCAGGATGGAAGTTATGGGTTGAACGCTTAGAGATGTACTTAGATGCCAGGGGTTAGCTGAACAACCACGCTAAAAAGTCGCCATTACTATACTCTGCTGGCCCAGTGGTTCATAAGATTTTGATGACCTTTCGGCCCCTGGACACCACATATGCGTCGGCAGTGCCCAGGGAATACTTTGCGCCTATGGTCAATATCAATGATTAATGTTTTGTGATGAGGTCCACCAAGCAGAAGGATGATGAATCCCTTGATGGCTTCCATGGTAGACTATGCCACTACGCACTCATGTGCGCCTTAACCAATGAAGACGAGAAAGTGCGCCAACAGATTATTCAAGGTTGCTCCTTGGCAAAGATGATATATTTAGCAGGAGCCAGGTATCAGGCTGGTGCAGATTCTGGAGCTTGGATGCTCTCAGGAGCTTGCGGAGGTGAGAGCATCCAAGATGGATGCCGTCACGAAGACTATTAAGCTGGAGGAAGCATGCACAGTGGGCAAACAGCCGACCTACAGGTTTGGAAAGAACGCCCCATGTAGACCAAGATGAAGAATAATATGGGTACAATGCCTGCATGTCCCCATTGTGGATATGATCTCCCACACTCCGATAACGGCCCAGCTAAGGGTCACATTTGCGGCAGATGTGGAACAGCTAACCATTTTGCAAGTATCTGGTGTGCTCTGGCACCAGCCCACTCACTCAATGGGGACAGCCAGGCCAAGGCCTCAACCCCAAAAGAGGACCCAGAAAGTAGCGCAAGTCGAACAGCCGGTAGAGAGAAGTGAACAGCCGGAGGCAGAGGATGATGAGGAAGAAGTCTTCTTCATATGCAGCATGCCGCAGCGGGGGTTGAAAAAGAAACGGCAACCTAAATGCATGGTACTAGTTCACAGCACTAACATTCCCGTTCTTATCGACCGACATGTTGGCATCCGCAAATGTAAATGGCTGACGTTCACTATGAGCAGATACAGGATCCTCCTCCACTTAAGGACACACGTGTCTGAATCTTCACCTTTGGTGGAAAACGTCCCCTACAACTGGAGGGAGCGTTTATAGCCCCTGTTCACCATAACGGCATAAACATTAAAGCCAGATTTTTTGTAACCAAAATCAGTGATGTGACTTTTGTGGGGTGTGCTGCTGCGGAAGCACTTCACATTGTGAACTTTGCTTTTGGGGTATACATGGAAGATATCCAGTCCCTGCTTATGTGGTTCCATGTGGTGTTTACAGGCATAAAGAGGAGGAAGAGTGATGCCATCCACCTCCACATTGATGACACTGTGCAACCAGTGGCCCTGAAACACAGACGTATCCCTTTTCATTTGAGGCAAACGGTCATACAGGAATTAGACAAGCTGGTACAGATGGCCCTTAGCGAGAAGGTGGAAGGTCCTTCCCCCATGGGTATCCCTCATAGTCATGGAAAGAAAACCGAAAACAACCAGTTTGTGTGCATCTGTGTTGATATGTGCCTCCCTAATAGGGCCATCACAAGAGAAAGACACATCACCCCGACTATAGACGAAATTGTAGCTGACCTACAAGGGGCAGTATACTTCTCCAAACTCGACCTGAGGGCTGGTTATACCCAGTTAGTCCTAGACCCAGCATTTAGGTACAATCACCTCTGAACTTCGGGATTTCATCCGCTACACAGGTGTTTCAAAATGCTGTGAAAGGGGCGCTAGCTGGTATTCGTGGCGCCATCAATATCAGCAATGATATCTTGGTGTTTGCAAAGTCCGAAGTTGAACACTTGGAAAGGCTAGAGAAAGTTCTTGAGAGGATTGAGTCACTGGGACTGACACTACATAAGGAGAAAAGCGCCTTTTTGCAGGGAAAACTGAAATTCTTTGGTTTCATATTCCAAGAAGGTGGAATCTCGGCTGATACAGTCAAAGTCAAGGAGATACAGAATGCGTGCCCTCCTGACAACTTGTCTGAGGTCCGCAGCTTCCTGGGGATGGTCACTTAATGCGGGCGGTTCATTATGAATTTAGCCACCCTTGCGGACCCCCTTCGGAACGTCACAAAAAAGGAGAGAACATGGTAATGGATGTCGCTGGAGCAGACAGCATTCAATGATGCCAAGCGTTGCTCTCAAAAACAACAGCACAATTTAGTTCTTTGACCCCCTAAAGAAGTCTGAGATTGACGTGGATGTGAGTCCATTTGGCTTGGGAGCAGTCGTGATGCAGTCGGACGCTAAGAATGTAATACGGCCAGTGGCGTATGCTAGTAGAGCGCTGTCACACACTGAACAGAAATATTACCAGATCGAGCGAGAGGCTTGGCGGTCTTGTGGGGCTCTAAACATTTTCACCTATAGGTCCACGGAAAGCCAGTGATGGTGATCACTGATCATGAACCCCTACTCCTCATCCAAACCACCTGCTTGAATCAAAAAATGGATGCTCGCTCTCCAGTAATACATGGTGGATCTGATCTACCGCCCCGGAAATGGCAATGTCGCTGATTACTTTTCCAGGCATCCGGTCCCGAGTGCGGCTGGGATGGACCAGGCAGAACAGGAGACCGAGGAGTTCATATGGATGCTTGCAGACTCTGCTACACCCATCTCAATGTCGCTGGAGGAAATAAAGGCGGCTTCAGATGAAGATGAGTTCATCCGGATAATACAAGAGGCCGTTATGAGAGGGGACTGGGTGGGGATACTCCCAAAATGGGATAAGCGACCTTGCGAGGCACACCTGGTACTGGAACAATTGTGGTGAGTGTGGAATGAGCTGAGGTTCACATCTGATGGGCTGGTGCTACGTGGGTCCCAGATGGTGATCCTGGCAAAGCTCATATCAAGAATCAAGGAGGTGGTGCACCATGGGGACCAAGGGACAGCAAAAACAAAAGCACGACTCAGAGTTAAAGTTTGGTTCCCAGGCCTAGAGGACAAGGTTGATGGGTTCATCATTTGGTGTGAGGTGGTGGCCCCCGCTCAGAAGGAGCCACTCATTGAATCCATTGAGAGAAGTTGGCAGCCATGGGACTTTGTGCACATGGACTTCGGGTTCATGAGCCGAGACACGCATTTTCTTGTGATGGTAGACCAGTGGTCACGATAACCTGAGGTGGAGTTCATACCATCCACTTCCCTCTCAGACCTCATCCCAGTGATGGAGAAGATATTTGCAACACATGAGTTGCCTGCAGAAATATGCTCTGACAATGGTGCACCGTTTCAATGGGCTGCCCTCGGGGGAAACAATGTTCCAAAGATGCCCCAGGGGACTGCTCCCGGATCATCAACAGCACAGTCCAGGTGTGATTAATGACCAGGTTGTGGGCGAGCAGAGGAGCACAGTGGATGAAGGAGATTGCAACAGTAGAGGTCTGCGAGAATATCCACTGGAAATAGGGGATGAAGCATTGGTGCGCTTAAGACACCCCCAAGGAAAGTTGACCCTTCCACACGAGCCTTGTTCATTCTAAGTGGTATGCATAAAAGGATCGATGGTGACATCTTCGGATGGGCTGGACACAGTAACAAGGACCTCCAGCTTTTTCAGAAAGCTGGGCGGCTTGCCAGAAGACAAGAGGGAGGCACCCGGAGGACAAGGCAGGACCTCCGTCCCAGGAATGGAAGAGGAGGACATGGATGAAGCTGTCCCTCAAGCAGAGAAGAACAAAAATGGCCCTGTGGCCAAGGTAGAGTTTGACGCATGAGTGAAAGCGGTCTACATCCAGACAGGGGCAGAGGATACCCCCTGAGAGAGTCCAGGTGCCGTCCTGCTTAACTCCGTGAATATGAGGTCGACATTGCATAATAAAGACGGCTGTATTGTTTGGACAAATGTTTGAGAAAAAGATGTTATATTGTTGTTTTTGTTCATGTTATGTTCAAACTATTATGAAAAAGGAGTGTGGTGTGTTGCCTTTAAGGTGCCGTAGATGAACTATGTCATTGCATTGGTAAAATAAATAAGGCGTCCCGCTGTCACGCAAGGCAGTACAGGAGCAGAGCCTGGGATAACTAGCACTGGTCTCCATCTCAATTATTGCCGCACAACAAAACAGAGTTCCAAAAACGTTTCTAGATAACACCTCCATGACAGAGCACTGAAATGCCATTAACACCCAGCAGCACATTCCCAGTGTGGGGTTAGCTCAGCTAGCTGACGTGATAATAACATTTCCTACCAACTTGACTTTTACGACCAACGAGCAATCGTACTGAATACAAACTACACAACGTTATAAAACTGCTTCATGCTATAAACTTGACTTATTTATTGGAAAACAATAAATGTGGTCACTAAATGCAGTAAACGCATTTTCTTCCCGCCTAGAGTATCACTTCAGTTGGTTAAGTCATAAAGTTGGCTCCTCGCTCAGGATTTCCTTGCACTTTGTGAAGTCCCCTCACGCTTTTCTCTTCGAAACAATGGCATCAGTAAATTAAGAAAAATAGGAGGCCAGAGTATGTTTCCATGGAGAAGGGCGGGCCTGACCCACGTAACCGGAAACATAGCACCGGGCTGCTAATCACAACATAAGCCCGCCAGGGCCTCGCATCATTTTATTCTTGGATCGTACAGCAGGCACTAAGAGTTTGCGCTAAATCAAATCAAGTTTTTAAGTGCAAGCAAATACCAGGCAAAAGTGATTTGCAAGCAAGTTACTCTAAAATGTTAAAATATGCCCTTTCCCAGAGACCGGAGTGAGCATTAAGCATTTTACTTTTTAGAAGGGTAGCAGACTTGCAGAAGTGCACTGGTATTGTGTTGTATTGAATTGTTTATTTATAGCGCACAGGAAAGTGTTTCAAAGCGCTCAAGGAGGGGTGGGAAGAGGGGGAAAAAAACAACAGTCGTTCAGAGACCTTGAAATTCTGAGGTGATAATAGTCTGCACAGGCAGAGTAAGTGCGTACAAATACATTTAACAGTTGAGACCCAGCAAATAGGCCTGACGGCGATTCTGCAGTTTTACCAGTGCAATTAGGGGAGAAGACAGGGGAGAACAGACAGACGATCTTCAGGCACGATTGCATTTGGATTGTGCAGGTGCACAGACGTAATGGGGGGGGGGTGGAGGTCCAAGTGCACCCAGTCGGTGGAGACTGAAGTGCAGAGAGAGCCGCTCTCTTGGGTTATTTGTGAGTGCTGTGAGGGTGGGTGGGTGTAGGGCCCTGAGGCAAATGTGATAGAGGACCAGCATGGGTGCCTGGGACCGGTGAGACTCTGAGGTGAGGCAAGTGTGATAGAGGACCGGCATGGGTGCCCGGGACCGGTGAGACTCTGAGGTGAGGCAAGTGTGATAGAGGACCGGCATGGGTGCCCGGGACCAGTGAGACTCTGAGGTACACCAGGCGGCCAGTCAGCACGCTGAGATGGAGAGGGCAGAGAGCTAGGCTAGCAGGGTAGAGGGAGGAAGAGCATATGACGTAGGACACACAGGAATGACATATGAGGGACACACAGTGCATAGGTGTTGTTTGGTTATGAGCCAACCCATTCCATGGCCATGCTAATCCCTATCACTATTCCCACCCATTCCTGCCTCTCCACGCCCAAACTCCTCCTCGTTTATTTTATTTTCATCTTGTTGCATTCAAAATGAACAAGATGCATTTCCCCCCCCGTTTTTACTGTGCATTTGTCAGCATTGTTGGTCCTCACTCACTCCAACTCCTTGTCCTAAAACTACAGATTGTACGCTTCGGGTTTCAGTGCTGAGAAGAAAAAACAGAACCTTTCTTTCCTTTCCTCTTCGCTTTTTTTTCTTCTTCACTTCTTGCTGCTGCAACTAGAGTCCAGCGGCCTAGGCGATGGGGTGAGGATCCTGAAGCACAGCGGCTCCATTTGCACCCAGATTTCTTGCAATCAGATAAAACCACAAAATGTTTATTTGATATCATTTTGGTTAATGAGTAAATCGTGCATTATTTTAGTGGAGTGGGGGAAGCGCCGGATTATTTTCCAATATCTTATACGATTTTTTTTGTGTAAAATGTTTCTCGTCTGTTTTACTTAGTGGATTTATATATGTTCTCAGACTTATTTGTAAATGTATTCATTTTGGGGGCGTTGTCGATGTGTTCCGCCGCTTCCCCGCCTCCTTACGGTTTTCCCTTGTCCTTTTCTGAGCAGATCTGCAGAATATGGCATCTCCCTCGTTGTGCCCTGTAAGGTCAGGCTGCCATTTTTGTTTTTCCTTTGCTTACAACATTTAATAAAGAGTGTCTGAGAATGTGGGAGAGGCACCCTTAATGATTTTGCAATGGGAGAGTGGGGCAGGAAGGGCAACAACAAATAAAAGATTTCAGGAGCAATGCTGTATGAATGGTGCAGTCATTAAAATCATGCCCGATTTGAACGTCCCCCTTAACCGTAAGCAATGCGGTGTTTAAATGTTTTCCCTTTTTCAATTGCCGTTTTCTTTTCACTAATAGAAATAAAAGTTTGCATTGCAATTACTTTCAATGAAGCAAGAGTACAAGTAGGAAGAAATGGCGCATGAGAAGGGACACACAGCTTGTAGATGTTGTTTGGTTTTTTGCCCACCCATTGACTGCCCATGGCCATGCTAATCCCTGTGGCCATTCCCAGGGTCAGACTGTGAGAAGAAATAAGCCTGGGCAGCTAACATAGAAAAGTAGCCCACACAAACAAAGTGGCTCACATCTGCAAATTAAAATCGGTAACAAAGCTGGCTGCTAAACATGTTGTAAAAATGATTATGCCCCAGAAATAACACCACGTTTCCAGGGGCTTTCGCAAATAAACATCCATGCTCTCCTAATGATGATGTCGGCTCCTTAGTTTTTTGACAAAAAGTATGATATGGCACCAATTTAGTTACTTTTTCTTCCTAACAAAGCCCACAACCCAAAAAGAAAAATTGCCGAACAAATCATGTGTTTGACTTTATATTAGTGTGTGTGTGTGTGTGCTTACACACTTAATTGAGCCATAAGAGAAAATACAAGCCTCCTGTGGCCTGTTCCCCCTACAGTGGTGCATGCACAAGCTGCTCCGATCAGTATGAGCACAGTCACGGTGCACAGTAAAATTGCACGCAGTGGGCCAGCCACTCCAGAGTCCTTACAGTCAGCCGTTCCACATACTAATGCAAGCAGAAAAATAGCCCACCAGGATGCAAGTTGTAGCCCCAAACAATGTATGCTGAGCATGATCTTATACACTAAATGTCTGTGCAGAACAGGCTATATAGTTATGTCTCCCTTGCACTGTTAGTAAAAGGAATACTTACCAGGCACCCAGTCAGTCATTCTCTCTCTATCTCTCTCTCTATCTCTCTCACACACACATATGTACACCATACAAACATTCAAGCATCAGCACACAGAATCATTCACACACATGAAAATTCGAAGCACATGTGGAAACACTATCTTTTTAAACTCCCATTTGGTTTCCACTTGATGACCTGTACCAGCCCAAAGGGGATCTCCAGCCAGCATCAGCCACGAGCGGGCGGACAGTGAGTGTGACATATGGGGGCAGAGGTCATCTATTTATCTAACTTACATTTTGCAGAGTTGGACTCCAGCAAAGCTTGGCAGGCACGGAAATCAACATGTGTAGATGAGATGCCCAGGAGTTCCAGCTCTGCTCAGTTGCCAGGCAACATGCTCTGGCTTTAAAGAGGAAAGCGGTCAACTCTTCCTGACCTCTCTTAAGCATACACAAACACTGACATAGAATTCTCTTGAAACAGCCCATTTCTAAGGTTTTCAGACCAGCCCATTGTAACTTGTTTTCATTTGGCCTATGGCTGAATTGCCCATTTCTCCTGTCCAACCCTGGCCATTCCTAACGAGTTCCTGCTCCTCCCTGCATAAAACACCTCCTTATGGGAACTCTTTGAGCAAGATTGAATCAGACCATACCATGAAACTTTGCACTCAATGTGTTTGCCAGAAGCACATCTGTGGTTCATTTCATGCCTAGCCAGGGTCCGGGATAGTTTACGTCTATTCAATATTTGTATGCTCCCATGACATTATCAATATTATTCTGAACTATTGAGGTCCTGTTCCTTGTCAGAGGTAAACATACACTTTGTTTATCATCACTGGGGTATCACAATACCCAGGAGGTCTTCAAAGGACCTCTGGCTTCTCACCTGTATCTTAGCACTCGCACCCTTAACGTGGGCAGCCAGGCTCTTCCACATTGTAAGTCCTACCTCCTTAAAACGGGAGGCAGAGTGTGATCCGAGTGTGCGCTGCTTTCACGACGGATGGGCCAGTGGCTTTAGGGTTTGCAGCCAATATGCAGGTTATCCAGCCTGCCACACTACTTTTCCTCACATCACATATGTTTATTCACCGGGTCTTTAATGTGTCACGGTCCCAGGGGAATAATACATCAGTGTCCAGCTTTTTACATGTGACAAAGAGGCTGTAACAAAACATTGTTACAGAAGATAATCTGGCTTCTTGCTGTCAAAACACCATGGTCGATTCACCTCATAAACTTTAATGTCTTCTTTACAGTCTCATGTTGACTTTGGACAAAGCTGGGCTCCTTTTATCTATTCGACAAACAATTGTTTATATAGAAATTATTTAGAACAAGCAAGCCACTACTACACGAAACACCATGTCTTTCCAAGCATTTTTACAAAAGAGGGAAATCTATTGTTTCACTTGTGAGACAACCTTATAAAATATTATAAATACAGTGTCTTTGAGATTCATCTCACTTCCATGATCATTTCTGTTACTTCAGAAAAAAGCCAAGAACATGTTTTGTGAAAAATATTGTTTAATGTCATATATGTACCCCCTTCTGCTTGCAAATAGGCGATCTTTTCCTGTTCAAAATTAGACAGTTCATAAAGAAAGGTGCCCAAAGATATATTTTTAAGCACAGGGTCAAAAAGATGTTTCTGTTTTGTCCACAGTTCCACTCAGTGCTTTTGTTTGTTACCGATACAAAGCAAGTCCTTCCCATTATGAGATAGGTCTTTCCATCACAAATAGACAATTATTATAAACCCAACCAGCTGTGTTCAGTTAGTCTCTACACCTAGGCGAATAGACCTTTGCATCTGGACACACAAGGACAGGGGCATGTGCTAGAAGATCACAGTGGCATTGCTGTGATGTGGCTGGTGAGTCAGGGCGTCAGCCACAAAAAGCACACAGTCGAATGGTGTTTCATGACCTTACAACAGACCAAGTGATGTAAATGAGAAAATAGGTCTTTAGGGCCTACTCTGTACTTTAGGTAGGTTGATGCTAGGCCAACCCTCTGTTTCCCACCAGGTTACCCCCTCCCTAGGCCAGGCGGCCTTAGCAGGGATGTTAGTGCTCACCAACAGGAACCCTGGCTTCTCTATTTGTGTTTTCCCTAAGACGATAGCTGACTAACTCCCTAGGGATCTCCTAGACTTTTCCTGACCTAACACACTTAGTGTTCTATGGAGTTAGGGTTGGTGCCTTCTTCCACCCCGTGTCACTCTCTCTTCTCTTACGCACGTTCTTATCTGGCCCTTCATTAAACTGGGTTCAAGATGTTCTCTCCCCCCCACCACGTTGCTATCCCTCCAATCTCTCTCTGCCTTTTCACCTCCACCCTTTCATCTGTAACTCTCTTCTTGCTCCTCAACTCCTTCACTTACTACTGTCACTACCTCTGTTGTTATCCTTTCCTCCTTCCTTCCCTCCTGCTCTGCCACCTGGTTTCCACTAGTCCTCAACCATGACTATCTATTTATTTGCATTTTTAAAGCGCTCTCACAGCCCGCGGGCATCAAGGTGGTGGGCATCCAGGCGCTGTTACATGAATTGTTTTTTTTTTATTTTAGTTTCTTAATTGTTTTTTTTTTGTCTTAGTTGTGTATTTATAACGCGCTTACATACCCAGAGGTTTCTAAGTGCGGATCTGGGGATCGAACCTGTGTTGCTTCGTGTCGTCTTGCTTCCAAAGCGAACACGTTGCCGCTGAGCTATCCTCCCTTTCTGTTCTAACCAGTCCTCTTTACTCTTCTACTCCCCCTCTCACTACCGATGCTCCCACTCTAATTCTACGACTGCTCACTAACGCTCACTACCGCCCACTACTACCAACTACCACTATACTAGCTCTCCCTCGCTCCTCCTACCACCACTTCCTCCACCCCAACTACCACTCATTTCCACAGCCACTACCTCCTACTCTATTACTACTCCTCACACCTCTTACTCTCCCACCCAAATACTCCATAGACCCCCTCTCTCCAATAGCTTCCACATTCGGGTTGCTTTCGCCTCCTCTGGTCTCTCTGACATACTCTACCACCTCTTGTCCTCACCAAACTAACCCACACTAAAGCATTCACACATCCTTTCTTAAATGCCCTTCCAGGATTGGCCAACTTACCTTGACAATCGCTTACTTTTCTTGAAGGGGTGTGACAGGGGGAGGCCTCAGAAAGGTTGAAAAAGGGCTTGTAAATCCCAAACCTTCCTTGTTCCTGCTATGTTTCCAGCATAAATCCTGCTGGGGCCCAAAGGTGTCTGCTCTTTAAGGTCTTTGAATAGGTCAGGTTTTTCCCAATTATCCATGGTGGGCTAGTGGGGTCATAATGGATCTCATTGAAGCCTTTATTTAAATGAAAAAATATATATATATGGTGGGCTAGTGGCTGCCACTGGAACATGGGGTCCATCAGACCATGCTGCTGGAGCTCTGCATTGCCCCAGATCATTAAGCTGTGTTTACCATCGTCCACTGTTGGTAGGGCAGCTTTCATCTCTGCCCCTTGCTGCTGCTCGGCAACAGGTGTAGTGCTGGCCGCCCCATCCCACTGCATCCCGCAGCAAGTTTCTTTGCCGGGTCAGTTTGCGCAGCCCTGCCTCTTAGCCTCTTGGTGCAGCATCTGCTTCTGGGCTGCAGCAGGACCTGCTGCAGTCCCACAAACTCCTCTCTGCTCTGCCATTCCTGCAGTTAAGGAGGGTTTGGGAGGACGCCTGCCCACACACACTGGGCAACTACAGGTGTGTTCGGGGTCAGGTCCCCTCCCTCCCTTGACAGAGCATGCCCCATCTCTGCCACACTGGGTATTCTAGAAGCATGCATTGGGTCTTTTTGTTATCTAGGTGTTTTAAGTTTTAATGGAGAGAGGAGGAAGACATTGAAAGTTCCCCTTAGTGGTGATCCTCCCACAGGTGGAAGCGTCTGTAACTGGACTCAGCTTATGCATTCAGATTGAGAAAGTTCTCCACAGAACTCCTCTCCAATGTATACCATCAACTATTTGCACATCACTGACACCATCTTCTCACCAGATACTACTCTGCCAATCTCACGCCTGTCTTGCAGAGGCTTATGTTGAATACGCAAGGCTCTGAGCCTAGTGAATTACCTTGGTCTCTTTCATGATTTCATGATGAAATGTCATCTTTCTGCTTGGAGGACAAAAACCTTGAAAGAAATTACGATAATCCTCATGAAAGTATGGCCGTAAGAGACCACATTTGTACTTGCTCTGACAAACTGAATTCTCAGATGAAAAAAAACAGGTTAAACATGATTTAAATGCTTCTGAAGACTTACTGCCTCATCACGAGTCAAATCACAGGCTTGGCGGATTTACCCCCAGCTCTGAGCTCTGGTCAAATCTGCTGCGATTTTGCCGATTTTCGGTGCTATTACCTTCAGCGGTAATACCGCCAGAGGTAATAGTACCGAACATTCCCCATTGGACCCAATGGGGAATGGGAAATTCCCGAATGGGCCCAATGGGGAATGGAGATTTACCATTCTGCCAAACCTTTGATCCGGTGCTAATAGCGCCGGGGGTTTGGCGGTAGGGCTAAGAGCCCCGAGTTAATACCGCTGGGTTTAGCGCCCAACTCGTGATGAGGCTCTTAGTGTTGAAATAACGATTCACCCACCAATCACCAGATGCATCCTTTCATAGTTGGCCTCCTGGATCCTAATGTATTTGTTCTTCAGAGCACTATTTATGTGAACTTGAGTGCATTTATTGGGGAGAAGAACATGCGTAGATTAGCCAGCCTCATGCCATCTAGCAACAGAAGATTCTGCGGAATTGTGGAACCGACTGCCATTACCCTAGAGTAAAATGAGAACCCCAAGTTTCTTTACAGCAGTTTTCAGGCAAACAGAAAGAGGTGAGTAGGCCATGTTGGAGACTGGTTTCCAGACAGGCAGCTGGAAAGGGACATTGCTGATGGAGTAGCTGAGAGGGTCCCAGCTGATTCCTCAAAATAAGAAGCCACATTTTAAATGTAAGAAAACCTTGATGTTACTCCAGATAACCCAATAGTGCTGTCCATCCTAAATCCCAGAGCTGGGAGAAAAAGTGAATGTTAATTTGACAGGGACATATGTGCAGTGTTAATCAAAATGCCCCGTGTCTTCTTTTCATTGCAAGTACAACATGAGATTTCATAGTTAAACAAAACTAAGTGCATTTTGTAAAGTGGCAGTGTAAAATTGACATTTTGTGAAAATTAAATGCAGTTTTCTTTTTGTAAAACTAAGTACCATTTGAAAGAGAATCTTTGAGTTCCTATCGGCTTAGAGCAGTGGTCTTCAAACTTTTTGGGCCTGGGCCCCCCCTGAGCAAAGTATGGGCAGGCCGGGCCCCCCCAAAAGTGCCAGATGGACAGTATGTAGAAATCGCTATGAACTTTTGCGTGCCGTCACCGCACCCTACTCCCAGTACAGACCCTGGGCTCTCCCCACCCTACTCCCACCACTATCCCAGTGCTGCCGCCCATCCTGCTCCCACCACAGTCCCATAACACAAGCATACATACATCCATACACATTTAAATAAAAAATAAATCGCCATAAACGTACCTCGCTTGGTTGCTAAAATGCCCCGCTCCAGGTTGCTCTGCCCATAGGTGCGAGGAGGCGCAGGAGCACCCCCTCGCACATATATACATGCAGTGCCCCAGCCAGCATTTCCAATGAGCTATGCAAGGCTGGCGAAGCAAAGCACCCCCAGCGTTGCATGGCTCAGTGGTCATGTGCGGCTGGGGGAATGAACTGTCAAAGGCAAAGAGAGTTTCCCTTTGACAGTTCAGCCAGCCCAGGAGCACTCCCTCAGCTGGAAAAAGCAGCTGAGGGAGTGCTCAGTGTTTCACTGGGCTGGCTCCTTAGCTCCTCCATAATGGGCGAGGTGGCCAGTGGGTGGACGCCCCCTCACCCATTATGGATGAGCCGGAAGGCTTGGACTGGCCTATAGGGCAATAGGGCGATGACCGTACCAAAAATGCAAAATGCTGGTGTTGGCCAGTAAAAATGGGCCACTTTTTTGGCCAATGTGGGCCAGTTTGAGGAGTTACTTCACTATGCAGCTAGTAGTTTTGACCATTGTTGCTGAATAAATATTCTTTAAATATCGCAATTTGTTTACATTTGAACGAAAAACAACTCCTTGGGTACTGTTCAAATAGTCTGTGACTAAACACTGAATATCCAACTGCTGGCCATTTTTTCATTGGTGCCTAAGACCGTTTTATGGCCCAGTCTGACCATGTGAGCTACCCCTTCCCATTTCCTCCAATCAAAAAAAAAAAAAAAAAACTTTTTTTGAATATTCTTTTTTTTACATTTCATGCTGGGCTCTGGCGCCCCCCCTGGGATGCGGCCGCGCCCCCCTGGGGGGGCGCGCCCCACAGTTTGAAGACCTCTGGCTTAGAGAATGATGCAGGCAATATTGTTGTCATGAAGTAGTATTGCGTGACGGGATATCCTTTACAATTGTCACTGGTCGGAGCCTAGCCATTAAATAGATACTTGTGAAGTAGAAAGTAGCTCAGAGATCTCATTCTATTAACAGAAAATCCTGGAACATGTGACACCCATGCAATCCCATATCCTGGAATACAGAGGATGTTTAATGTGAAAGGGAAATGGTGCCTTAATAGTATACCTTTTACTTGAGAATATTACATCTCTAGCCCACAATTTGTAGATCTGAAGCTAATTAATAGAAATAGATTGAAAGCTGTACACACATGTTTAGAGAAGAGTACACACACATGTTCAGAGAAGATTAAACACGCATGTTACGGAGTCCCTGCACCACCTTCAGTTGAGACACTTGGAATGGTATAACAGTCCCCCTGAGTCAGTAAATGGTGGGTGTTGATTGGGGAGTATGAGCAATGTATTTCGATGCATTTAAAAGTAAATGTATGCCTTATGTTGAAATGCTTTTGTGAAGCTAAGCATTTTAAGAGACATTTATTGATAAGCAACAGATGTGTATTTAGAATGGCTAGTATTGTTTAAAGCTATATATGTGTATTTTGTATTTATTGCATTTGTTATACGCCCCAACCCTGAGGTATCACGTCGTAGGTTACAGAGAGCTTAATATTCTGGTTACAGTGGGAGAAACATGAGAAAATACATACATACATGGGCAATTCAAGCGTTACATAGATGCACGATGAGGCAGCATGGTAAGTCTGTCAAGTCCTACCCACCTAATGTGGTAACTACTTCATTTTAGTATTTATTGAACAGCCAGGTTTTTAGTAGCTTTTAGAATTTCTATTGGGAAGACTCATATTGGTGTGCACAGGGAGGGAGTTTCACAGGTTGGGCGCCAATACTGGGAAGCTGCTGCCTCCTGCCTTTGAGCGTTTGAAGCGAGGGACAAACAGCCGGGTGCAGATGTTGGATCTGAGAGTTCTAGTAGCACTATTGATGATGATGGCATTATTCAGATAGGTGCGTGCTGTCTTGGAGAGGCATTTATGTGTGATACCAAGGGATTCTTGCTTTCACAAGTAGCCAGTGGGCTTCCTTTCTGGTCTTGGTTATGTGATCCGACTTTCCTATTTCTAGTGCTGCCCTTAGAGTTTTGTTTTGTATAAATTGGAGTTTGGCAATATTAGTATTAGAAGAGCCTAACAGCAGTACATTGCAGTTGTGTAATTTTGACATGATAAGCGCACGTGCAAGTGTAATGCAATTCTGTGGGGTTAGAAATTGGCAGCTTAGTGCGATGTGGTAAGATGTGTGGTAAAATGTGTGTAAGAGGTGGTGGATGAAAGGGCGTTCACCTGTTTAGTCATTGCTAGGTTGGTGTCTAATAGGACTTCTAGCATTTTTACCTGTTTGAGGATGGCAATGGGTGTTCCATTGATCGTTATGGAGGCGTACTCTGGGTGGAGAGCTTTGGTTCTGGCGGGGGAACCCACAATGAGAATCTCCGTTTTGTGATCGTTGAGACATAAACTGTTTGTAGCCATCCAATTTTGTATTATGGCATAGATCTTATTCATGGTGATTGTGTCTTGCTCATGATTCCCAGTGATGGGGATAAGAATCTGGGTGTCATCTGCAAAATTCGTATAGATGACACCCATAGCATCTAAGGCAGCAAATAACAGTTTAGTGTAAGCGTTATAGAGTGTGGGTGATAGACATGAGCCCTGTAGCACCCCAATGGGGACTGGTATGGGGTCAGCCACTTTCTTGCCTAATGACACTCTAGAGGTTCATTCTGAGAGAAATGATTTAACCCATAGGGTGGCTTCTTGCAAGAAGTGGAAGTTGTCTGCCAAGGTATTGCATAATTTATCATGATCGACCAGGTCAAACGCGGCTGACTAGTCTAATAGTAGCAGGATTCATAGCTATCCTGAGTCTCTTATAGAATCCATCTGGATTTTCAGGTCCAATAATGCAGTTTCCGTGCTGTGGCTAGGTCGAAAGCCAGATTGTCTAGCTCCCAGTAGATGATTCTGCTCAAGGAGGACTTGGATTTGTGTGTAGGCAATTTTATTGATTATTTTCAACAGGAAGGGGACAGTGGTTATGGGGTCGGTAATTGGTGGGTAAAGCAGAGTCCAGTGAGGGTTTTTTGAGAAGAGGAGTGACCCAAGCTTCTTTGGTACTAGCTGGGACAATGTTGGAATGAAAGGAAGAGTTTTCAAAATTGGTGATAATGGGAGCTAATGCAGGAGCGCAGGTTTTAACTAGTTTTGCAGGGGGGCGGTCTCCTTTGCAGTATTGTCTCCAGGACTTGGTCTTGGCTGACCTGTGTGAATTTGAATTGCGTTATTGGAGCTCTGTAGTCCAAGTCTGTGGGTGGGGGAACTGCAACTTTATGGGTGAGTGCTTCATGTTTAGCTGGAATTTTGTCTTGGAGTTTGACTATTTTAGCAGCAAGAGCATTCTGAATAGTGGTACACCAAGCTTTGCTGTTATTGGTAGTACAGATAAGTGGGACTGGGAGTTTGGGGCTGCATTGTTAATGCGTGTATTAGACGCATTTACTTTGTGTGATATGATGGCGGATTTGTAGTATTTTTTTAACTTCAAGAACAGATTTGGCTGAGTTTGCTTTAGGGGGATTTTTATGAATATGTTCTAGGGATCTTTTGTTGCGTCTAAACGCACTAGTTCCTCATCGAAACAGAAATTGGAGAGTTTGGCTACCTGTAGAGTTTTGGTGGTGAGTGGGGCGACAGCATCAATGGTGTTTTTGAGGCACTTGTAATAAGTATTAGCAAGGTGGTTAGGGTTGAGAATTGTAATATTCTGTGTGGATAGTACTTCCAGCAGTATCAGGTTAGGATTGTCAGCTGTGAATTTGTGCATGTTCCTGATTTCGATCGAGCAAGGTGTAATGGCAATCGGGGTAGGTTTATTGTTAGTTAGTAGTTGAAAGCATATTAGGTGGTGGTCAGACCAATTTACATCTGTGATGGAGTTGATGTTAACACTGACATTGGACGTTAATAACCAATCTAGTATTCATCCTTTGTTGTGGTGGTGGATGTCACAAGTTGGGTGAACTTCAAATCATTGAGTGAGGAGTGGAGGGCTTCAGCTTTATAGTCTAGGGCATCATTGAATCCCAGGTTAATTCTCCAAGTATCAAACATTTAGTGTTGGGTTTGAGGTAGGGTGTAGTGAGGAGGGAATGTCTATTTCTGGCTGGTTGGCATGGGAGGGTGCTGTATAGATGATAAGTAGATTAGTGTTGGTCTTAGGGTCTATGGTAAGTTTCATAAGAAGCATTTCATATCCTTCCAGTGTTTCTAGGGGGAGTGGTCTAAGGTCGAGGTTGGTTTTTACGATAATGGCAACACCACCTCCCACTGTGTTAGTCTGGTCTGATCTATGTATTCTAAAGTCAGGTGGGATGGCTAACAAAAGTATCGGCACTGTGGCTTGATGAAGCCAGGTTTCGGTGACTACTAGTAGGTCTAGTTGTTTATCTAGGATGAGATCATGAGTTTCGATGGCGTGGGTTCCAAGTGAGTGGACGTTAAGAAGAGCACCTTTTAAAGGAGTGCTGGGTTATGGAATGGGCCTCTGTGCTGAGAAGCCCTAGGCTGGTGGTGAGGACCCTTCTTAATGTCTTGTGGCATGGGCAATGCAGGAGTTTTGGTTATCTGGTGTTGGGCGAGGTATGGGTTCTGGACCTGGGTGTGGCGTTTATGATTGGTAATGTGGACATTATAATGGTTGAACCGAGAAGCTAGACGTGAAAGTCTTGTGATCCCTCTGATGGGAATCATGGTGTAGTTGAAATCTAGTCTCAGGGCAATTTGTTCTCAGCGTGCCTGTGCATGCTATGGTGTTTTCATTAGGGCCATCATGACTGGCAAAGATGGTCTTGTTGCTGCCCACAGAGGCTATGATATGGCTGCACGTCTTGCTGTGCAGGTCTTCTGGTGGATTCATGGGTGGAAAAGGGGGGGTATATATACATATATAGAAAGAAACTTGAACATGAAAATAAATGCTTGTGTGCGAATTAGGAAGATTTATGCAGGCAGATAAAATTTTGTTTTGTTGACCACTTGTTTATGATATGATATATATTTATATAGCAGCTATACACAATGTGTTTCAAAGCGCTTACATGAATATATAGCACAGTGGAGACTTCCCTGGCATACAGCTGGAGACCACCTTTAATTGGATTGACTTTTTCTCTGTTAAATACATTGAGTGTTCATGAAAACTGCCTATTCTTTTCCCAGAATTGTGGTGTGTGAGTATATATGTAGGGCACATGAGATTAGTGATACCACACTAGAAGAACATATTAATCAATTTAAATATATTTTGACATAAAGGGTTCAGAAAATAGTCTAGGTCCTGTGACGAATCAAGGAAATGTGTCCCTTCTCCCCAATTGGGAGCCATTCCCTTTGGGACTAGGGAGGTGAGCCCACTACGCAAAACCCTCCCTAAGGTGCAGGGAAAGCTGGATCTCACTGGGGGTGATCCCCTCCTTTGGGTACAAGACATCCCCAAAGACCAAATAAAGGTTTCACTGTCCCTCCCTTTTTTCCAAAATTCCAAGAATTGATTGGTTACATAGGGCTGCACCAAATCTTTAATGCATTATTTCATATGTGGGTTGCCCCACACTATGGTGATACCCCTCCTACCAAATGGGGATATACTATATATTTAATCAAAAGAAGGGACATATATATATTTTTTTTAACACAACATGTTACCCTCAATAATCTGAAACCTGATCACGCAGCCATTCAAACAAATATAAAGTCTAATAAGTGACATCTATCCAACATTTAAAATATTATATTTTAATTCATTTGATAAACAGCACAAGTATCAAAAAACATTTTGCTAAAAAATGCATTTACAACACATAAAAGATATACAATGTTAAAAATGGTGATTTCACCACACATATTCAAGTTAGACAAATACTTGAAAACACACAACAGTAGCAAACTCAATTTTTCTTATTTCCTACTGTGTACAACAACTTGGCCCGACTTATATAAGTTTCTGTCCTGGATGTTATTATTAACTGGACATTCTTCAGGGGCAGAAAATTGTCTTGTGCTTCTCGTAGACTACTTTGTATGGTTCCGGTTTCTTAGTTCCAATATTGATTGTTCTGTCTTGTAGGCACAATATTTAGGATCTTTTCCAACCCAAATCAGGGTTATGCATTCACCATACGGTATACGCTCTTCGTATCCCTCAGTTATAAAGTGTAGTTACTTCTTTAATGTACATACACCTTTAAGACTGGGTGGCTTGCTTCTGACCCCAGTGGCTCACAGGTGAAACATAAGAAGCATGGACTATATTGAGAAGAGAGAGCCACAGAGCCGGAAATGCTGCCCTACGTCACTGGGTAGCAGAGGGTGTCCCTCCCACACAGGAAGAGTCAGAAGCAGGTGCTCTGGCGGACCTGAATGAGAAGAGTTTTGGGGTTAGGTTATAAGGAAGAGGGGAAGCATGGAAGATAGGTTTGCAGTTGTTTTGATGTGTGCGGTTCAGAAGTATCTGGTTACGACTGTCTTGGTGTGTGTTTCTAGGGACTGTTTTAAGGGCATCAAGTCCATTATGTCTGAAAGGGAGACTCGTATGCCTGTGACGTGATATGTAAGTTGTGGAGGTGTAGTCATGTGGTTTGAAGTCTAGGGGGAGGAATTAGATTAATTGCTTTACCTGCATTAGTTGGTGAGAGCATGGTGTCTTGTGTTCGTATATGATGATGATGATAGTGTTATTGTGGAAAGGCTAAAGGGGATGTTCATCCCCCAGTGCGGGGTAATAACATTTGGGCATATATTAATCTTGGTTACAAGGGTCCAGAAACGCAGAGGCAGAAAGCCTATGAGCCAGCGACCGTGCACAGATATTGTGGAGCGATTGTCAATGCTGTGCCTTGGGTAGGCCATTCCCGTGGCAAAATATGCGAATTGCAGTTTCTTTATGGACAAGTTAATCTTATGGTTGGCAACAGGGCAAATGCGCATAAGTGGCAATTCATGTATGTTACATTACTCTGACCTGTACTGTGCAACGCCTCCAGCTGGATCATCACCATGCACTCTACCGTACCTGAAATAGGTTAGAGCTGCCAGGGTGAAGGAACACCTATCTCCAGGCAGGGGCCCAGTGCATTTAAAATGGAAAGGATGTACCGGTCAGGGGCTATGGCATTGACCAAGGAAGTGCAGCAGGTGTGACTGCTTGAGTGGAAGAAGGTGCACCACACCCTTCTTACCACCTCCATTACCAATTGGTTTGATGTTGCGACCTTTAACCTTGGAGTTTCCATATAAATGCTTTCCTGGGTAGCAATGGTAACAAGATGCACCTTGATGGAAGCTCCCTGCTGCTACTGACTGACGTTTATTCTCTTGGGTTTTAGAGTTAGAGCTGTGTGGCTGTCTCGGAGGCCTTCAGATTTGGGCAGAAATCGGTTTGCATAGAGATTAGGACTTCCTGGTGGGGCGCTAGGGGGGTAAACTGGAAAGGCTCTCTTTGGTGCCCGAGGCTGCTGGTGCTGTTGCCATTTGATCGGACACAAAGTCGATGAGACCCAATGCTTTAGCAGTTCACTGGACCTTCTGGACCAGACCAGGCTCTGTGGTTGCAGCTGCCATACATGGCACCAGATGTATGTTTGTTGTGCCAATTCCATCTTCCACAAATCAGGAGAATACATGATCAGAGGACATCAGAACATGCTTTCCATTTAAGTGCCCATGAGGTACGCTACTAGACTACTGAAAACATGTGTTTCCTAATCTACCCAAGTCTATACCAACCCTAGAGAGATTCTGGGAGGCTGAGCAGGATGCAGAGGTCAACTTCCCTGAAATGCCTGGGCCTCTCGCTGGGTAACTACAAGCGATATATGAGGGGAACCCATTTCACTCAAATCTTTCCCCCTGGAACTCCAGAAAGTAAACAGCTTCCGAAATTCTGATGAGGACTGAAAGACGTCCACCTGCTCCCTACTGTCTGCGGCTCATACTCTCCTTGGGGGCCACAAACAAAAATACATGTCAGCATAGGTCTCGAGGTGTGTGTTATGGGCGTTTTCAGTTCCCACACTGGCACCTAACTACCGTGGCAACATGGCACGAGTAGGTAGGAAAGCAACGCGAAGCATTCAGTCCTGTAGGTCAAGGGCTGTAGTGATGTGTGAACAGGCACACGCGAGCAAGAGGAGACCTTTGTGTTGCAGACAAGCCCTCCTGCATCAGAACCATTCGCTTGTACATTGATTGCCCTGCTGTGCTAGCTTCTAGCTACTTCTTCAAAACTCTTTAAGGGCGTGTAATGGTCCATACACATAACACAGCTCTTTCAAGGTGAGTTAGGCGAGCACCTACCAAATATAAAAGGTGTAGAAAAAATGACTATGCCCTCAAAATCAAAACACACAATGCTCACTGCGCCCTGCTGTGAGCTGGCTGTTCACGCTGGCCCCATTATCACAAAGATGGCCCGCAGGAGGGGGCCAGGCTCCCTGCGGTGACTGTGCGTCTCACAGGCCCTGGCCAGCCCCCTTGCTCGCCTATGTTTTTGGCACAATCTCAGCATGGTCCAGGGAAGGAATTGGGCCGCAACAAGACAGAGCCGTGCTGCAACGACCCTCAAACCACGGCAGTTGTTACTTGCAGTTCCTAATGTACATTACAATGTCTGTTGCTGGAACGCAAAAGCACAAACATAACGGAGCCGGCATGAGAACACCATTGTCATGCATGGAAAAAGAACACCCTTTTTTCCCCACTCTGATAAACTCGAAACATGAACTCATGGCTGAGCCAGGGCCTAACTCCCTGGCAGCCCAAAATGAACTTAAGTGCATGATGGTTATTTATAAACACTGCGAGGACCTTTGCCCGACAGATGCAGTTTTATCGCAGCCCGCAATCGTCACAGAGGTTTTCCTTTTTCCGCGATGATGAAACACGTTTAAAAAAATAAATAAAAAAATAAGGCTATCGGCGCTCCCGGGTCATAGCTGGGAATGCTACACAGTGGCTTCTAGACAAGAAACCGGCTCATGCAATTAAACTCTAGAAATATGCACGATGCCGTGTTATTACTGTAATAAGTCACGCAGAGAGCAAGCACTGAGGGTGTGGGCCCCAGGGGAGAGGGGGTTGGGAGGTCAGTGCCTTACCGTGCCGAACAATTACCCAAGAGCTGTGCATACCAATCAATAACAGCTGAACTACAATCTTAATAACAAGTAGCCCAATCTGGCTGCCACATTCAGAAAGGCACGAATGCCCTGAGCAACCTCAAATCCTTCTGAAAGAGGAATGAGGGGGGCAACCAGCATTGATCTAAAACCAAATTGCCCAGCCCAGAACTAAATGGGCTTCATTAACTATAGAGCAAGAATTCTGCAGGGAATGCCCGCATCTTCTTGGCGCACAGACATTGCGCTACGATAATTGATTGCAGTGTGTATATAAAAGGCTCCAGGCGTCGCCTTTAAGCTTGCCCTCTTTAGTGGGTATTTCGCTCTGCTTCTATGTATAATATTGCAGTCTCCTTCTGCAAGTGTGCGCAGTGCATACATGTGTGGGATTTATATAGTGTAGGCCTAGATAGCAAGCGACAGAGGTCTACAAATAAGGGGTGGAAACAGGCGCTATCTGGGGATTTGGAGGGAGGGAATTATACGACTATATCTCTTTGGAATGTACACTTAGATACTATACGTGATCACAATAATGCATGTCTCGGAGTGCGCAGAGTGTTGTCAGTGTTGCCAGGGGGGCGCAGGGGC
Source organism: Ambystoma mexicanum (assembly GCF_040938575.1). NCBI lineage: Eukaryota > Metazoa > Chordata > Amphibia > Caudata > Ambystomatidae > Ambystoma > Ambystoma mexicanum. The sequence continues at coordinate 668,989,382 of NC_090935.1, read as the reverse complement.
GCATGATGCAGTGTATTGAGCGAGTAACTGCACGGCCGCTCTAATCTGTGTGATTCGTTTCTCGCGCCACTTGCACTGTGCCCTGTGCCATTCTGAAGCACGAGCCGAATGAACATGCTGGAGCCCAGTTGCTCGGGACTTGAACTGAATGGTGAACTTTTGCAGCACTACCATTCGGGAGAAGATGGGGGTGCACACCCGCTTACCCGGCTGCAGCGTTGCTTTCTGGCTGCTGGAGGCAGAGAAGTCACTGAGTATCGAGCGACTCCCCTGGCAAGCTGTAGTAGGCCCCGAAAAAGGACCTACGCTTCTATTCCCTCTACAAACTCTGATATCTTTTTCGACTGCCAGGTAAGCAGTTCGCCCGCATTTCCCGGGTTAACATTACCTCTTAACAGCTAACGATGTTAATTATGAGAGAGAGATCATGAGTCATGTCGTGCCTGAAGTGCCTGAAATGCTACTGTCAGCTGATCCGGCTGATCCGGCTGAGGATGCAGAGAGCCATCGGAATGCAAACCTCACGCAAATAACTCCTTTCCAAAGCAAAATAGCTGAGCCGCAAATTATTAAGACCCTTCAGTCCTTGGTGGCATGTGTACTGTCTTGCACCAAGGTCCATAACAAGGGGATGAACGGCGAACCTGATTGTGACCCTGATTGTGAGGCTGCTTGCATAGAGATCCTGCCCAGTGAAAATATGAACATTCACTATAACATTACTTCTGTTCAATCAGAATTATGTACAGTCGATAGTCTTCGACGTGAAATGACGGCTGATGACGACCTCGCTGCTCCGCAGAATACTGACTGGGCAAGCTGGGCAAGCTCGGGAACCATACCAGATAGGTTATGCTGCGGTGCCGTCCAAATCGACATAGTTCGATTGCCGCAGTCGATAAGGTATTGAAAGATTTAATTGAGATAAACACCAGACTGTGAAGCCACCAAATATCTGAAAATATAGCGGAAACATCAGCTAATGAATATTTACAGGAGTATGATGCGAGGGCCCAAGTGGCAAAGACGAAGAATGTACCACAACAACTAATTGAAGAATGTGGACATAAGGAGAAACTGAATCCGTGGTTGAAACCCATGGCGAAAAGGAAAAGACTTGAATCGATAAATGAAGACTATATAACTGCCTCGCAAAAAAGACACGCTGAGAAAGTACGTGGACAAAATGGTGAAGCAGAAGAGCATCATTTGACCCCTTCCTCAGTTGGTTTGAATGCAGCTGAATCATTTATCAAGAACAGTAACTTTTGGAAGAAAAAGTCTAAGCCATTAAGGTCAAGATATAACAACCAAAAAAAACCCCCCTCAAATACAAGATATGGTGGAATGTCTTTCAAAGGAGATCACAAGAGATCTAAATACATTGATAATGGCTGCACATACTATATCTATGTTGCCATATATGAAATTATATGAACAACTGAATGAAAACATTCAAGATCAGACCACTCTTTTAGCCATGTTGAACCCGAAAATGATCAATGTCGAGCAAGACCTGACTACGACCAAACAAGTTCTGGCAGGTGAACATTTGAGATCTGAGGCAAACCTGAAAATAATTTTGGAACACACTAAAAATACTGCGACTGACAAACTTCTGTTTGCAGAAGTAGCACGGGAAGCGATTGCACTGCTGAAACCACAAAAGCTGAACTCCATAACAATGGACCAGGCGCCCAAAGAGAGTGAAGAGAGTCACCTTATTGGTGTTGAGTCGACATCAGTTACAAACCGCACCGATCGGATTGTTCAAATAGCAGTACAAGACATGGACAAAGCTGTAGACCAAAGTGCTCGGGGGACGAGTAATGGCGTTGCTGTGCCAGAGACCTATATAATGAAGGCCTTCCGCAGAAATGTAAACAGAAACTGAAACGATTAGGCAGAGTTGATTGTCATGGAGTTAACAATGCCTATGTCAGTGTTGAACAAGGGGACAGAGGGCCCCCCCCGTAAGAACAGAGTGTATTACTGAGTGTGGTAAGAAATGAGAAACTCCATCTCCATAAACAGCCCTCAGAACCTTCTGGATGTGCCACTGACTGAACTCCAGAATTATCTGGATGAAGCAGAGATACTTTCCATTCTGAAGTAGGTACAGAGAATCCATCTGTACCATCTACAAATTTGTTTGATTCTGAAGGTACTTCGGAGAGTCAGAGTCAACGTAACACACCTACTGTCATTGATAATCCAGGTGTCGTAGTACATTCAAATGAGAAAGATGTGTCCAGTTCGAAAGAAGTGTTCCCAATCTTTAAAAAGAAAAAAACAGAGATTGCAAAAAATAATATCTCAGAAGACTTAATGGTTGGGAAGAAATTTAAGAATATGAGGAAAACAAAATCTCAAAAAAGATCAAGTGTGCGATCATTCTTAAGGAACATTAAAGGCTTCAGCATTACCACAACCTCCAATAGAATATGTGGAGATAAAGTAAATGCTGGTCCCTGTAGTCAAATGAGATCCGCACATGCTGAACATAAGAATGATAATGAAGCAGAAAAATGTACCATAATTGAGGATGATAGCTCTCCAGAAGATCTTCTTGATCTCTCGACTTATGAACACTGTGAAGGTGACAAAAGTGGCTGGATCGAGATCCCAGATTCTGAACTGAATGATGAGCTTTCATCTGAAAAATGTACTTATAAACATAGACCTTAGTCCGTCCCTGAATGGGAAAAAGTCGATCACAGGCGAGAAAACTCTCAAGAAGCAGCTCCCTCCATGTGCAATGCCAACTTAAAAAAAGCATTGACCGGTCGAAAAGGAACCCACAGCCCTTCAAAGATGTGTTACTATCGAACCAAGAAATCAAGATGGTAACACGTCCCACTTATTTGTGGAGCAGCCTGTCAAATTCATTACGTTAGAGGCCAAAAGAGCGTCAAGTGCAGCCATCAAAAACCGGGAAGACATCGATCCGAAGTTTGCATCTCGTAACTTTGATTTGCGGAATTATGAGCAAGAATTTGCTGCTTTGGAGGCAAAAATGGCGTTAATGGACGTTGGTCTAATTAAAGCGATGCCTAACAGTGGAACAGAGACCAGAAGCTGTGAAACAAAAATATCCGAGTCACATCTACAACAAAATTTAAGTTGTCCATCGCTAAAACAAAAGATACACTTTGACCTTTACCAATTAACGACTGAGAAGGTCCAGACAAATGTAAAGGCAAAGATAGTATCCAACAAAGCTTCTTCCTGACAAGTCCGAAGTGATACAAAATTGGGGAAATATCTTCTGCGATTGGAGCGAATAGAGAGAGAAAAAGATGGTCTCATACTAAACAGGAAAAATGTGATGATGTTACTACATCATATTCCACAACTAAAAACTGTGGTTTCAGAGGACCTTCAAGTCGTAGAATTTGAAGATGAAATAAATAACGATTGTGTAATACTACACATAGCTTCAAAAATTATTCGTGACTCTTTACTGACCATCCTGAACTCATTGGGGTTTCGGCACAAATGAAATTTGGAAACCACCAGGAGTTGGAACAGCCCATGAAAAGTGCCCCAACAGTAGAACTTGAATCTGCAACAAATGTTGGATCTGCAACTCGAGCTGAAGAAAGTAGTATGCAAGGGAAAAGAGACAAATTAATGGTGATAAACAAACGTTGGAAAAAGATCTGATTAGAATCACGATTGAGAAAGCAGATATTATAACTCGGACGAATTCTGCACCTTCAAATGAGGAGCTTGACTGAACCTGGGTTGCCAAATCTATCAATATCCCAAAAAATAGCTAATGCTCAAAGACCAACCAATTTGGAAAAATATGCATTGCCTCTTGGAACACACAAGGACACATGCATCTTTTTGAAGATACACCAAATGAACTAAAGGATATTGACTTACTATGTCTACAAGAGACATGGTTAATGAAGATCCCAACTGTGGAGGGCTTTGAGACTGCTTTCAACCAAGCGATCAAAGGGAATAAAGGACGCCCCATGTCTGGGATGCTTACCCTTGCCAAAATCAAAAGTGGTATACATATTCTTTCCTCGACTAATGTGTCACGGTATATTCAAGTCACCAAGGTTAAGCTCCCGACAACATCATTAAAAGCAGAGAATTTAATAATATTGGTACATATTTACTGGCAACATGTGGCAATCCAACTGGAAAATTTTATTGAGTCTATTTCTGAAATCATCTGTGACATTAAGATCAATGAAAAAGAGGCTAAAATTCTGATATGTGCAGATCTTAACATAAATTGCCTGCAAAATACGATTGGAATCATCGATGATGATAAGAAAACTCATGGTGACCAAGCTGCTGTGTTTTGGATGCTTGAAATGAAAGCATGGAATTTGAAGATGTTGAATGGAGAAATCGCCGGAGACATTCCAGCGCAACCCTCCTGGCGAAGGAATCTACTAAGGTCAACTATCGATTACATGTTTGTAAATGAAAGATTAAGACGTGAGGTCACGCTCTTAAAAATTATCGAAATGGAGTCAAGTGATCACTCTGTAGTAAAAATGTATTTGAACTCAGAACAAACTGAAGGTACAGCGGTTATCGCAAGTAGAGAATTAGTGGTGGGACCTGGTCGTAATCGGCTACAGCTCAACATAAACAAATTAAAATCTCTGCCAAAATCATTCGAGGAAAAATCAGAAGTGGAGAAAATTGAATACACTACCATCCTAGAGATCTACCTAGAGAAGCAAACTGTGAGGGCAAGACCGGATTTCATAAAGCTTCATAAATGGGATAAAGAGCTTAACTCAAAGAAAAAAAAAGCTGAACAAAGCATTAAGAATGCTTAAAAATAAACCGGACTCAAATAGTAAAAGTAGGGGAAACAACTAAAACAAACCTACAAAAACTGGTTGATTAGTCACAAACATATCATGCTACAACGAGACGCGGAAGAGATGATGAAAACGCTTGTAAAAAGAAGCACAAGTGCCTTCTGGGATTATCTAAATAACGTCTCTACACCTCAAGGGGCTATTATAAAAACATAGTATCAGAAGAACTATGGGTAAGACATTACGCAGAAATCTTCTACAATAAAAACTAACTCTGGAATGTTATCAGCTCCGGACTCAGAATGGTCAATCAAAATAGAGAAAGAAGATGTCTACAGAAACATCGTAAGATTAAGTATATCAAGAGCCCCTGGGCCAGAAGGGCTAACAAATCACCTGCTAAAACAACAGCCGGTACTCTGGGCACAATTCTGTTACATTTTGTTCATATCGATCTTACAGAAGCGAAAGATCCCCACATCTTGGCGGAGTGCTATTGTTGTACCGATTTTCAAAAAAGGCAAGCGTAATGATCCTAAAAATTATCGGCCGATAGCACTCCTTGATGTGGTTGGGAAAATGTTTGAAACCCAACTCCAACTTCTAAAATGGATTCAAGATTCTAATCGATATGATCCTTGGTAAGCAGGATTTGTTAAAGCTTTTGGATGTGGCTTGAACTTGACCATTCTAAATTTCATAAAGATGGAAGCAATTCGCCAAAATAGAAAAATCTATGTAGCGTTTGTCGATCTGTCCAGCGCATTTGATACAATCGATCGAGAGATGCTTTGGAACAAAATGAGGAAGTGGAAATGTCCTGAAAACCTATTACATCCAATTAAAGAATTGCACACGGACACTGAAATTAAAGTCCGACTAGACTCTGGTGGAACCTTGAGTAAGCCAATAAGAACAAATGAAGGTGTAAAGCAGGGCTGCCCATTGGCAGCAACCTTGTTTGGTCTGTTCTTGTCCGACATCGGAGAATCTCTTGAAGCTGTAATTTCTTTTCCACCTAAAATTAATAGGATGTCTGTGAATTGGATGTTATATGCAGACGATATTGCGTTACTTGATTTAACGCCAATTGGGCTGACAAGAAAGTTAACAGCTCTTGAAGGTAATGTGCAAAAAAACAAACTAAAAATTAACCCTGCTAAGTCCGAAGTGATAATCCTTCAAGATTTCACACGTACCAACAAACAGAATAAAAAATGCGCGCCAAAATGGAGACTGAATAACGAAAATCTGAGCTGCGTAAAAAAGGCCAAGTATCTTGGAATGTGGTTCAACAGCAACATAAACGATGCACCTTGGGCTGAGAACGCTAAACAAAAATGCAAACAATTGGCATGTCAAGGAGTAATCATAAACAAAAAGTTTGGGAAATTCTCTTTGCTGCTTGTCCTAGCCCATTATAATCAAAAAGTTGTGCCAACACTGATTTATGGTGCGGAAAGTGCATTAGGAGTATCTGCAAATCAATGGCCACAACTAGAAAATCAGTATTGGAGACGTGTTCTACAGCTACAAAAGGGAATATCTAGTGCGTGCGTGCAATATGAACTCAACCTGATATCCATTAATGCCCGAGTGCTATGGAACATGTTATCCATATACAGGAAAATAATCATAGATTATTGCACACCACATGTCATGCTTCTACGAGACGCACTGAAAGGAAACCCGACCCAGAAAGCCTACTAAGAAAATGGGCAACCGGATGTGGAAACCAATTAGTGCAGCTGGGCACTGATAACCAAACACTAAAAAACAATCTGAATCATGTAAAAAAAAAACTATGGGATCAAGACTGGTGTGCAACAGTTGACGATAGAAATTGCCATAAGCTTATGGAAGATGCAGCAATCGAAGGAAAAAATCAAAATAAACCGCTGCAATATCTGACGAGAACAGCCAACGCTAGACATCGAGTAATGTTCATGAAATTTCGACTGAATCTATTCAATACAAGAGTAAGCCAAGCGTTAAGATTCCGGAAAACGGCAGCGATACTAAGCTGCTGCTTCTGTAATAATCATCACGAGACCTTAAAACATGTAACATTGTACTGCGTTGGACTGAAAAACTTGAGATCCCTGCATTTAGGAAATATAGTCAAACAATATTCCACCTTATGTGGAGAAGATTTGTGGCGTAAATTTTATAACCCTAGAGAAAAAGATGTCTTTGGGTTGACAAACTTTCTACAAAAACTGGAAATTATGCTAAAGCTTTGAAATTAGTCAGGTGGTTATTATCTATAAGAAAGATGTGTTATAGAAGCAGAGACTCCTGTAGGGGGTAATGAGGAAGTCTATTTATGGTACTCCATATTGAAGAAACAAGCATGTTTAAAGTTAACATAGACTTGGATAGCTGAATCACCATGATTAAGTCTGAGGTGGAAATTGACAAAGGTGCAGGTCTATGTGTGTTTTATTTACGTTTGATTTATGTGAAATATCTTGTTTCTACTTTGTTTCTCTAACACTGTGTAAGGAGGAGATGGGAATTATTTTCAAAAAGTTTGTACAAAGTAAATGTAATAAATAAAAAAAAAATAATAATAATGCATGTCTCTTTAACAAATTCCTATGCATTCTGACAGTACTGTGGTAAATCCAGGGCATGTTGCTAATGAGCAGCTACTTTTGAGTTTGTATTGTTACATTTGCCCGCAGGGCAACCCCCAGCCAACCAGAAAGGTATTCAACACTCAGCCAATCACTCACACTCAAATTCATTTTGGCCATTGGATTCCCACTCGCCCCAGAAGATGAGTAAAGCTGGTAACTAAGTTAAACCATAAGCATGGGGCATTTTTCCTAGTGAATATTTATCATGATATCGGGTAAAACACACGTGCACACACACACACACACACACACACCTTTGCAAAGCTAGTAGGTCTGGCTAGTTGTCAAGCAATGTATCACAACATTGTTGCGTGCCTGATCTTCTCTCGTGCAGAAGACTAAGGGCCTCATCACGAGTTGGGCGGTATCCGCCCGGGCTAATAGCATTACCGGTAACCGGTCCGGTGCTATTAGAGCTGGATCAAGGGTAACGCGGAAATGGGTATTCGCCATTCCCCATTGCACCCAATGGGCAATTTTCGGCGCTAATTACTCCCGAAAATGGCTGTTAAGTTGGCGCATTTACCCCCAGAATACTGCATACTGCTGGGGGTAAATGCTGCCAGACTCATGATTGGGTGGACCCTTAAATGCGGCAGTAATAAAGTTACCGGCGCATTTAAGGGCTATCGCCCAACTCGTGATGAGGCCCAAAGTCTTTTGTTGCTTTGGGTGTCCGGAGTGGTTGAGAGGAATGAGACTCTAGAAAAACACCCGTGACACTACAAGTAAGGGCACCCAGATATGCACTCCCTGCACCAACCACGGAACACCATCCCCAATGATTAACATGATGCAGGGACAGCGACAAGCGCTGAACCGGAGATCTGGCTGGAGAATGGTAGCGAAGTACAAGGAAGAGCAGCAACAGGCGGAGAGGCAATGCAGAGGGAACCACAGGAGCAGAAAGAGCGAGGGGAAAGAGAGCAGGCTAGCAAGAACTAGAGGGATGGAAACAAGGCTGGGAACAAGAGGACATAGGAAGGCAGGGTCAGGCAGGAGAAAACAAACATACTGAAACAAGGCTAGAGGATCTAACCAAGGTGCAGGTACGGAGTGTGTTGAGATGCGCCTGGCTGAAGAAACGCTGGGTTGAAATACCCATCGATCATCCGACTGAGACTCTCAGTCTGTTTCAGGGTTGGCAATGGAAACCAGGGTGTTCACCAGAAGGAGCATGTGTGCATGTGCGGGGCGGGGCCTGTGCGCCTGAGTGATCCTGTCAAAATGACAGCGTCAGTGTAATGCTGATCGACAGAGCATTTTGTCCGTCGCTGTGGTCCCCGCCCCAGCTGCCACCAAATTCTGGTGTAGTCGTCTCACTGCCAGCTCCCCAAGGAGCCGTGGAGCCACCAACATTGGTAAAGTGACCAAGGAGGTGAGAGAGGGTGGCGACCATGATCACGGGACGTGACACTAGGTGCTAGTGTGTGTTTATGAATGGAAGGGCATGGTTATGTGGATGCAGGATGGATGGGCTGATGAGCACGACTATTTAGATGGATGCTGCATGTAACTGTCTGAACGCGTGCGATTGGATGGATGAGTGGGTGTCTTGTGCTACACATGACAGTTTCATTGGGTTTTGCTCTGGCTTGGATATGCCACACAGGGGCATTGCCACACTATATAATTTTCAAGAAGCTGCACCCATAATATATGCTGGCATTGCAACTGTAAATCAGTTTCATGAAGCTGCACCTACAATGTATGCAAATATTGCCACTGTAAGTCACTTTCATGAAGCTCTGCCCACAATATATGCCAGTATTCTCCTGTAAATCATTTTCTAGTAGATGTGCCTAAACTATGCCAGCATAGCCCCTGTGTCACTTCCATGCACCCACAATATATGCCAACAATGCCAAATCCCTTTGATGTTGCACCAACATTGCACTGTACATCACTTGCTTCATTAAGCTGCATCTGCAATATATGCCAGCATTGCCACTGTATATCACTTCACAGAGCTATACCCAAAATATAGGCCAGCACTTCCCCTGCCAGTTACATTTAGGAGGCTCCACCCACAGTGAATGCCAGCAGTGCCCAAGCAAATCAATTTCCTGAAGATGTGCACACAATATATGACAGCATTGCCATGCTAAATCACATTTATGAAGCTGCAGCAAAAACATATGCCTGCATTGCTACTGTAAATCAGTTTCATGATTCAGAGCCCACAAAATGCATAGGCGGGGTAAATCACATTCATGAAGGTGCTTCCATAATTTATGCCAACAACGTCATATTATGTTATTTGGATTTATACTGTGCACCGCTGCAATTAACATGGTCTGCAGGCACTCAGGTGGATCTGAAAGAGTTGAGTGTTTTAGTTGAGTTGGGAGAAAGGGAACATCCTATATAGATTTGCTGTTGTGTTGATGCATGCATACCAAAATACTCTGAGCTCAGTGTGTAGGTCTGCCTCTAAGTGCCATGTGATGAGAATAGGCATTCGTATCCAAAGGGGAACCTTGAGTGACCTTGTTGCTAGGATGCTTTGGTTGGGATTGTGGTGTGTAAGTTGATTGGAAAGGTATAGCATTCTTTTGTTTGATGTCTGTTGAAAGAGGTATGCTCGTGTTCTGAAGTGAGTCCAATTCACAGGTGGCAACTTATAAAGCTACTATAAACAAAGAAATATTATTCAAAATCAAATGAAGTTTATTCTGAATGTATAGTTCCATCAAACGCAAAGCACATATAAAACATCACAAATTACATACAGTGGGTCAACAATTGAAGCAATATGTATTATAAATAAGAAACCACAAAAAACGTGATCCCTCGCTCTTGCACACATAACACCTAGCTCCAGAAGTGGCCTCAATGCATACAATTTAAAATTCTATTAGCAAAAGTTGTCTCACCCCTTAAGAGGCCAGGCGATAGGGAACAATAACAATTAATTTGCAAGGTCTCTAACAATTTGTAGATCACATTGAAAGATGGCTGTAATTCCAGGGTCTGGTATAGCCTCAGTGCATATTCCAATTTTTGATGTTTTGATCTAATTTTCAAGGGAGCTTTGAGGAACCTGGAAAAGGACAATGCTATGAGGGGAGCGGTAACTTTTAATAATTTAGCTGTGCGTGAATGGTTTAGTTGGTATGCATATAGCATGTAAGTGTAAAGAGATTATCGGAGGGACCGGTGGCAACAGCATCCAACTGTTGTGGGCATGGCGATTTCTCAGATGGGATGCCCATTGGGCGATGTCTCTTGGCAGCTGTGACCTTCAGGTAAGGTATTTGTGAGGATGAGATAAGTCCTGAAGCATCCTTGAGTGGGATGGTCTCTCTGTCAGTGGACAGAAAGCAGTGGCTGGTCCTGGATGATAGTGGGGGAAACAAAGGGAGGAGTGGGAGTCATAGGTAGCATGCCCCTGTGGGCACCAAGCATACAGTGGGTGATAATAGTTCACAAGTGAAGTACAGAGTAGCTATTCCAGAGAGGGAAGAATTCTGTGGGTCCATAGGAACCACTCAGCAGGCTACAAGTCCATTTATGATGAGTTCAAGATGCTGGTGTGGCACACGCATCCATCACACTTGCATGCACATTCAGTCAGTCATACTCTGAAAATAGGAAGGGATATCAGACAATGCTCTACTGCTCTTTCACTTCAACACTCAGTCACACTTATAGGCATGGACGTCATTTAGGGGTCGCCAGAGGTCGTTTGTGTGTGTGTGTAATGCAAGCTCCTGGGCTGCGGCCAGCACCATGTGGCTCTTTACTTCTGGAGTGGCTGGCTTTCTGTTCAGGCCCCTTGAATAAAAGATGAAAAATAAGAACAGCAGTGCCACAAGTCTAACACTTTCAGCACTGACCCTAAATAAGAAAGAATAGGAATACCAAATAATGTGTCTTTCTGGAATTCTATACAATAATTGCTAGACTCATTAAAGGTTTATTTCAGGCACACATCAGGGGGTGAGTCCCTGATATAGTCTGTTCTTATACGCCTCAACTCAGCCTTTCATCCTTCTGAGGTCGATAAATGAGTACCAACACAGGTTGGGTGATATTGGGTGTTTATTTTTTCTATATAAAGCGCTTAAGCGTAAGTGCTATATAATAACGCATCATTATCATTTGGTCATGGACGTCTGCTTGCATGACGATACATATGGTGATCCATTCCTGTATGAAATGTACATCACATTATAGTGATATCGTAATCATAGTTTTCGTATTGTACAATGGATTGTGATGCCACTTCCTGTTTTGTCAACGGGTGAAAGGTTGTGTTCCATTGCTTCCCGCGATATCACTTCGGGGTGGGATCAAATGACATCACTTCCTGTGATGTCATCAGGGGGTCAAGGGTCGTGTGATGTCACTTCCGCTACCCCAGGAATTTTGGTGAAATGACGTCCCTGCTTATAGGTACAGGAGCGTATACGTACATGCACAGAGACTCACACACACATATTGCATAACATTCAAAACATGCATGCAAGTATACAAACACCTGTCCGTGGACCTTGAAGCATGGAAGGAGAAGGATCCCACATTACCAGCCTCAGGAAGTGGAAGAAAGATGCAATGCAAGGGTGTGCAAGTTCAGCTCGGGAACAGCAATGGCAGCCTGAGGGCTGCAGCAAGAGGTGCCAGTGCCCTGCTATTCAGAGCCAAACACCAGCCTAGGACCTTGGGTGTGATCAGGATTATGGGTGCCCCTTGTAAGATTAAATGCAGTATTAACACACAGGGAAAGGGTAGCACACACACCCAAGTTATAGTAGGGCTTCCAACCAAAGTGAGTGAAGGTAATAAAGAATGGAAATGAAGAACGGTCTGCAGAATTTTCCCAGCTAATGATGTCCATCATGGATTAGGACAACACATCAAAAAGAGGCCATAAGCAACAGTACTAACAATGCAATAAACACAATGTGATGCAGCAATAAGGTGCAAATCACATTAATATACTAAGCAGCGTGGAAATAAAACAGTGTTTAAAGCATGTTTCCCAAAGCTCTCCCCTGCTTAAGTGGATCCAATACATCTTTCAAAATGGCACTGTTGGAATTGAGCTTTCAGTAGGATGCACACACGTCTGACCAAGCAGCTGTGGTACATTCAAATATGTATCTGCAATAGGCTGTCAGAGAGCGATCTCTCGCTATCCCAGGGGTCTTCAAACTGTTGGGACATCCACCCTATGGGGGCCTGAAGGATGTCCATGGGGGCACGAAGCTCTTTAAAAGGGGATTACAGGGACTGCTGTTAAAAGAACAAATAGGCAGTTATAGCTTGTGAGGAGGCCCAGAAACAATACTTTTACTCCAGGGAGGAGGCGGGGGATGGGCAGTATGAACAAGGTTGAATACACCCCACATAAAAGGTAAAAAGAGTTAAGGGGAATAGAATGGGGAAGAAAAGCGAGACGCACATGGGTCTCCCCATGTTCAATAAAATAAAACAAAAACAGTTCAACATACACAGAGAAGTAGAGTACAGAGGAACAAACAAACATGAAACAACAGCAGTGCTGCAGACTGGACCTGCTTGCCGCTTAGCTACCGATTCAGCACTTGGAGAGAGGAGAGCTCCAACTGCGGGCCAGTATCCGCCCCATGCACTTATAACCCCTTGTTATCACCATGATTGATGGATGGCAGAAAATGGCAGCAAAAGGGGGAAGGATAAGAAAGTAACTGAGACGTAAATTATATGAATAAGGACAGTGATATCGGGGTGTGGGGGAAAGCTAAAAGGGAACAAGGTCCAAACAAGACACAGAAGGACAAAATAAAGGTGAATCTGATGCCAAAAAACAAGGTTGTCATATTGAATAGACAGGACATCTGAAGTAGAAAACCATTAAATCAGTTTTAATCCATAAATATTAAAAAATATAAGTACACTTAATACATTTAATATAAATGACAACATGAAAGTGCAATTATTAATCAAATCACTTCTAAAAATTATTTATAGCGGTGACACATTTCTAACTAACTTAGACCTAGTTAGTCAGATCAAGAAATGTCTGTAACTTAATGTCAGATCACTTCGAGTTTTATCTCAGCTGTAGTATCACCAATCTTCTACAACAGCCATTGTAATCATCCAATTACTCATGCTATACATGTTTCAGTTCACACAAGCCAATGATTGGCGAACCTTCCACAGCTCATTCAAATGGGTGCCACTCTTCCTTGGGTCCAATTGGTAGAACCCTTTGTATGTTCCCAACTTCAAGCCTAATGTCAAATAGGCCTTGTGTGGTTGCACTGCCGGTTACCTAAACAAAAGACAAACGGTAGCTATTAGTGCTACTAGCCTTAAAACATAAGATGGAGGTGAAAGTAAAACCCTCTCCTACAACACGAGGAAGTGAAAAATAAATGATTTAATTACCTTGCGTTGCGTCGTGGAGTTCTCCCTCTTTAAAGTACAGGTAGGTATCCAACTCCAAGAAAATGTATGTGTACCTGTAAACATGGCCAAATTTCATGTCATGATAGTGCCCAATAAATGGACGTCACGCTGGCACATGTACCAGTGCAGCAGTGACCTATGTCTGTGTGCTTTTTTTACTTGCGCCCAGTATGACCACGTATGACCCATAACAATGGCAATGAGGTGGTCTTGGTAGCTGTAACTACCACTAGAGCTCCTCAATCCCTGTGTGCTGCCAGATGAGCATCCGTCGTTATCGGCAGAGGACGCAACCGGCGGCATCCAAGAGTGTGGATCTGCACATGCAAAATCCTGGTAGGTGGCCACTCCTGGTAGCGCACACCAGTGGCAGGCAATCGACTGGAGCCAAAGTTGGAATCGGAAGACAGTGTGAGCTCAGGGGATGTGCATAGCTCCCTAAACATAAGACACTCAACATTGCAAGTATGCCTGAAAGTGCCTGTGGGAGGGTTGCAGATCCAATGTGGAGTGATTGTGCACCCTCAAGACTCTGGTTCCCAGCATCCGTGCAGGGCATCGCAGGCCATTCGCTTCAAGTGCACCGAGCACACTCGCTCACACGTGCTTAAGGGCCATTTTACAGTGTAGTGACTTGAACAACAAATAGGTTGTCCGACAGGCCGAGACTGTTTATTTCATACAGCACCTGTGCAGGCTTTTTCCTCGGACTGCTCACAAGGCTAGTGACGACATCAGAGCCCCTTGACCATGGCTGATGAAGATGGCGGAGCACCAGCGTTTGACGGAATGCCTCGCCAGGAACCATGGCCTGGTCGTTGAGTTTGATTTTTCAGGATCTCCTTTGAGTCTGGGCCCATGCTGGAATCTGTGGGTTGAGCGACTTGGAATGTAGTTCGATGCAGTGGTAGAACTGAATGACAACGCAAAGAAATCCACACTGTTGTACTCCGCAGGCCCAGCTGTCCAAAAGGTGTTCAAGACCCTTTGCCCCGTAGATAATTCCTACGACGCTGCCACTGCTGCACTGAGAGAGTACTTTACACCCATGGCAAATATCGATGACGAACGCTTCGTCATGAGGTCGGCAAAGCAGTAGGAGGGCAAGACAATAGACACGTTCCACAGTCGGTTAACACCCCTAGCAATGTCAAGCACTTTGGGAAACAAAGAGGAGGAGGTCCGGCAACAGCTCATCCAAGGGTGTTAGTCAAAATTAGGAGGCAGATACTGAGGGAACCAGGAATAACATTGCCAGAATCCTGGAACTTACCCGGTCTCACGTACTTGCCGATGAGAAAGCTTCTGCTAAAGACACCTCAATGAAAACAATAACTTGAAGAAGTCTGCGCAGTGGGGAGACAACTAATGGGCAGACCCATCCGGAAAATCAATGGCCAAAGAAAGACAGTCGTATGGTTGAAAATGATCTACTGCCAACCAGCAAAGATTAATGAACAGAACTAATTTCATGGTTGGATGACATTTAGAGGTTCTGGTGCAGTTTTCTGTGAAGAGAAGTTTATTTGCGAAGATGGCAGAATGGTGACAGATAATTGTAGAGGTGGACATTTTCGTAGTCCTGATGAAGGCCTACAGAAGAATTGAGGGGGCACTCTGGATCAAGAGCACACTGCATCAAAGAAGGCTGAAACACTCCCCTGTCAAAATGTTTTGAATATAATATATTGGCCAATTTCTATTTCCATTGTATTTCCTTTGCCGGCACAGGAGGAGTCTGTGAAAGCACCTGCGCTGAAACAGGAAAAGAAGGCGCTGGGATACAGAGATTTGCAGTCACTGCAGTCAGTCAGTTTGTCACTGCAGTCAGTCTAACGTGTTGTTTCCTGAAGGAGCAGCTACTCATAAAAACCCCCACCTCAAACACGTGCATTCGCAAAAGTTTGCAGAGATTTGCAGTCACTGCAGTCAGTCAGTTTAGCAATGCAGTCTGTCCACCATGTTGTTTCCTGAGGTAGGAGCTGCTCATCCAAACCTCCACCTCCAATGTGGATCGTTCGCGGAGATGTGTAGAGATTTGCAGTCACTGCAGTCGGTGGCAGGTGGAGAAGGCAGAGAGGTCAGATCACCCCCAGAGAATGGAGGTCGAGGTCGAACAGAGAGAAGCCTCCCCAGACCGTTTCTGCATTGCTGCTTTCTCAACTCTTAACGAAGTGAATCCATTATACACCGGCCAGACTCCCGGCTTGCAGACCAACGTAGAGGTGAGTGATTCGATAACTCCCACTGATTACCAGAGGGAAAACATTACATCGCAACTGATGAGTTTATGCACGCACAGAAGCAGCCTGCAGCACCTCTAGGGTACTGGAGCATGCATTCCATTCAACATTTCTGTTGATGTAACTGCTAGCACAGCGCAGTTTATTGAAAATCAAAAAGCAGAATTTCCACTGATGAGTGAACCTGGACCCATGCGTTGAAATTAATCCTTAATGGCTGAGACAAGATTGCCGCCTAACAATCTGCTCAACAAACTCGACCCAGAAGTAAAGAAAGGATCAGTTTCAAGACCTTCTTGCAGGCAACTTCTGACGGACCCTCTAATAAGCGTGAAGAGCATAACATCTACAGCGACAGCAAGGAGAGGCATAACGATACATTCTAATACCCAAAGTACTAGAGCAGGGTTTGTGACAAAAGACATTAAGGCCCATGATACATCGATCACAACCTCCTTTAGAAAAATTACTTGGCTGTCTACCCAAGGAATGACTAAAAACCTAAAGGATACCGGCAAGTGCTTGGTTACCAACTAATCAATATGGCACCTGAGGGGCCTTTCAATCAGTGAATCATTTAAAACCAAAGATTTCATTATGGGAACTCACAACCAAAGGGGAAACTTGGTACGGAAATCCACCAGTTAGAAGGATAAACGGGCGAGGTGCCAGACCATGTCTTGCTGGAAGGCATTAAAAACATAGAACAGGACAGACGGACCCAGAATACACTACAAATTCAGGGAGACACTTTCTAATACAAACAACGTTCAGAGAACGATCCTTGAAATGTGTTCCTCTATGCGGGGGAAACTCTATCATACTCCCTGGGGAGAAAAGAGCCTTTTTAGTCCCCTACAGGACGGCTATGGACCCTGACTTAGAACAAGTGGCACAAATCTTGACACAAAGTTCAACTACAGAGATTTCCAGCTGGAAGAACCCACACGTTTACTGCAACATGGAAAGCAGTTCTGGAGACTGTAACATTTTGGATGCAAGTGGTGAAGAGAAGGACTGTTCAATGGCCTCATTACAAAGAGAAACTAACAAAAGACCTAGGCTCTCAAGTCTGGGGTTCATTCCTATCAAAAGAGGGCAGTCTATCTCCCAAAGGAGCTCTTTCTACATCACATACGTGTCACATGAGATCAGACACTAACAATTAAAAGGCCCTTCCAAATGTTCAGACAAATATTGATGTGAACATGGTTGCAGCCTTGTCGGTCACCATGGCCCCATTCATGAAGCTTTACGAAAACATCAACGATCAGCTTAAAGATCAAATCGAGCGTAGCCACGAGAGGAAATACAACAAAGATTGTGAATGTTGAAACTATGCAAAAGAAGACTAAGAACCAACAAATTGTTAAATAAAAGGCAAATCTAATGAATCCTGCTCCTTCTAAAAAACATTGTGTTGCCAGAGGACTTGACAAATGTGTAACGAACCAAGAAAACCCCCTTGTTGCGACAGAACCAAACAAGCTACGGACAAACAATGTAGACAGTCAGACTTCTACTATAATACCATCAAGGAAGACCTACTGGACATTTCTACCTACAAAATGTCAGAGAGAGAGGATGGTATAGACAGGGAGTTCACTGAAAGAAAAGAATGAAGAATATCAATCAACCAACACAAACATTTTCCACCCTATAGAAGATCATGAGCGTGATCGGTCAAGGGTGGCAACCGATACATTTCCGGAGACAGAACCCCTACAGAATATACTTAATGAGGTCAAAGAAACAAGAAGTACTAACCCAGCTACACCAAAGAGCTAGTCTTACGACCTCAGCTAGTGATTCACATAAAGAACCAGCATGCATTATCACAAGACCTTTTTGCACCATTGAGCAAACAAGGAAAACCCTATATCCAGCTCCTGAGAGAATGCTGTAGGGAAGTACTCCCCTTACCCAGGAGGCTGCATCTAAAAAAGCAGATTTGGTAGTATTGTCCAATGGGAAGTATCTAACTCAGTCCAATGACAGATTAGTGGTCCTGACTAAAACTATGGAGCGAAATGTGGAGCTTAACATACAGGATCCGCAACGCAAGATCAACAGTCCTCACTTAATGAACACTAAAAATGATGGCCAAAGAGCACACTCTGACAATACTTCAAAAAGGAGAGAATTTCCAGACCGGAATCTGCTAACCGCTCTAGTCATACATGTCAGTCGACATTCGGTTGACAATACTGACCACAAAATGATACCCAGACCGGGGAACATTACGCCTAAACAACATACCAGCCCAGGGGATTAATACATTGAAACAAACCTGCACCGAAACAGTGAGGAGAAAGAAGTGAACAAATAATGGGTGGAGACAAATATGAACTTTGAATTACCATTGGGCCCAGATGTGGAAACAAGATTGGCTTTAACTTTCAGGACTCTGGAACAAAAAAGGCACGACTTAACATCAAGAGGGGGGAAAACATGAAACGTAAATGAAGACTTAAAGCGAGACTTAATCAGACCCAATATTGTAAGACACCACAAACAAGAAAAAATCCCACTAAACTCACCTTGTATGCTGTAGAGGATCTAATAATAATAGACTTCCCCGAAGAAGAAAGGCTTGACAAGGTCTTAAAATACCTTGCATCTAACCTGGTGAAACAGCTTTTGCTGTATGAGGCCTCACAATTGCAAACTCTGTGATTTTACCTGAGACAAACCGTCTCTGCTGTTCCTGAGTTCAACAAAGACCATACGAGAAAGCAACTGACGCAATCTAGCGAGTATGAAGAATGTGATCATGTGGGGAGGGAGAGACCGACAGATTATCAACCAGAGTCCAGGAACTGTGCAAACCAAAAAACCACATTGACAATCACACTGAAAGGTACCCAAAGGGTAGAAGAAGGGAGTTCTGGAACATTGAATACAGACCACAATAACGAAGAAGAAAACTGGAATTGGCTGGCAGATGCCTTGATACTCAATAAGGACAGTTTATAACTGTCCCAGCCCAGCACTATAAACAACATAGTACTGGGTAGTTGGAACAGAAGATGATTCAGGCACTTGTTTGGAAAAGGTGAATTGAACTATTCTCACTACGACATCATCTGCCTTCAAGAAACCTGGATGAGGAAAGCCCCCATCCGAGAATGATACCCCGTATACTTGAACCCGGCAGTGAAAGGACTGAAAGGAAGACCAATGTCAGGCCTATTTATGCCAATAAAACAGGAAGTTAACATGAAGGTATTGTCAATTCAGAACCCTACCGCATATATTCTAATTTTGACAGCACAAATTGAGGGTGACAATCTAAAAAAAAATGGTCTTATTCAATCTATACTGGAACAGTGTGTCTGCTGGTGCTTTGCACTTTGTAGACACCATAATGGACCTAGTAGACACCTCTCTTGTAATGTGGACGGACCCTCTGCTAATATTATGCAGAGACTTAATTATCCATTGTTTCGACGACAACTATTCTTTGCCTAAAAAAACATAAGTACAACTTCAATGCCTGCAGAAGAAAGGGGTCATGCTTGGAGGGAAGACCTAAATGCAAGAAATATTAACCTGCTTAATGGACAAACCCTTGGAGATATTCCACCCAAAGCAATTTTGCAAAAGAGGGAGGGAAACTAAGATCCTAGATTACATTTTCATACCAAGCAACATGACACTTCAAACCAAATCATTGAAAATCTTGCAAGCAAGTCTAGGTAACCACAACATATTAAAATGTACTTGGATTAGTTCAGCCTCAAGAAGAGAGCAGCGCTATTTATAATCATTAGATGTGTCATCAGGAAGAAACAGGTTGAATATATACCCCTCCAGAATTGACGAGTTGACAAAAAGATTTAAGGCACAGGTGGAGTTGATAATGAAGGACCATACGGCAGAGATCTAAAAGTTAATTTGCCTGCTTACACACCTATGAGAAATAGGTGGTCATTAACATATTTTCCTTAAGAACAAGTCTGAGAAACCTAAGACACAATCAGACACAAGAAGCTGCTGTTACCAGAGGAACTCTAAAACAACAATACTGCAATTGGGTGCGGGCAAGAAGGGACATGTTGGCATGCATTGCAGCTAAAAACACGCGAGAAATATGTCAACTTATGAATTCCCTAAACACGCCTCAGTCGGCATTGATAGTCAACGCATTAGCTGCTGAAGCTTGGGTCGAACATTTTGCGGTATTATTTGCTATTGACGAACAATCAGAAAGAGAAGACGAGGACAGAACCCTGAGAATAGAGCCATGGACTTTTGAAACCACCAGAGAAGACATTTTGGATCTAATACAAAAGTTAAGTAGCTACCGAGCTCTGGGATCAGACGGCACGACAAACACAATGGTAAAAAAAGATCCTGAATTGTGGGCGTCTTTCCTATGTGATCTATTTGACTGTATAAGGAAGACCAGAAGAGTATCACTATCATGGAAAAAATCTGTGGTGGTACCAATCTTCCAAAAGAGCAACAGATCGGACCCAAACAACTATAGACCAATTGCTCTCCTGGATGTAGCAGGAAAGATCTTTGCTACCTTGGTCTGGAAGGCCCTGACAAATTGGAATACTGTAACAAACAACCTTGACATACTACAGTCAGGCTTTGTAAAAGAAGTTGGTACATAGTTAAATGTGTTCTTGATCAACATACTGAAAGCTTGAATAAGTCTTTGAAAACATACAAAGTTCTACCTTGCTTTTGACACCATAGACCGTGCGAAATGATTGCCTACCCCCCAAAATAGACAGACTGATTCTAGATTGACTCCTATAGGCGGATGATTTGGTACTAATAGGCCAAACTCCCATTGGCCTACAAAGACAATTGAACGTCAAGTCAAAGGGCCTGAAAATCAACACAGAAAAGTCTAGAATTCTGGTGATAGACACTACTAGCAACATGAAATTTTGTAAATTGTGTAAACATTCATTGTTCTTGAACACCAAAAAACTAGTGAAGGTTAGTTCCTTAGTGTACCTGCAGATGTGCCTAAACGCAAGCATGAGAGATGCCCCGAGGGAATCCAGCTTGCGAAATAAGGCAAAAAACTTAGCAGCACAAGGGCGAGTGATACTAAAAAAGTATTGTCAATTTTCAATACTAACATTAATTTCCTTCTATCGGATGAATGTGGTCCCTATCCTGACGTACAGTGCAGAGTCCTTCTTTGCACTCTCTGCCCACGTCTGGTCTTTTCTAGAGGGCATATTTTGGAAACAAGTCCTCGATATGCCCAAAGGCACGGGGATTCAAGTGATATGGATGGAAATGGGCCAAATCTCACGCTAAAAGTCTTTATCTTTATATCGGAAGTCTATTCTACCAAACCCCATACGAGGCTTCAAAATGTTAAAAGATACTGAAGGAGAGGAGGGACATTTGCCATTTGATCCTATGGAACTTACAGATGTCAGATGACATCTTAATCTCTAAACCACTATTGGTTAAACTGAAACTTTGGATGTAAGATTGGATAGACATGCAATCACAAAGACAATCATTTAATATGTTTGCACAGGTGCTCCCTGAAGCCCGTAGTTACACCTAATATCTGCAAATATTTCCAAATAGTTACTATCGAGCGCAGTTCCTGACATTTCGATTAAACGTATTGCGATGCCAGAAATATTGGGAGCAAGAGCGAGACTGTCTAAGGCTGATAAGGAATGCAGATTGTGTGGAAGTAAAGACTTTCTGTTGAACACTGATGGGTCAGGCAGAAGCAGGGAGAAAGAGTATCACTGACTTAAGCACTGATAATATTTCTAAAGGGAATGTTTACATTAATGGAAACCTTGGAGCACCCTAAAACAACTACAACAGGCTTGGTACTGGATGTTGAACTTTAAAATGAACATTGAATTGAGAATTTGGATATTAATAATGTTTGGAAACATAATTGGCAAAAGGTTTATTTTAAGCTGAAAGCTTTATTAATAAAAACATTAAAAAACAAATATATATATATATATATATATATATATATATATATATATATATATATATATATATATATATTGTACATGACAGTAGTTCAGGTATAAAACAGGACTACTCAGCCATACAATTGTTGAGAGCTGTGGATGTTTGCACTTTTTGGACTAACGAAAGACTACTTTTGTGAGACTAGTATTGGGTGGTGGTAGTCTCTGGCACAAGATATAAGCAGAGCCAGTCTAGACTGGTACAATATTAGAAGTAAAAGCTCTACAGATTTTGTACATTAAGCACAAGTATTGAACTTACTTACTAATTCCAGCACTTTCACCAAATGTGCAATGTTTTTTCGATTGATGTTGGTAGAATGCTGAAGTACTATCATCCTTTAATGGTGTGAGATATGTATTTTTGTATTTATTTTAAATGTGTGTGTTAAATAAAATATGTGATTTATTTTTGCGAAAAAAGTTTTGAGCATACAACCTTGAAATGCATGTGAATAAGTTGGGATAAGAGTGCCTGGCAAATGACTGGCTAATACTTACACACAATCCAAAACTGTTAGCTTTTTAACAGGACTTCAGTGAAGGACACTCACAGTGATTATGAATCGAGTGGAAGGCAGACATGGTTAAGACATTTTTATTACACCAGTAGCGGGTTAACAGCTCCTATTAAGACATGAACTCTCAGAAGACTGCTTTTAAAAACACAAAGTTTTATGGCAAGGCTTGATTAAGATGGGGATGATAAAGAGTTCCCATGAGAAGGTGTTTTGGGCAGGGCAGAGACTGGGTGGGAATGGCCATAGGGATTAGCATGGCCATGGGCTGTCAATGGGTGTGCAAATAACTGAACAACATCTGTAAACTGTGTGCCCTCTTTGTACTCTAATGCAATAGTTTTGGCCTATAGGTGGTATACGTGCCATTTAATAGCCCAAACTAAAAAAGAGACATGAAGAAGTAAAATTCAGTTAAAAAAATCAGATTGCAAAAAATGAATTCTTAATGTGATCTGTTACTTGCTAATGTGTACTGAGTTGATAAGTTATGCAAAACCTGGAACAGAAAATATCCCATGAATCCCTGTATACAGAGCCCTGGAAAGACTACTGTCATTGAAAGTTCTGAAAGTGGAACATAATTTGCATGTTTTCATGCACCACACAGACAGATGGAATCACGGCAGATAGATAAACACTGATATTCTCTTAATTGAAAGCCTTCTGAAGAAAGGTCAGTGATTGACAAATGCCCATCTAATACTTATCCAGAAGCTGAAACTGCTGGCTTTGCCAAGTTTGTCTGAACAGGGCTTCAGTTTAAGGAACAAATGTGAGGGCACACTGTGATGAATCCTACGGACTCCTCACTAAACCCTGCCTAAAGTCTCCTCCCCGGTGGCCAGGAAAAGCCACACACTTTCTGATCCTGACCTTGGGGTGGTCTTCTGCAGGAGGATCACCTGGGAGGCGAAAGGACCAGAGAGAATGAGAGGACTACAAGGGGCGAGATGCAGGTTTTATCTTCCTTTAGGGAGGACATCTCCTCAATACCCGAGTATGTAATGGCTTCTTGTCATAACAATCTTTTTGTTCCACAAGTTGAACATCTTAAAATGGGTAAAGACAATCATAAACCCCTAGGCATTGGGAGAAATAAAAACCTTCTAAAACCCTGGAGGATTATAAAGCCAGAAGCTCCACCACTAACTCTACAGTGAAAGGAAGTCTGTGAATAATAACAATTCAAACACTAAAGAACTGTATTCTTCTATACAATCAAATCTTGTGAATGATGATTGTAATATTCCTTTAAAGAATGCTATGGGAAACAGAAATGAGTTTCATAATGAAAATCAAGCTAGAAAAACTAAATTGGTCATTAGGGACTTCAAGTCCCATAATTCCCAAAGTACTAGGACCAAAAAGAGGGCTAAAGAGCAACAATGCTCCAGGAGTGGTCTTCTTCTTAGTCAAAATGACCCACACCTGAGGGTGACTAAGAGACTTAAAAGGCCCCCTCAGGTGCAGGCCATTAGTGAGCAGGGAGAGCAGTGTGAACTGTTTAAGCGGCCAAAGCAGAAACTGGAGGAGGGAGAAGCCGCCGGGACCACTGTTAAGCAGAAAACAGTAGCCAGTCCTGAGAGGGTCTTTGCCTCCAGAGGCCTTAAGTGCAGAAGTTGCACAGCGGGAAGCGTGAAAGAGGGAAGCTTGCCCCTGAAGAACTGTTTTGCAGAGGCTGCACAACGGGAAGCAAAAGTGTGGAAAGCTTTCTTCTCCAAAGGCTGTCTCCGGTGGCCGGTGAGCACCAGAGAGACTCTGGAGCAAAGGATGCTCCTTTTTCAAGTGGCACGGGTGATGGGGCACCAAGAGCAGCAGTTTGCTTGGTCGCTACAAGCCCCTGAAGCAGAGCACCTGTGAGCAATGAGGAGATGCGATGCACACACTTTAACCAGTGAGTTCACCAGCTAATAATGACTCTGCAGCACTCCGAGACCACTTGCCTGCTCAATACAGACTTTTACAGAATAGCAAACACTCGCATGTCAGTGGAAGTAATATTAAAGGCAATTTTGAATACCAAATTATCGGAAAACAGCGGAAAAAGTATTTTTCAAAACAAAATGACTGTGACTTTAAGTGTGTGAGTTTGTTGAGAACCCAGCAACAATGTGGGCAATATTATTAAAACCCAATTCCGACAACCGTTGTCAAATCCAAAAGGCAGCAAAAGCTAGACAATCTAAAACCAACAGTTTGCCAAAAGCAGGAGCAGACTAATGAAAGGTTTCAATGGTTGTGAAGCTTGTTGCCCATATTTGAAGAAGTCTCTAATAAAAGCTGGTATGAACCCACATTCCCAAAGTCAAGTAAGAAGCAGAATAAAACCTTATCCTCATCATTATTTGGTTACTCATGCAGTAGTGAAAAAAGAGTGACAAGAAGGCTGACCTTCTGGAAAACGTTATTCAGAAGGAGAGGAGCATAACTTGCAGAGGCTTTGGAAAGTACAAAAGGGTACTATAGAGCACCAATGTGAATCTTGTATTCCCTGGAGAATTGCTAAAAGTCTGATGTTGTAAAGTAATGAACACCGTGAAGCTGTTGTAAAGCAGTTGTAAGCTGATCTTAACCACAGAAGCACTTGTTGTTTGTGAGTTACTATTCGGGCAGGGGAGTATACCCCTAGTGGCAAAACCTTGAAGCAGTAGGCCAGGCATCGAAGTAAACCAGGTGTAATTGAAGTAGTAGGCCTGGCATGGAAGTAATCCAGGTAGAAGTTGATGAAGTGCTGCTAACTTATTTTTGACAGACTTTTGGTGCTGAAGAAAGAACTGTATAAATATTTCTACAGAAAGAATCCGTTTTTGCAAAGCATCCTGATAAAGACAATTGGTGTTCTTCTTCTTCTTGTTAGGGTGACTCCAGAAAACCCAGAGCCAGTGATTTCCATCTAATTAGATGATGTTCACCAAAATAAACACCAATCAGCCAACCATCCTCAGTAGATCTCGTCCCACTTCCCCGTCTCCTGCACAAACTGAAGCAGGAACTTACACTGATCATCCACCACCCCTCTTTACCAACTGAACAGATCAAATAGCCCCTGTACAACCACCCCAATGCCACTCATCCTGACTCTGAGCAGTTCCCGCTGCACATTGAACCTCATGCAGTCCAACATATAATGAGACACCGTCACCGGGCACCCGTAAGCCTCACACGCCGCTGATGCAACTCTACCCATCATACACTTCCATCCCATCAACCCTGCATGACCCACCCTAAGGCGATTCAAAATAGTTTCCTCCCTGCACACTGCATACAACTGCCGCCCCTTTGAACTCACATCCCACAGATCCTGCCACATATCCTTATTTTTGCCACGCACCATCACCTGTACCTCAGCCACACTCAATGGAACTTCCACAGCCCCCTCCCCCCCTCAACGTGGCCCCATAAGCAGCCCAATCCACCAACTCATTACTACCCAAGACCCCACAATGACTGGGAACCCACACCAACTCCACCACAATACCCCCTGCAACGCACTCCTCTAATCGATGTCTAATGAGCACAACTATTTGATGAACTAAGGAAGTAGCCCTATTTATGTGAAGAAGATCATTTTGAATCTTACTATTGCACAAGGAAGAGAACACACCTTTGTGTTCAACTATTGGAGTGTTGGAACCTTTCTGTTGTCAAGTTGTGGTCACAAAGAACTGTGTTGGAACGTTGTTCCAAACCAGAATTTCCTTGTTTCTTTTTGGAAGTGTGGAGCAGAATCCTGCTTGAATCTGGGGAAGGGGATTTCCCCAGCATTATAAGGAAAGTCTGTTGCTATAGCGTGAATTTAACAGTTAAACGTGTGTTGCTTTTGAACTGCCATGCATTACCTTATTGATTTACTGTATGTATACATACTAGGGACAGATATCCTTTGCTAGAGTGTTTCCTTTAGTTTATTTTAGGTAGGAAAATCCTCATCAGGGTAGGGATAGTGAGGTGTTTAGCCAACCTTTTGAGTCAATAAAAGGGCATCTTTTGAAAAACCTTTATAAAGGTGACCGCCTCACATTTCTGACCCCTCAGAACATGTACTGCTTATTAATCATATGGTAGAAGGCACACTTGATTGAGGCATTGTTTGTATGCCATTAGTACATTTACAGCTGCAATTAAGCAGGTCTGATTTGGGCAGGGAGGGACAGGGAGTGTGTGGCAAAGGCCTTAGGCATTAGTATGGGCATGGGAAGCAATTTCCCAACTACCTCATGTTGTACAAATTCATGCCATCAACACGTGTGCCCAACTAGAGACATACCTGGTCTTGTCTCCTTTGCTTTCCTTGACTTCCCCACGAATGCACAACATTGTGTCACTCCCAGTACGCATGTAGGGCTCCAGCAGCACGGATGCAGGTCCCTTCCAGTGGTCATACGGTTCTGCATTCTCTCCCAAGGACAAGTGGTGTGGGAGTCACCGCAGCACTTCTTGGCGTGCCACTCACAGGTAGTAGGTGCATGCATGGAGGTGGTCCTCATTTGGCATTGTGCCCCACATGTGTCTGAGAGCTGTTCAAACTGATGCCTGTGCAGCACGCACCCGAAGCATGGCCTGGTCTCTCGGGGAGACACAAAGCCATCCTGCTGAATCGGGACCTCCTTAGGGGCGTATATGTGCCGGATGCAAGGAACACACATCAAGCGTTATGCCTCTAAGAGGGTAATGCACCCGCCCCAGAAAAGCAAGGACTAGACCTCAATAACATCTGTAATGCACCGAGACCAAAGTACAGCGGTGCATGTGCGTCCACCTCTCACATGCATGTTTCCATCTGGCAGAGCGTGCATCTGAACCATGCAGAGCGCGTGGGACCTGCTGCACGGCTTATAACTCCACCCTCTCTTTGAAATGGGGGCTTGGCTTCTCGCACACACTGTATGAGCAACAGCCCTCAGAGTGTAGGAGCCCCCTCCCCATGCAGTACACGCAGCACTGCACAGCAAGACGCCAAGGTATCGTAGAGTGCAGAAATCCATCCCACGATGGAGGGACGTCCCCCGGGCTTCATATGCAAAGAGGGCAATGCCTCCAGATTTCAGTGTCCACCCCAGGAAGCAAGAACTGCACCTGCGTCTGCAACTCCTGCAAGCACTTTAAGGCGTCAAGCACTCCAGATGCATATCCCATATAGAATTGAGACTTTGGCTCAGGCATGAGCAAAAACTCCAGAGTATAATGCGATCCATCCTCCTTCACAGAAAAAAACGAGAGCCTATCAGCTGATCCAAGCAATGCCGACGGTGACGGAGAGGCACCACGTGACCATGGGCTTTCTGCACACCAGGGCACCCGCAAAGGAGTAGCGACATCCTGAATATTCAGCCGGGTTAAAGTCAGACAGAGGACGTTCCTGACAGCCTGTCAGCATGTCGTGGGCATATGTGAACTTCATCTAACAGGACCGTCAGTATGGAAGAGCAAGCTCAAAAAGTTATCAAGAGTAGGTGTTTTGGGCGGGAAAGGCAGGAATGAGTGGGAATTGTCATAGGGATTAACAGGGCCATGACCAGGGAATGGGTGGGCTCATAGCCAAATAACTGTGTTCCTCTTCAAATGTCATTTGTCTCTGCCCCTCATCATATGCCCTTCCTCCACAAATCAGTATTTAAATGCAATAGTTTAGGCTTTATAGGTGTCGCAAGGGACATCTAATGTCCCATACTACAAAGGACATCCTAGAGCAGGCACACTACAGGGGACTTTTTCAACAGCACTCCTCCATGAGCCACTTCATCTGCCAGACCCCACACTAGCATAGAGGCCCTACCTGTCTCTCATCCCATGCTGCCTATGTCATTGGCAAATATTTTCAGAGGAAGGAGCCTCTATGCTAATTTACTAGAACAATAGTTCAGACAAAGCCATGTGGCGATCCCTGCTGCATGTGATTTTGGTAAGAACCCGCACTCAGCAGCGTAGATGGGTGGGTGGAATAGCCTGCACAAAGAGTTGTGAGCCATTTCAGCTGTCTGGGACCTGGATGATAGTCGGTTTGTTACTTATGATCCAGTGGGCAATTAGTTATATGCAGAACCTTATAGTGTCCAAGTCTAAAATCATTCTGGTCTCCAGTTGTCCGAGTTTCAGTTTCCTACCTCCACCTCAAGGATGTGACGGCACATGTGCCGCTCCAAAGAAAGACAGCTCCTCCACATTGCTGCTATGGTATTCCTAGAAGTGTTTGGTCATAGGTTATGATTGGTCCACACTCTTAATAGCTCTCAAATGTTGAAGTAAGCAGACTTTCAGTTTGCACGTGGTACTGCCAACATACCATTTTTTGCATGGGCAACTTAAAACACATACTACATAGGTGGTATTGCATGTAATAAGATTTTGAATAATCTGTGAATTGTCCAGCACTGAATGTACATAGGTCTTGGAAGGCATAGCATTGGCACACACCTTACACTTCATACATTTGTAAAAGCCCTTCACTGGATTGGACAACCGTGTACTGGAGGTGTGGAAGCAAGACACAGACAGCAGATTCACTTTTCTAAAATCAATGGTTTATTTCTTGAATGTCAAGATGCAGTAGGGCCTAACTTGCCATTTGGTAAGGTGGGATTTCCATACCTAAAGAAACTAAGGATAGCCGGTGTCATAAAGTTCAACTCAAACGTGTCTGTCTGTGTCCAAACCCTATACTTGCCCTCACAACGAAAGGCGTACAATGCGTAGGCATGTCAGCAACCAAAGAAACTGGGTTCAAAATAAAGTTATGCGCTTCTTCCAGCTCCTGACCTACTTTCAGCTTCCCCTTCCCAAAGTTCAAAACAGTTCGACAAAAGGGCTTCTGGTTTCCCTTCACCAGGTTCAATATAGCCCCAGAATCTGTGGGTTCCCTTCCCCAAGAAGGCAGCTCTCTTGGCCCCTTCCCCAAGTTCAAAGCTAGTTCCACAAAAAGGCCTCTGGGTTCCCTTCCCCAAGTTTGACACAATTCCAAAACATCTCAGGGTTCCCTTCCCAAGAAGGCAGCTCGCTTTGGCTTCAAATGAACAATCAGTTTAACTTTTGTAGCTTTCAAAATTGATTGCAAATCCACTTTATAACCCTTCAGGCTTTCAATACTTCACTTGAACTGCCTTTCCTTTAGTCACTTGAACACTTGTTGGGCATAACAACTTCAGCCTCTTGACTTTCCTTGGTCACTCCAAGTAGAAGTTACTCAGTTTTGGCGCATTTGTCGGACCACGCAGTACACCCATTACAGGTCACGCAACCAATAACCTGTGGCACTTTAAAATTGTCATTGATTCTAATGGACCTTCTTGCCAACACAGGTTTTCTTTCTGTCTCTGTGTCATTAGTCCATATGCACTTCACAACTTATCTTTGACAGTCTTTTGACTCTGCCAACACATTACTTTCACACACTTAACTTTGTGGTATTTCTCCTTGTTACCACCTTGCTTTCACACTATCCAATAGTGTTTAACATTTGCTTTCTATTTGCTTCACAAGCTCTCATTACTTGCTTTCACTTTGTTTGCATTTTTCACATTGTGCATAAAGGCTTTTTATTGGTTTTTACTTCGTCACATTACTTTCTTTCCACTCGTGCAGTATTTCATATATTTTGCATATATTTTCCTTAGTTTGGTATTCAATAAATCGGTAAGTACTTTTCAGCTTGTTCGGTATTCAATATTGTCCATTAGGTCACCTGACCCATTCATTACATGCTTTAACTTGATAGGCATTTTTCCTTAGCCCACACCAAGCCCCTGGAGTGCCCCGGCATGAGTGAACCCTCTCTGTCACTCACTGGTGTATGGATGCTCCTCTGGGTGCTTTCGATTTCCACTCTGGCTCTCGCTCGCTCCCCTCTCTCTCGCTCCATGAACTCCAGTGAGCAGCGCTCGTTGCTTACCAACTTTCCTGCTTCTGTCAGCGGCCTGTGGGAGAATTCTGTGTCCCCCAGTCCCAGCTCCACGCGGCTCAGGTTTCTGTAGGGCTCTCGACTCTCTAGCTTCAGCATCCTTCTTTGTCTCCTGCAGAGGTCGGCGTCCTTTTCACCAGCCCCTCTACTGTCTGCTCCACATCTGGTTGCTGCCTTCTCCTTCCCAGGTGGATCTCTCCCACTGTCAGGGGTTTCTCTCCTTATATGCAACTGCAGCCCCTCAATTGGCTGCAGGTTCAAATCATTTGCCTGACCATAGTAACTCTTATCAATGGGACATGCCTGACCATGCTAGTGGTGTTCTACAGTCCTCTTCCTCATCCAAGTACCAAAGTGGTGTGCACAGATTGAAGTGTGCATTACTCCAAGTTTCCGCTTCCTTGTCCCAGTCTTAAGGGGATATGAATCTGGGTCATTTAGTCTGTGTGAAAGTAGGGAAGACTGAGAGTGACCTATATTGGTATGTGGAGGATAGGATGCATTTTGACACCATTGTTGTCTTCGCTCTTTCTCAAAATTGAGGACTCAACTGAGGATCATTTCGAAAGAAAGGGAGGGGTTTTGACAATACCCTTTGAAAGCTTCAGGGACTGAAGGTTCATTGTGATATGGAAACAGGGGATACCATACCTCCCTCCATTCCCTAAGTCCCCTCCACCCAGGTGATCCTCCCTCGCATATCCAACCCAGGGTCAGGATCCAAAAGCGATGGCCTTTCCTTGGGCACCCAAGCAGAGGATATCGGGGCAAGGAAGTGAGGACGCCTCAGGTTTCTCACAGATGTCTCCCTATTTTAATAGGATTTTAAAAACTTGAGACCAATTTGTCTTTCAAAGAGGGCGGCTTCCTAAAAGTACGACAAGGATGGCTAGGAATAATGGTGGACAGTTCCATATCCAATCTGAGGACATGGCAATGTTTTTGTATTATGCATCTAATCTATTGCGATGCTATGCCATATGTAAGAATAAGGTGTGTTTCATTTAATGCATTAGAATCTGCTGGAGGAGAATCATTAAGTAGACTCTAGCGATTTAAACCGCTAGCTTTTACATATGCTTGCTCAATTAGCAGTTGTGCATATCCTTGTGATCTGAGCCTTGTTGCTGCTCTGGAGCATTCTGTATCAAACCTTTAAAGGTCAGTGGAATTATGGCGATATCTAACAAATTCACTGTACGGAATACCCTTTTTGCAACTGACAGGATGATTGCATGTGGCATAGAAGTGAATACTACAACTTGTGGGTTTCGTAAATAAGGATGCATTAAATCCTGCAGTATCTACATTCGCACACACATCCAGAAATACAACTAGGGAGTTACTGGTCCCATAGAACTCAATGGGAATGGGGAGGACGGAAGTACCGGCACTGTGTGCAACAGTGGCAGTGCTTCCGTCAAAGTCTGCGGCCGGTTGCCAAGCCGCCCGCCAGGTCAGAACTGGCAGGAGGGACACCCGCCCGCAGAACTCAGAGTGTGCTGGTCCAGCAACAACAGTGACGGTAGCTCGTAAATAAGGATACATTCAATCCTGCAGTAACTACATTGACACACACATCCAGAAATACAACTAGGGAGTTACTGGGCCTCATTATGACCAAGGCGGTAGCCATGCCAGTAAAAATGGCACGGCTGCCGCTGGAGTCGTGTTTTTTCCTGCGCCTGGCAATGGCGAATTACCAGGGCATTACAGCTCCGGCAGTCCCAGTAATTCCCCACTGCCAGACGCCGGAAATAAATCACTCCCCACTCAATGGGAATGGGGAGGACGGAAGCACCGGCACTGTGTGCAACAGTGCCGGTGCTTCCACCAAAGTCTGCAGCCAGGTGCGGTGCCGCCCGCCAGGTCAGACCTGGCGGGAGGGACGACACCCGCCCGCAGAACTTGGAGTGTGCTGATCCGGTAACAACAGTGCCGGTAGCTTACCAGCACCGTTGTTACCTGACCGGCATACTTATAATGAGGCACACTGTGCGTTTCTGTAAATTGATACTGTTGGAATTAAGGTTTTTGACAAAGTTTGTCCAATCAGATTCATCACCCTTCCAGAGGATGAATAAATCATCAATAAAGCATCACCAGGACACCATATGACCAGTGAATTGTGAATTGGGCACATTCCAAACCATACTATCCTCCCACCATCCCATATTAAGATTAGTATAGGCTGGTGAAAAAGTAATGCTCATTGAGGATTCCCTCTGCTGATGAAAAAAGGTGCAATCAAAAATAACAAAAATGTATGAAACACTTGCGTACAGGTGCATTATAAATGCCATATCATATCAACCAAAATTCCAGCATCTCCAAAATCAAATCATGTCAGTATGTGAAAGATAATTCAAAGATTGCATGTAAAAAAATATTAGCATGCCGTCATCCCCACCTTATGCTCGATCAAGGTATATAGGCAGACAACATCCAGTGGCCATTATGAGACCAGACTCCCACGGTAAGTCATTGATACGTTTCAAAAAATCCTTTGTGTCACGTAAATAAGAATGTAATGTGAAAATGAAGGAAATGAATGTCTCATCGACAAATTTTTATACGTTTTCCAAAAGTGACTCTCACAGTGTAACAATTGGTCTACCAGGGGGCCTTATCATACATTTGGCAAAAAGTATATTGTGGCGATGACGGAAGAAATAGGGGACAGAAATCCAGACATATCTAGATCCAGAATTCCCTTATTGGTCCACTTCTTCAAGAAGGAATTCAATTGTATTTACATATCGGGAAAAGGACTGGCCTTCAACTTGTAGTAGCAAGAAACATCTTTCAATATGTGGGAAGCTTCAGCGACATAGTCGCTATGTTTCAATAATACAATCTTAGATCCCTTGTCTGAGGGTTTAAATACCACTTCAGACAATTCATTTCAGGACTCCAAGTTGCATTGCTGCTGCTGGGTGAGATTATATCTTCTATTGGACAAGCTAGTGAATCTCAATTTTTGTAGATCGTCAATAACAAGATCTTCGAATGCTTCCAGACAATCATTTGAAGCCTAATTTTAAAACCTCAAGTTCTTTGTTGGTCAAAACATGTGATGGGAGATTGCGAGATCGACCACTCAAACATCTGTGGAAAGCATTATTACTTGCCGCAGCCTCTATATATATATATTATAGAATATGTATAAAATATTGCATTTGAACCAAGTCACACATTCCACGCTGCCACCTAGTAGCCATCAATTCATCTCCAGTTCTGAGCCACATCAGCAAGGCATTGAAGGTATGCAAATTATCTCAAATGCAAATCCTTTTCCCCAGGTAATTGTCTTTGTTTTGGATGGCTACTTTTGCCCCCTGGTATGCAAATATGACAATAGGTGGTGGGAACATAATTTTGTTTGGTCTTCAGAAAATGACATCTTTACTGACACGATTTTTTGTTGGTTTCGTTTTATTGAAGATTTGTTTGTCATTTGGAAGGGAGGTGTGAGTGACTGGCTGGATTTTGTTAAGATTCTTAATATGAATTATTTCAATTTACGGTTTACAGAATCTCACAGCACCACGGATTTGGTATTTCTTGATGTCCAAATCCATATCAGTCCCAGTGGTCTCGAAACAACTGTTTATCGTAAGCCCACTATTTCTAAACAACCATTATCTGCTACCAGCAACAATCCTGGTACCTCTATCTACAGCATTCCTAATGGCGAATTTGTGCATTTCCGCTGTAATTGTTCAGATTTGGGCAACCTCGATACCAAATGCTCACCGGCTGCCTCAAGCTTTGCGTCACGTGGAAAAAGATTGTTGAGTGCTTTTCTCAGTGTTTGTGGCCTTAATCGAGATTTGTTACTAAAACCACCAAACATGACACAGAAGCTGAGCAAGATATCAGACTTATTCCTTCGTGTGGGCCACATGCACGGTGGGTTCGTGATATAATCAGGAAACACTGGCATGTGCTCAGAGCTGATACGGATTTGACCAGTGCTCTGCCTGCTTGCCCTTGCCACTCCTTCACTTAAGGGTACATGTATCTGTAGTTGTTTACCTCCGGTGAAAGAATTTACATGGCATGCACACAACGTAATTGGTTTTACTAAGTGACATAAATGCCAGATGTGTCAGCATGCCAATTAATTTTCTACATTTAAGCATACTGTAGTTGGCAAATTGTAATACAAACTTTGTTTACATTCTCAGTTGTCCATGTGGCAAGTGGTATATTGGCAGCTCCACCTGCAAATTGAAGATTAGGATTCTGCAGCATATTCGTGCCTTGAACCATGCAGATATCTTTTTATCCCATTGCAAAACACTTTCATCAATGCCATAATGGATTATTGGAGTGATCCATGTTACCAAGCACCCTTGAGGAGGCGAAAGGATATTGAAGTTTAGACAGCTTGAGACAAAAACAATATTGGTCTTCCAAAGACGAAGAACTCTATACATTCATTGGTGTTTAAGATATTATTTGTT
Source organism: Ambystoma mexicanum (assembly GCF_040938575.1). Classification (NCBI taxonomy): domain Eukaryota; kingdom Metazoa; phylum Chordata; class Amphibia; order Caudata; family Ambystomatidae; genus Ambystoma; species Ambystoma mexicanum. The sequence goes on along the minus strand of NC_090935.1, from coordinate 668,954,431 downwards.
CTGCTTTCTTTTCATTATTTTGTTCATGAGCTGTTTCTGAATCCCTTCCTTAGCATTATTTGTGTTGCCTCGGGTTTGTAATACACATTTAACATCATGTTGGTGGCCCTTCTAGTATTATGTAGTTGATTGGCCACCGTTAGGGCAGGCTTGTCTGCTTTGTGAGATCATTTTGTTTCCATATTGTCGGGAGGGTTGAGTTCCCTGTGTCAATATTGGTTCTATGGTTCGCACACTTTGCACTTTATTTCTGAGCGTTTGGCAATTACCACGTTCATTTACATGCAATATTTGGCATTGTGGGGTGTCATTTATATTAGGCGATTGCCTGTGCTATTTGTATGGTGCTATGACATTTCTAAAGTGTTTTTTTGTATGTGGTTGGCGCAACAGTAGCATTGGTTAGTTATGCGAACCCCAGCAGATTTGTCCACTGTGTGTTTGATATTCCTCTTTGGGATGATAATCTGCATTTTGCACTTTGAACAACAGTGTGCACTTTATTTGGCTGTTGTCTATATACTCTTTATTGTTGAGTTTTGTTCCCCCAGCCAGCCAAAATCATAGTAGATTATAGTTCTGAGATCCTCCTTTTAAAGACGGCAGCTGTATTTTGCCATCTAAGGGCTGGTGTCACAAATCAACAAGACTAAACCATTGAGTTGTAAGTCAAGCAATAAAGCAAAGAGGTCTGGCTTCGTGCTGTGTGGGACCAAGCACACAGTCAGGCTGTGAAATGTGTTGCTTTTTTCCTCCTTGTGGTCAATGTACAATGTTCCACAATAAAGCTTTCTATGGACGGAATTGCAGTTCCGTGCTTGAGTTTTTGCAGTGCAGTGGAGTGCAATCCTGGCACTTTCAGTGCTGTTTTGTGTGGTCATATAAGTGCATAATAGTCCCTTTGAGCCAAGTCACACATTCCAAGCTGCCACCTAGTAGCTATCGCTGGAAGTTCACCTCCAGTTCTGAGCCACATCAGCAAGGCATTGTGGGTATGCAAATGATCTCAAATGCAAATCTTTTTCTCCAGGAAATTGTCCAAGATTCGAGTGTTGGATGTAAAAGTGTGTCACTAAGATTAAATGAACATACATTCAACTACATATATATGACTAAGGTGCCTATTGCGTAACGTTCGCTATTCTGCGCGTATGTAGGTGGATGGAGTCTTCTTCTGCTTGTTCAAGATTCAAGTGTTGGATGTAAACTGTGTCAGTAATGCATGGGACAACAGTATAATAAGAATAAAGGTTATATGTTGTGCCCGAAGAGATTCCATCGGAACATACGGGTGGGGATAGGATGGCAATGGGTACCTATGGGCCTTGGTTACGTATATGATATGTACCAATGTGTTCTTCAAGGAAAAAACATTAGTTGCAGGGATACTAAGGCGAGAACTTAATGCAACAAAACCCCTTAAATTCCACAGCCTATGACCACAATGATGACACCATAGATCACATCACTGATGACATCACTAATTACAGTACAACAATAACTGGTATTAAGCATGGCCTTCAGCCATGGCCAGTGTGCATGGCCAAATATATTTTAACACATGAATGGGTACTAGTCATGGCCTTCAGCTATGGACAGTGGTCACAATCTTCACCCGTGCGCACTGAATATTTTAAAACACTAACAGGCTACCAACCAAAGATTTTGGCCTTTACACCTTACAGCTGTGCCCACTATATATAACATATACTGATCAGGCACTAGCCATGGACTTTAGCACAATACTAGCCACAATCATTGGCTGTGCCCACTATATATTATAACATATAAATGGGCCACTAGCCATGTCCTTTGACCTTAAGCAGTTTGTGCATCTTTTGGCCATGTCCACTGTATATTTTAAAATAATCAAATGCAATAAGCGATGGCCTTCGGCCGTGCCCACTGTGTATTATATACACTAACCAGCCACTAGCCATGGTCTTCAACACAATACTAGGTAGTGTCCATGGCCTTTGGTTGTGCCGACTGTATATTCTAACATATTAATGGGCACTGGCTATGGCCTTTAGCCATGGCCACTGACTACAGCTTTCAACGTTGCCCACTGTATATTTTAAAACAGTGATGGGCTACAAGGCATGGCTTTTAACTGTGCACATTGGTATTTTTGAACACTAACCAACCACTAGCTATGGCCTTTGGTGCTGGCCAGTGACCACAGCCTTTGTCATGGCCAAGTCCACGGCCTAAATTGTTATTAAGGTAATCAAAGTTTTCCTGAGCTAACTTATGAATGATGTTATGTCTAATTCCATTATTGATCTAATCGGTAATATACAATATAATTCGTGTTGTCAGCAATGATGGCATTGGTGATGTGATTTGCAAAGTCATCCGTGTTCTCATACAAGTGAGCTGTGATGTCATCATTGTGGTCATAGACTGTGCAACAGGGGGAGCAAGGTTAAGGTGGCTCTAGCTGAATTTCAGGGGTTTTGTTGGGTTAAGTTCTCAACTTGATGTCCCTGCAACTAAAGTTTTTCCCTTGAATTTCAAGGGTTTGGTTATTCCATATATTTTTATAACACTTCCAGACCACTAGCATGATCGTTGACCTGCAGGCTTTGAGAACTCACAATGTTTTTAGTCAATGCGCAGTGTGATTCAACTATTTGCAAGGATCACACACTTTGGTTAAGCAGCTTGCTACAAGCCCCTTGCTTTATGGCTGGTCTCTTTGTGACTGTTGTAATACATCGCACGAGCCCAACTAACCACATTTAAGCAGCACGAAAAAGAGTAAAAAAATTATCAGCTGCAAGAATAACATATGCCCTGGTACTTTTGCCCCCATAGCGAACATCAAAAGCTGGCACCCATGAATATACGCACATTAAGTGACCATATATTTTAAAGTGAAATGTACAACTGTAGTTCAATTGACCTTCTCCTTAGAAGGAAGTGCGCAAGACAAAATACATTGGACTTTAAAATAAAGTAAGGAACACCAGATAAGTAACCTGAGAGAGGAAATCTTCCAAAAAATATGCAGGCAAAGTATAAAACGTGCTCACCTATTAAAACCAGCAATCTGTAGTGAAATACTACATGGAAAACAAAATCCCAGTATGAAACAAGTGCTTGAGGTCTTGTGGGTTGTTACGCTCACCTGGCTCCCACAGAGGCGTCGATCGAGACTGCACTGCTGCGATCTCCACCAATGTGACGCGTAGGGCCGAGATGACGGACTGGACTGACCCACCTAGCTTCCTTCGCTTGGCCCGTAGGAATATTCTTCTGCAAGTGGAGAAAGGGAATTAACCACCCGTGGAGTTGAGCATAAATTCCCCCACCCCGCTGTTCTCCCCACTGATCACCTTGGATGTTCCCTCTTATAGTCTCACCTGATGATTTGAAAAGATGAGCTCTCCATCCTGCATTGAGCGCAGGGGTGCGTAGATAACCAGTTGCTTCACTGGGTCGAAGGAATTGGTGAGTTCCAGGACAATATTGACTCCGATATTCCTGGCAAGACGCCCTAAGTATGTAGTTCGTAAGAGTTCAAATGCCTGACTTTCACTCTTGTCCGATTCCTTGCAGGTTGCAGCTTGACCCTACTGAAGAGTTCCTTGTGGCAACCGGTAATGTTCTGGTAAGGATTTGTATTATCCAACACAGTTCGATAAAATAATGTCCATATGTAACCTGTTGCTTTCTCCCTTATTCAGCCGCTGAGAGAAAGTATGAATTTGCGGGGAATAATGCCTCCGGCGGTAAATTAGGTAAGTCTTTTGTGGTGAGGGGGGTTCCCCTTGTTTGTCCCTTGTTTCACCTTGCTGTCCTTTTGTTTCCCCTTAGGGGCCGGTTTTTGGCTAGGATGCAGTGGAAGCTGCGCCGACCCGTGAAGAATAGTACCCCCGGTGGTAAAATCAGGTAAGTCTATGAGGGGTATTCCTCTGTGTATTCCCTTGGCTCACCTTGCTGTTCTTGTCTTCTCCTTAGGTGCCGGAGTGCGGCGGTAACATGCAGGAGGATGTGGTGAAATGTGAAGATGCTGCGAAGGCCGGTGAGTTCAGCGCGGCACTGCAGCAGGCGAGGCGACGTGCAATAAAATAACTTCTTTCTTCCAGCTCGAAGGCGCGATGGATCGATAATTCAGGTAAGGATCAAAGGTATTGCTCTTCTTCTAACCTTTTCTCCTTCTTTCTCCCTTTTTCTAGGAGCTCCAAACTCGAGGCGGGCGTGGCAGAAGACTGGATGCAGACTTGCAGGCACGGTGAGCGTTACGCTGCTGGATGCAGAATAACGCAAAGCGTGTGCTGCTCTTCAGGAGTGGTTTAAATAGCACCAAAGTAGTCCCAGGTAAGTATTCCTCCCCAGCCCCACCCGAGTAAAAAATAGTCCCTAGGTAAAACAGTCCCTTCCAAGCCTCGTTTGGCTTGGAGCTCTTGCAGCATGGTCTGCATCAGGTAAGTTTGCAGCATGGTCTGCATCAGGTAAGTTTTAATCTATGAGCCTGGTGCCTGTGGCGCCAGAACTGACTCTCCATATGAGCCTGGCACCATAGGCGCCAGGACTGCACCCAAATAGCCCCTAGCGGGGGTTGTTGGGTTTGCTTGGGGTAACTTGATGCCTGCTTCCGGGGTTGCTGGACTTGGTCTGGGTCCCCGGGGGTAGGCATCATGACATGGGTAAGCGTCTGCACTGGGAACATGACAACCTGAGTAAAATCCTGGTAGCCAAATACTTGAGCAAGCTTGCCAACCTAAAGAAAAACAAGGGGTTGCACCCGCCATCTGGAAAAATGTTACGCTGTCCACCTACATGTGTCCTTTACTGGTGCCCTGAAAAGCAGCCACAATCAGGGGAAAATAACTGCACCAGTGTCCTGGATTGCAAACTCTATTGCCACATCAAGGGAAAATACTCATGACTTACTTGCCCTCTCATCATTTGCCCTCCTCACCCCCATGTCTGGTTTTCAACAATACTCAGCTTTATAAAGCTAACTTGAAAAGTACACATACCATAGCGTCGCTCATGTAAATAAATCCTTATGGAACTATGTTAAGCAAAAAGTGTAAAATTGTGGTATGATTCCCCCCCACCCATCTTGACTGCGAGACTACAACTATCCGAATGCAATTCAGCAAAAAGCAAAAAATTGTCTCTGAGTGTAAAACTTTCAAGGTATGACAATAGCCCGGTTTAAAAAAAATAATGCAGATGTTGTGTGTTATGAGATATTTAAAACTAAGAAAACACATGGCAGTCAAGACTGTACTGTCTCCATCCATGCAGTAACCAGGACTGGCACTGCTTAGCTTCAAAGTGAAGAAGGATCCAGACCCCTTAGGTCATGTTTCTCTAAGTGGTCTTGTAAGATGGGCTCTTTTATTAAGCAACATGGCCTTCGGGAGCTGATCCATTCCTCACTGCGAAGCTAAGCAGGATTTGTCTCAGTTACTGCTGGGATGGGAAACCCACTCTTGCTGTAAAAATATCTGTTTTTTTATTATTGACTGGCAGACTACAAATACCAGAATGCAATTCAGCAAAGGGCAAAACATTGTTTTTCAGTGTGAAACATTCAAGGACTGTCAGGAGCAGGTTTATTCAAACAAAAAGAAATTTCAGGTGCCCATTCGGGCAACCATCCATGCTGTAATCAGGACTGACCCTGCTTAGCTTCAAAGCAAAGAAAGGGCTGGTCTATTTCTCTAATTGGTCTTGTAACGTTTGCTCATTTATCGGGCAACATGGCCTGAGGAGTTTGGCCCGTCCTCAATTTAAAGCTAAGCAAGGTCTGTCCTGGTTTTATTGATTTACTTATTTATTTAATTTATTTGTAACGCGCTGGAACAACACCCATGGGCATAGAAGCGTGAGAACAGGACAAACACCATGAATGCACTATTAATTAATACTGAAATTACTCAAACAGAAGGGGCTTGAGTCTACACTTAAAAATGTAAACTGCCCCGCATAGTCTTAGATCAGGGGGATGGGCGTTCCATAGCCGAGGTGCTGCCACTGAAAAACAGCTATTTTGTGCATGGGATAGCTTAGCAGCAGGTATTTCCAATTGTCCTTGTTTTATTGGTTCGCAGTGCCCACCTAACTGGCAGCCACCTTAACACTTTGGCCAAGTATACCAGGCTTTTCCCATAAAGTTATGCATGCATAATACACAGTCTACTAAATAGGATCTGCTTCCGTACTGGCAGCCACAGGAGTGACCTTCTTCCTAAAGCCACTTGTTCCATTCTGCAAAGGCCACTGACTGCCCTGGCTGCATTATTTTGGACTACCTGTAATCGCTTGAGCTCCATCTTTCCAATACCCTGAAGAGACAGGCACAGTCATCCAAGCAAGAGCCAATAATCGCACAAGCTAGTGTGGCACTATCAGCTATATCAAGAAATGGTCTTGCCTGCACCAGTAGCTTGACAAAATAGGAGGCCCTAGACACAAGACTACAGACATATGCTTTCATTGTGAGCTCTGAGTCCAGTATCATACCCAGTGTCTTAACTTTTGGGAGTGTTGCTAGATGGCAGTCAGCAATTTGAGGTTGGCAAAGGTGGCATAGGCAGGATCCATTTTGCGCAGTTTGGAGGCTGTACCTACCAGCATAATCTCAGTTGTTCCATTGTTTAGTACAAGGCCACTAGGAGTCATACATTGATGAATTAGATTATAGGTGTTATTAATGGTCTGTGAATCAAGCTCATAGTTACTGAAGAGAGGAAATAGATACAGAGTGTCATCTGCATAGTTTGCTTACCCAACGCCTTCTGCAACCATGGGATGGGATGATCTGAACGGCAATCGTGTCACTGGCCATGGCCAGTGATTTTTCAACCCTGATGTCGATTTAGCTGTAAAAATGTATTTAAAAAATAAAATAACGGCGGGTACTGAACTACACATAACCTTGGCTATCCATAGTCCTTTATAGCTGCGAATATTGGCAAAATGGCAGAAAAAAACTATGCTTTCCTACCCTCTCCAGCCCTCACCAAGTGCCCCTCTCATCTGTGCCAGCTCCCCCCAATCAGCAGATGGCTTCCTCACCTCCCCTGCTCTCTTCCCTTCCCCCCACAACACATGCTGTTTCTGTGATGCAGTTTGCTTTGAGATGTCAGCTATTCGAGGTTATATAAGATGCTTCAGAAAGCTTTGTGTTGCAAACTCAGTCCTTAGAAACTCCCAAATTTCACTTGGTGCCCTCTAGCCACTTCCACCTCTAGCCTGATGGCATTTGCATGTTTTTGACCAGCAAATAGCTTTTTTCCTACGTTTCATTTTCTATAGTCACGGATATCTCTCACATCGAGGGAAAAACAAGATGGTGATCGTTTCATTAAAAAAAAAAAGATTTTGGGTAAATCCCGAGATATAGCTGTCTATTTTGGAGAAGGGGGTACCCTCTTCTCCGTCATTTAAATACCTACTGCACGGAATAACCCCAAGCCACGCATGGATCCCCAGTCAAACTTTCGTGCCCAAGTTGTTTGAGACCTGGTACAAATCCGTCCAGCGATTTGGGCAGTGCGCTTTGGCAGAAATTGACCTTGTTTGTCTATGGGGAAATGAATGGGAAGTAGGCCGCACTTTTGGAGAAAAAAAATGTTTTTGTCTTCTTAATAACTTTTTATTTTTTTACAAATCTTTATGATACTTTGGAGTCTGTGGGGTCCCACAAATCCTTAATCACTTTTGAAATTTTGATCAAGTCCGTTACTCGATTCAAAAGTTATTAACGATAGAATTATGAGGGGTTCCTATGGGAGTACGACTCACCTTCACTATGTATATATATATATATATATATATATATATATATATATATATATATATATATATATATATTTATATATATATATATTCACTACAAAAAAAACTTTGTTGAGGGGACGTTATGGTTAAGTTGCCCTACGAAAAACCTGTGCACTTCACTAAATAAAATGTTCGCCCTCCCCATTATGGTTCAAATTAAAACCGAAAAACCCCTGAAATTCACCAGTTATGGCAGACTGAGCCCCCATACTTGCCATCACCACTGTGCACTGCTAACACTAACACCCAGAACATGAAAGATGTCATCTCAAATGTAACTGATGACATCACTGATGACATCACATGTTTAGCCCCTTTGTTTTCGTTCCCTGCCCATATATATATATATATATATATACAAATATATATATATATATATATATATATATATATATATATATATATATGTACATTCAGTAAAAAAACTTTGTTAAATGGATGTTATACTTCACAGTGAAACCAAAAAACACTGCACATTCCCCCATTATGGTAAACTCAGCAACCATAACTCGCAGCATCTACGTGCATTGCTAAGACTAACACCCAGGACATCAAAGATGACATCATATATATCATCATTGATGACGTGGCTCTTAAAAGAATCTTTTTTTCTCTTTTTAACATTCCTATTTTTGGGGATTATTTTGTTTTATATAGTAAACTAACAATGATTCGACACAAAGTCATTTTTTTTTAACTTCCACAACAAGTGCTTTGTATTTTTTGAGTGTATTTTTCATTTTTATTTAATGCAAATTCTAACAAATACTTGAATCCATACTTTATGTGTTCACAAAAACTGCTTCAATACATTTGGAGTGTTTTCTAGAAAACGCTGATTGCCCACATCAGTTGCATGGAGTCCATCTGTCCGAAAAATGTAAAAAATATGAAATGTAATGTTCTCATTATGAAAAGACGTCATGCCAACATTTTAAAAAAAAGCACGCACAGCTTTATTCACATTGCGCCTTGCTTTTTCCATTTGCTGACAAAATAAATTCAAACGCATTCACATTTGTCTCTGGCCAATGCAAGAAAACATAATTTTCGAATTTGGAAACATTTCCATCAACTTTCCAGATGTAGCCTTCATCGCAAGCTGCAATGAAATTCCGGTAATGTACCCCAAACTGTTCCCTCCACAATAGACAACAATGATGTCTGCATGCTTTAAATGAACCATATTCTTACAAAAGTAAAGTAAGTCAGCCCACTTCATTCCCTGCACTCCATACCATGACACTTCAAATTCATGGAATCCAAGATTTTCAGCCAATCCACAGTGCTCAGAATAGACCGTCAGTCAATGGATCCAAAAGTCCCCCAAAATTCATACACTCTGCCTCCTCAAAGACATAGACATAGCCATCTTCAGTTCTCTCACCAAACAAAACTCCTGATACCCTCTCTTCCTGTACACCACACCCAGAAAACCCGATTGGCTAATCTCCCGATGTCCGCGGACTATGGCATTATCCGCAGACACTGCGGCCAATTAAAAAGGTGAGGGGAGTTTTAACTCAATTTCAGTTGTTTATCCTTTGGTGTTGTCTCTGAAAAGAACCTTTGTGTTTTTTTTTGCTTTTATTGGGTTTGTTAACAAACACGCTTTATTTTTCCATTTCTTGCTTTTATGTTCAGTATTACTATACCCTCTACAATTGTCTTACAGGAACTGTTTCAATGCATTCCTTCCTTTGTAAAGAATAATCGCAATTCCCGCATCTTTGAAATGAACTCCATTTTCACTAAAAATATTCACACCATCAGACCTTATATTGTCATTTCAAAAGATAGCATTCCTGCAGCATATAAAAAAGCAGATACACCTGTATTCACAAGCTGCCGCGATTCTTTCATTTGTACACTGAACAAGTTTGCACAACTACATGTTTGCCTCTGATTCATTTGAGAAAAAATAATCTTGGCAGCAGTTAACAGTTCCATTAGGCTTTTGAATAAATCCTTGAGGGCAAACTGCAAATACATTGCAGTCGCATACCCCAACTATTCCCTCCACAATGCACAACTATAATGTCTGGACATTGAAGGTGTGCCATACTTGACAGAATGACAGCAAGCTTGCCCAGTTGAACCCAGAAACTGCATGCCAACAAAACCTCAACTTCTTTCAATCCAATACTTACACAGATGCCATGATTTTCAGCATACACCTTCAATGACTGGATCGAAGAATCTTCCAAAATCCAGATACTCTGATTCCTCAAAGCCACAGCCATAGCCATCTTTAGTGCACTCGCCAAATAACTGCTACCCTCTCTTCCTGTACACCCCACCCAGGAAACATGATTGGCTCATTCACGCGTCCACGGCCATATCGACTGTGGTCTCCGCAGATCCCATTCCATGCCAGGCATCCTCAAAAGACCACGTGCCATCCACGGACTACCCACTGTCCGTGGACATGACGTCCAATTGAAGGAGCTGGAGAGGTTTACACTCTATTTAAAAAAATACATCTACAACTGTGGCTCTTAAAAGGGCCTTTTTTTGGGGGGGTTCGGTTTTCAATCATTTTTTTCTCATTTTTATATCCTACACCTACTAGCAAATGCTTTACCATGCACACTACATTTTCCCATTGAAGTTGTTCATCTGAAACCTTTCAAAGTACTTTTAACACTGAAAAGAAAAATGTCGTTCCCAAAGCTCCAAAAACTATTTACACCACCCAACATGATATTATCATTCTAAGAAGAGGCCATCCCTGAAGCATATAAAAAACACATACACCTTTATTCACAAGCTTCCTTGCCTTTTCCATGTCTTGACTAAATGTGTTTGGACAGCTCTCCATATTTGCCTTGGAATAATTCCACACAAAAAGAATCTGCACAGCTGGAACAATTCCATTAGGCTTTTCAAGAAATCCTTAATGGAAATCTGCAACACTGCAGCAGTCACGTGGCCCAAACTGCTTCCTCCACAATGCACAATAATAATATCTGGCTAGAAACTGTATACCATCTAACTTCCCTTCCCTGCAATCCAACAGTAGCAGAAATGCCACAAGATTTAGTTGAACCTTTTAATGAATTCATGACACAATCTCTCACCATGCACACATTAATGTTCTTCATACCAATAGCCACAGCCATTTTCCCTGCACACAGCAAACAAACACCTGCTACCTTCTCTTCCTCCAAACCAAAACCAGAGGACTTCATTGGCTTATCCCAACAATTCCCTTTCCAGCCCGGCATTAAGAACGGACCCAGATGGCAGGCCCCCTGTCCGCGGACCACCGGGGAGTTCGCAACCTTGTAACATGGGGGCTAATACGCCAACAAGTATCTAACTACTTAAAAAATATCCGTCATTGCAATACACTCAGAATACGCCACCACAATTCTTTTTATTACAACACTTCTCCTAAAGTCTAATGTAGTTAGAATATTCCAACAGTTATCTAACTACTTTAAACATTCCCTTAATCACAACACTCACAACACATTTAAAACAAGCATACTGTCACACTTACACTGAGATAATTGTGGTTGTTATGTATTTTTAATCCTGTATGGATTTCTTTTTTCCAATGACCCAATGATTATTTTATGTCAATACAACACTAGTGTATCATACACTAATGTTGTACCAAACATAGTACATACAATGTGCTATTTATTCCACTTCCATTGCCTTTCCACGCCCTCTTACAACAATCAAATAACCCCAAATGATATTTCCAAACTGTCCACTCACATCGCTGTCCGTGGACTGTCGGGGCACCTGCACAGCCTTTTTTAACCTATAAAAGCAGCTCCATATCATGTGTATTCCACTCCCTCAACCTTTCCAGCTCCTTTTTCAGCCACCAAATAACCTCAAATGTGTTTCCAGACTTTTTCCCCACTGTGCTATCCGCAGACACCGGCGGATGTCTGCGAATCCAACATGGCAGCCATTTAAAAAAATATGATGTACCTCACGCTTTTCCCCATCCAATCAGTGGCCATGGCCGATATCCACAGACATCACGCCGAACCATGATTGATCCAGAGGGCTGTCTGCGGACCGAATCCGGAAGTGAGTCAGTAGACCGAACAAGATATCACTAATTGTTTTGGACCTCATTTTGAAACATAAAAACACTGGACGGATTTACACCCAATTTACAAAAGTACGCTTTCAGCATCAAGCCACATGTCCTGCCACACATTTGGTGAAACTTCATCTAGCGGTTAGGGCTGTAGGCTTGAGCAAATTATTTTTCCATTGCATCTATGAGGAAAACCACAGATTTTGGGACCCCCACTATAACTTTGCCCCCCCCATTGATAAAAGCTAACCAAACTTTGCAGAATCAATCCTTGGGGGCCATATAATCTTTTTGAAAGGTTTGGTGAGGATTCATTCAGGGGGGGCAAATTTATAAGCTGCCCAAAATGTTCTCCTCCTATGGGTCTAGCAATTTAAGCATAACTACACGGCCGCTACCGCAGGCCGTGTAATATCTATATCTATATGCATGCAACCTTAAGCAAGCTTTTGACCACTACCCACGGCCCATCATGGTGAAGACCCTGTGAAACTAGCCTTACTGTGACAAGTCCACACAGACCATGAAGAAATCTAACCCACGTCTACACACTCAACCCGAGAAGATTCAGTATCCAACAATCACCGCTGATGAATACAATCTGTCAGCAAGAAGAAGAAAGAAGCCTTAGGCGATCATTGTATCTGCTCCCCATCTCAGCCAGACTAACATTTCGACAACTCCTCCTAAAGGAACACTTCCAGTGCGCAGCACCATTCTATATCCAAACCAAAATAAGTAGATAGCTCTCAGCACGAGCTTTGCCGTCAGAAGATTAATCTTTTCTATTCCAACCACACTATCAGAAAACATGCATTGGGGAAGGATCTCTTGGAGTACAGGCCTGCCTCCTTTGGAACAGCCTACCGCTCCAATTAATGCTTCACGTCACATACACCATCTTTATGAGGGAGATTAAACCCCTTACTTTTTTGCATAGGATCCACTCCTGTCATTCTTTGTTTCCCCTGTCACAGGTGGTGGGAGTCCCGAGACAGTTTTACTTTAAAATAAAATGTGCCTTTTACATAACTTTGCATTCGTTCATGAATTCAGACCTACCATATAAGGCCAGTAGCTGCACATAGGGTACCTGGCGTTATATGACAATACTTATCATACTCTGTGAACACTTAGCTATCTGATGGGAACAAATGGCATATGGTAGAAGTACCTCTGCATATGATGACAATACCTGACAAGACAGGAAACAATTTCACTATACAAAAAGACACACTGTTGCCTTTGGAAATGGTTGTTTCTTTAGTGTTTACTACTGGTGGCTAGACTGTTTGTGGAACACTGCTCCCTACTCAGGTACACGGTTTACCGAGGTGGTGAGAGAGATCCGATTTCTTTTGTTGATTTTTTAAAAATGGGTTTATTTATAACACGCCATAGCCCGCAGGCATCAGGGCGCACTGATAGACAAATGTAGAACAAGACAAACATGCTCAGCCATATACAAAGAGAAAGGTTTTCAAGTTTTTATGAAAAAATGTTGTATTTTTCTTCTGCTGGTACAGATGTAGGTAGGATGTTCCATGCACCCGCAGCTCTGTGGGGAAACGATCTACCCATTCCTCGAACTAGTTTGGCATGAGGAATGGTAAGAAAATGTGCTGAACTTGATCTAAGGGTCTTGTTAGGTATGTATCGTGTCACGGTGCGTTTTAGATATTCCGGCGCCTCCCATGTATACGCCTATGGGTTAAAGATAGTACTTTGCAATGAATTCTTTTTTCCGCCGGCAGCCAATGAAGTTTCTTCTGATAGTTGGAGATGCGTTCTTTCCTAGATACGTTATGCATTATCCTGACAGCATCATTTTGAATGATCTGTAACTTCTGGATATTTCTTTTGCTGGCTCCACTGAGAAAAGCGTTACAATAGTCTAGCCGCGGCAGGATTATAGCTCTAATTTTCAAGGTGAACAAGACTTTTCCGGTGACCCCATTGCAGCATTTCCATGGAGGTTTTATTTTTGGACAGATTTCTCTTGATGAGTTCTCAACTGGCACAAGGATACTGGTGGGCATGATGACCCTTGCCAGGCGCAGTATTTAACATTGGGTCAGTGGCACACTATCGGGTACTTCTACATTGATGTGGGGCACATTTATGTATGAAGTACAACCAATCATTGTATGACGGGCACACACGGGATGAGGTGGTGCTGCTAAGAAATAATGCCTCTGGGTACAGTGGCAGACCACGAAGTATTTGAAAATTTAACAAAGTTTATCGTCTGAGCCATCCGTTGAATTTTGTGCAAATATATTTGGAAAGTTAGGCTGTGTAAGTTGCAGCGTTTGGTCCCATTTAAAAAAGTAATCAGAGGGGAGTCGCCACCCGCACTGCCCACAATAACACATGTTAGAGTGAAAAGGCATATCACAAGGTAAGATTAGCAGGCTTTACTTTGCCCCCACCCAGCTTCCACCTTAGCTGCCCTGTCACTGAGCGGATGGCAGGCCCTCCCCGCCTCACTCGTGACATCAGCATGTTCCATGATGCCGGATGCAGGCTCAGTACTTGACACCTCTTACTCTTTTACAGTACATTCATCATGCCATCATGCCCTCTTACATAGGCCTCAAAATGTTCACCCACCAAAAGCCATTTGGCATGTAAGATATGATGTACCGTGCCACTGTGCAGATTTGAGGGGGAGGTTGTCTTGTTATGCCTGCTTAGTAGCTTGCAGTTTGATAGATACGGCGAACAAACTAAAACACTAAACACAGGTAACAAAAAATGACATCTTGACAAGAAAAGAAAAAACGATATTTCTCCGTAAATCATTGCAACGTGCAGGGGTGCGAGCAAAGCGCCACACACAGACCCATGTAGGTGCAAATGGCATTGGCTGCGCTCCTGAATTCTGCAGGATGGCTTCAGCAAATGAGCAGCTGAAGCCATCTCTCTCTCTCTGACATGCCACCTACCGATTGGATTGAAGGGCCTCATCAAGACAATCTAACCAGTACCTGCCACCCCAGAAAGTGCTGCCACCATTTGTGCATTCCAAGCCTTGCAATCCTGAGGGCAAACGGTCAAACCGAGACCTGGTATAAACCTCATGGGATAATGAAATTGTGGCAATAAGCCACGAGACGGCGGGCCAATACCGCCTCAGGCAATGCCCCTTAACAAAGGGGCGGTATTGGCCTGCCGTCGAGGGGCTTATTGCCATTAGTACCCCGGCCCGTTAGACCGGATCACACAGTATGAATAAACCATCGAATACGTCGCATTAATACCAATGCGCAGTTTTATTGCAACAAAATGGCAAGTTACATTTCTGAAATCAATAAGGTCGCTGCTCGTTTTTAGAATGCTTTCCCTTTCTCCCTGGGTCGCTTTACAAACATGTTGCATGGTTTGGCAGCAGCTGCTAGCAAATACACTAGACTACCGCGCCCTTCCTGCCCCTGTCAAGGCATTTTCTTTCCAATAATAACAAACAGTTCCAAAACAAACCCGGGCAAAGAGCGGCCAGTTATCTGCTTATAACAAGTACGAAAGACACCTTGCAGCGGATCACGCTCTTGGTATACATGTTAATGTTAAGCAACTTAAAACTTAAAAAGCACAGCTGCGACCCGAATGCATCCTGGCCCTAAGGGGCCAAGTTAGAGAGAATCAGGGCCCCAACCGGCAAGTGGAAAGAAAGGAAATTGAAAACCCAGGCAACCGATTCAACATGTGTTCAAAGCTTTTCAAATAGAAAGGTGATCTTCAATCACCCAACGGGACAAAGGGAGAGAGTTCCACAAGGTGGGAGCAGCAACAGAAAATGCTCTGCCACCAACCGTGGATCTAGGAAAGCGCGGGACAAGCAGTAACAACGCAAGTTCCCAGAGGGGCAGTAGCCATGAAAGGCCAGATGAACCATACAGAGAGTCTTAAATGTAATCCTACTAGGAAGGATCCAAAATGGCCTGTGACTCTAAATAAAGCCTCAGTTGGGGCCTCGCGATGGATTCAAGAATCTTCATCATAAATTGCAGCAGCGAAAATCGGCCAAAAATGGTCTATGGTTACCGATACAGTACTTAGAGGGATGCCTTTTTGGGACAATGGGTGGCAAACTAACCATTTTAATTAAGAAAGGGCCACTAACATTGGTCAAAACTATTAGCTACATAGTGCACTAAGCCAGCTAACTGGCCCGGAAAACCATACCACAGGCCTAGGGCATTGCCTCATAGGCCTGTCCCTTAGGAGACACCTCCATTCTATATGTAACCACCGTCTGGGGGGGTCATCAAATAAGCCAGTGATGTCAGCCAATGTGTTTAAACATGTATTCTTCTTGCATGTGTTTGTGACAGAAAACGAGGGTCAGGAATCCCTGGAGGCTTATGATAAGGTTGTTCATCATATGTTCTTTGCTTCAGGTCAGTACTGTGAAAAGGTAATGGTTCAAATGCATAGCCATTGGCAGAGGACTTGTGTAGGGAGCACCTAGAGATTATCGCTTGCAGAGCCTCTGATGGGATTAGAGGACATGCTGGGACTGGGCTGAAGGACAAAACCCCCAGACGGGGAAATGGAATAAGGCTCATACTTTGATGTGCCCTCGAACCATTGACTGCTCTTTAGCTATACGGTACAAAGGTGCTTTTAGTCCACCCATATTATTCACTACATGTGACTTTATATGGCTAGTCTGTCCAGTCCTCTCAGGGGGTCCATATGTGGCAGCGCCTATCTCCTTAATGCCTTGTGACCAGTTTGTCTACACCTCCCAAAGGGGTCTATATATTTCTCCTGATTAGCCCTGTTTTAGCCTACTGTTTTAAACGAGTGTGCAGACTACATACAATATAAATCTATTTGTTATTAGTCTTTTTAACAATGTGCACATCACCACTACAATGGTCTTTATTCTATGCTGATTGCTGTACTGGGTGAGTGAATCCATATTGCGCTCCCCGCGCCTTTTAAAATCTAATTTCCTTTGTGTTGGCACACCAATTTTGGTTTACCGCTTCACGGCTTATTAAGCAGCCTGTTTCCCTTCCTGCTCTCCTTCCCTCACAGTTCCTTCCCTGACCCCTGTTTGGGCCTGCCGCCCCCTCGTTTTGTGAACTATCTGATGAGGCTTTTGTTAAGCCAATGCTCTGCGCGGCTTATTCTGTGCTGATTGCTGTGCTGGGTGAGTGAATCCATCTTGCGCTCATTGCGCCTTCTAAAATCTAATTTCCTTTGTTTTGGCACCAACTCTGCTTGAGCAGCCAGTTTCCCTTCCTCCTCTCTTTACCTCCCGCCTCCCGTACACCCTGCCAACTTATTGGGTCTGTGGCCCTCCTATGGAGATCCCAGCCCCCTGTGGCAAAGGGACCCGAGGCAAAGGGCAGCTCCCACAGTAGCAGCTCTGCAGGGTGTTTGCCGGTGTTCGCAGTGGGAGCATGCAGCGCAGCCATCAACCAGCAGCAACCACAAAAGTGAGAAAGGTGCGGGCAGGGGGGACAACCATTACTGCTCCCTATTTAACTGTCCCTCCTCTCCTATTACTCCTTTATCTAATTCTGCAGTCTGCTGCACTTATCAGTCGTATGTTATCCATATCTGGCATGGGTGATATGTCATAATTAGCCTGTCTGTCTTTTTCCCCTTCTAGGAAAGTCAAATCTGTGCGTTCATGCATTGCTGATGTGTTTAAAAATTAGTATTTTCCTTATTTTCTAGGTAAGTTGCATCTGTGTGTTCTTGCATTGCTGCTGTGTTTAAAAATTAGGCTTTTCCCTCTTTTCTAGGAAAGTTGAATATGTGTGTTCTTGCATTGCTGCTTAAAAATTATGCTTTTTCCTCTTTTCTAGGAAAGCAGGATCTGTGTGTTCTTGCATTGCTGCTGTGTTTAAAACATAGTCTTTTCCCTCTATATAGGTTTTCCCCTCTTTCCAAATAACTCACTTCTACATGTTGTGCTTTCTGCTCTATGATGTAACCTAGGACTCGTTCCCTTCCTGGACACTTGATTCTAGATTGTAGCATTGCTGTGTGGTAGTAGTTGGTTTTGTGGTCTGCAGTTCCTCCCTCCCTTCCTCTCTCCCCCTTCCTTCATTCCGCACTCTCCCTCAATGGTGCTCTCAATCTCCCCTCTAATTGCTATTCTATCCCCTATCCTTTCCCTCTGTCGAATGTCTGGAAGGAACAAGTTCAAGAAGGATCTCCTGGTCTCCAGTCCAGGCCCATCGTTGACACCTATGTCAACGCTTCTTCCAGGCAGGCTTTCACCAACATCCTCTTTGTCGTTCCTTCTCCGGACCTTTGGACTCCCCTTATGGTCTCTGTGCTCTCCCCTTTCTCTTCCTCTCCCATTAATGGTGGCACCCGCTGGGAGATACTCTTGGCATTCTTTCTGGCACCTCATTCTTCTTGATAGGCGTATTCCGTCTCTCATCAACTTCCTCCCCTCTCCTGCCACTCCTCTTTCTACCACCCCTCTGGCTCCTCTGCCACCTCTAACGGGTGTACCACACTCCTGCATCCCGCCTTGGAAGACCTTCAAAAGTGGAAACATGCTCCACTTAACTACTCTCAACTCTTGCTCTGCCGTCAAAAACTCCTCTGACATCTGGCACCTCCTTGAAGACCCCGACCTAGAATCCTCACTCTCACCGAGACGTGGTTCACTGCCAGCTCTGTCACAAGTTTTGACACTCTCCGCCCTGAGGGCTACAAGATCCTCTCTAAGCTCAGGCCTAACCTACCTTGTTCGGAGTGGCCCTGATCTTCCCTGAGTGTGTCCCTGCTACTATCATACCCACTCATGCCTACTTCTCTTTCAAATGCCTTGTCTGAAGGCTTAGTGTCTCTCCTGGCCTCGCTCTGTGTCTGGCCACTATCTACAGGCCCCCAGGCCAGGTCTCCCACTTCCTCTCAGAGTACACTGACCTCACCTCTTCTTTCCTGGCTTCCTTCCCCAAGCTTCTCCTCCTCAGAGACTTCAATATTCACCTCAACTCCCCTGATGCAGCCTCTGGGCTCACCCACAACCTCTGTGACTCACTTTCCCTCTCCATTCTTCCCTCCGGTCCAACACACCTTGGATGCTCTCATCTCTTCAGACATCCCTATGGGAGCATCAGTTAGTGAATGAAATCCCTTCAAATCTGGGTTGTCCCAAAGATCTCTACTCGTATACAAATACATTGCAATTCCTTACTACTGGGCATTGAGTAAGACCTGGACAGTTGGGCATTGTGTTTTTTGTTTTATAACACATTTTATTGGTTTTTAAACATACATACAGTACACCCACAAATCCCCCCCACCCTCCCTCCCCTCAACGCCCGGGTTGGTTCATCACTCCATTCCTGTCTTGCCGCTCTGCACTTTACTTTCGGGATCTACATTTCTCACCATGTCCCATATAGTAGTTGTGTCCATCTCTTTTCCTATTTAACCGGTGAGGTCTATATCACATGGTCTTCCCACTTTCCCCAGATCTTGATGGCTTTTGCCAGGCATCCCCGTGCTGTATAGATTCTATGCTCTTTCGCTGCACATATGTCCATTTCGTTTGACCATTGGGCTACTGATGGGCTTTCCGGGGGCCCCCATTTCTGTGCTATATCGCGTTTTATCAGGCCCATTGCATTGGAGAGAAAAATACCCTCCCATTTATCCGGAATATTCTCATCTGGGGCCCCCAGTAACATTATTGCAGGTTGTGGGGTTATTGTGCGCCCCAGGATTCTCATTAACAGTTGACAACATTGCGCCCAGAAGGACTTGATTTTAGGGCATTCCCAGAGAAGGTGGATGAAAGTGCCCTCCTCCCTCCGACATTTCAGACAGTTAGGGTCCTCCGCCCTCCCCCAGCCAAATAGGGCCCCTCGGGGGTAGTACACCCTGTGGAGTATCTTAAGTTGTACCAGTCTAATTCTGGAGTCTATTGCGATTTCGCATGGGTGCATCAGTATTTGGATCCAGTCCTCTGGTTCAATGGGCACCACATCTCCCTCCCCTTTATTTTTGAGACTGACCAAATCCGGAGTGGTGAACGCGTTAATCGCCTTGTACAGAATAGTGGTGACCTTGACAGGGATGTGTTGTGGTAGTAAGTTGCATTGCAGAGGTGTGTAATCTGGTATGTCGTCGAGCTCTTGCCCATGTGCATTAATGGCTTGAGTTAATTGCAGGTAGTGGTAATGTTCTGTGGCAGATATTCCGAATCTCTGCTGCAGGGTTTCGAATGGGAGGCTGGAACCATCCGCAATAATTTCTCCTATTATGGTTATCCCAGCCTCCACCCACCGGGTCCATGCAGCCAACTTTCGTACCTCCTTCAACCCATAGTTGTGCCATAATGGTTGTGCCATAGTGATCCTGTTCCCCCAGCCTATGTGGGTGTGTGCCTGCCTCCAGATCATCGCGATATGGGTAGACATTGTTTGTGCGGGGGGCCTGGTTAGGTTCTGGTATGGTGGTTCCAGTGGTGGGGTGCCTTGGATAATGGGTTCCTCCGCTCTAATGTGTGGTTGTTCGGGGTCTCCATGAAGGAGGTCATTAACTACATTTAGTTGACAGGCCCAGTAGTAGGACCTGAGGTGTGGGAGTCCTATGCCCCTCTCCCAGATGGATCATTGCAATGTGGTCAACACGATTCGAGGCTGCCCGCCCTTCTATATCAGTTTCCTGACTAGTCGCTCTACTCGGTTAAATTCCGCGTTTGGTATGGCCAATGGAGCATTCTGCAGTACATAAAGGAAGCATGGAAGCGCCATCATTTTAAAGAGGGCCGATCTGCCCATGAGTGTGAGAGGAAGGAGCATCCAGTGCTGTACATCCCCGGCAAAGCGTGGGTGTAGGTTGTGCGCTACGTATTCCGAGAGAGTCCCTGAAACCCATATGCCCAGATAGCGGAAGCATCCTCTCTCCACTTGATATGGCATGCCTCGGGGGACTGCCAGGTCATCACCCTTTACTGGGAACAGGACCGATTTACCCCAGTTAACTCTGAGTCCAGTCAATTCCCCAAAAGTCGTCAACATTTGGGTTATGATTGGGCATGTGTAGTCTGGGTTGCTGAGATAGAGTAGCAGGTTATCTGCATATAGGGATACCCTGTCCTCTCGTCCGTCTGGCCAGCAAAAGCCTGACCATGTAGTAACCTGTCAGAGCCATTGGGCAAGCGGTTCAATCGCTAGGGCAAATAGAAGGGGGGATAGAGGACAGCCCTGTCGGGTGCCTCTGCCCAGTGGGAAGGTCCTAGAGGTCCAGCCATTTACCCTGACCGCAGCCATTGGCGTCTCGTACAGCAGTTGAACCTAGCTGAGAAAGGTCTCATCAATGCCCATGCATCTCATTATCTCCCAAAGGCTTTCCCACACCACTGAGTCGAACGCATTCTCGAAATCAATTGCTAAAAGAGCAAGTGGCGCGTTGATGCTCGGGGCTTTTTCCAGGAGTAGATGCAACCTGCGTAGGTTCATTCTGGTCAATCTTTGCGGCATAAAGCCACACTGGTCCGGATGAACCAGTGAGGATATGACCTGTTGAAGTCTATTGGCCAGTACCTTGGCCAAAATCTTTGCTTCGCTGTTAATAAGCAAAATAGGCCTGTATGAAGTGCACCAGTCAGGGGGCTTTCCTTGTTTGGGAATAACCAAAATGTTGGCCATTCGTAGGTCCAATGGAAGGGTGCCCTGTCCTTTGGCCGCCAGGAATAAATCCCGGAAGGGGGCCGCCATCTGGTTGCTGCCCAGCTTCCTCCAGGTTTCGGCCGGGAAGCCCTTAGGGCCTGGTGTCTTCCCGGATTGTAGCTGGGACATGGCCTCCATGATTTCGGCCTCGTCCAGTTCCCTATCCAGATATGTTGTCGGCTGCTCCGAGAGGTGCGGGAGCACGATCTCGTCCAGAAAGGATGGATCTACCGGTGATGTTGGGGCAGCGTAGACTGCGGCTTAGAATTTAGCGAAGGCCTCCGCTATTTCCGGGTCTGTTTGGGCCAGTCCACTGGGGTCTTCTATGATCTGCCTGACATGTCTGTGCCCTTCCTCCCGAAATTCCAGCCAGGCCAATAGTTTGCCGGCTTTGTCGCCGTGTTCATAGATTCTGGTCCTTGACTCCCTATGTGCTTGCTTTGCGTTATCTATTACTGTGTTGTGCAGGGTTGCTCTGGCCTTCACGAGGGAGCGGTGGGCGTCAGGGGTGGGGTTGGCGACATATCTATTTTCCCATTCCTTTACGGCTTCCTCTGCCTCCATAACTTTCCTATGGTGTTCCCTCCTTTTATTACACGTCCAGGCCGTTATTTCCCCTCTAAGTACCGCCTTATGGGCTTCCCATAATGTCACCAGATCCTCTACTGAACCCGCGTTAATTTCAAAGAATTAGTTGGATTTTTCGGTGATGTGTTCACGAATTCTGGAAGGCCTAAATAATAGTTATTTAGCCGCCAAGTCCTGGGAGGTATGGGTCTATCTGTCTGGAGCAGTATCTCCAGGGGAGAATGGTCAGATATGGCGCAGGGAAGGAGTTCTGCCGCTCTTACCCTATATGCTTCGGGAGTCGGAAGGAAAAAGTAATCCAGCCTGGACAGGGACGCGTGGGCTCCCGAGTGAAAGGAAAAGTCCTGATCTGTGGAGTGGAGGTCTCTACATAGGTCACTTAGGCCTAGAGCTGATGCAAAGGTCGCTAGCCGTGTGGGTTTGTTTGGGTTTCGGTTCCGTATGTGGGTCCGATCCCGTGTATTACACATAATATCATTAAAGTCCCCCCCAAGGATCCATAGATCAGGCTGTTGTTGCGCCATCAATGCCGTGACATCCCTCAAGAGAGCATCCCCCAACCCCGGTGGGGAGTATATCACCAGAATAGCCACCACCTCCCCCACAGTGTGTCTCTGAGTAGCACGAAATGGCCGCTGGGGTCTAGTTCCACTGCCGTCAGTGCAAAGGGGAGCCATTTGTGTAGGAGGATCAAGACACCCCGGGAACCCATCGTGTACCCTGTGTGATAAGCTAATAGATAGTCCTGCGGAAGAATCGGTAGGTCAAACCCGCTAGATGTGTTTCCGTAAGAAGAGCAATGTCAGGGGAACGCCTGTTTAGGAACTGAATTATACACTGACGCTTGATACTTGAGCCCATGCCATTTACGTTCCATGTGAGGATCGTTAGGGATCTATGACATTCAGTAACTACCATTGGGACATGTGCATCTCCCCTGTGAAGCCATTATGTTGTTGTGTGGGCATTTCTGTCTAGGATTTCAATTTGTTGTGCCAGATACGTGTGTGATATATATGACTGTGAGAGTACAGTGGTCGTGCCCGGTGGAATCGTGGGTGTTGGGCATGATATGTTTCGCGACCTTGTGATGAAAATTAGAGTGGTGTAACTTCCCGGAAAATGTCTAACATATAACAACTCCCCATCCCCCCTCCCCATACTCCTCCCCAACATGAAGTATCTGTCGCCCGAACTCTACTGGCGCTAAAAACTATGTCGTCAGATCAACTTGATATAAACTGTTATTACTTTCGCACCGACTTACTACTCCTTCTTGGGTCAAGTGTCTGGAGTCGGGGGGGGGGTGGCGTTCACCGATGGCATGGTGTGTTGATTATGATTACATATAATGGGGGTCATTACGACCCAGGCGGTAATTACGCCAACTTTACCACCATGGTGTAAACTGCGTTTACACCATGGTGGATGGCGGATTTACTGCCCCATTCCAAGGTGAGTGGGGCGGTAAATCCCCATTTCCCATTTTCCCTTCCCCATTCCCATTTTTGCCCCATAGGGCATAATGGGAGTGGGGAAGGCACTAATTACGCCACCGTAAATTACGGTGGCGTAATTAGCATCATGGCGGGTTAGCGCAATGGATTTTAATGGCTGCTAAAAGCAGCTGTTAAAATCGGAATCAGGCGTTAAGGGTTAACGACGGCGTAAACCCTTAACGCCTGAGTTGTAATGAGGCCCAATGTGTTTGATCCTTCGTGCATAGGCGGCGGTGACCCCTTTCTGTAACAGTCCAAGTAAGGTGTTTGTCACGGGTGCCTGCCTAGAAGGCAGTCGGTCAGTGTGCTCTTTTGATATCTCCTTCCGTTGTTTCGTTTAGACAATGTCTCTGTTAGCTGTGCTAAGGATTGGGGCCCCCATTAGGTTCATTCTGATTCTCCAGTATAGGTTGTCGGGCGGGTCTTTCCTCCCTTGGTCTCGGTCTCGGTCTTCTTCTGCGATTTTGATCGGCCCCGGTCCAGTCTCCTCCAATGTGGGTCTCCGCCCATCTCCATGCCTCCTGTGGATCAGTGAAGTGGACTTTCTTGCCTTCATGTTGGATCTTCAGCTGTGCCGAGAACAGTAGCCCATATTTCACATTCATAGAGTGAAGCTTCCTTTTCAAGTGTTCAAAGGACTGTCTGGCCTTCTGAACTTTGTGGGTGTAGTCCGGGAAGAAGGCGATCCTGGATCCATTATATACCACCGTCCCTTGTGTTCTGGCCATCTGTAGGATGGCGTCTCCGTCGCGGTAATTAAGAATTTTCACGATAATTGTCCTTGGGGGCGCCCGTGGCCACGCGATGTGCACGTTCCACCGAGAAGAAGTTCGAGAAGGTTTTCGGCGCGAAGAGATCTGCCAGTCATTCCTCCAGGAAGAGTTCCATGCTGGGACCCTCTGTACGCTCCGGCAGGCCTAAAATGCAAATGTTATTGCGTCGGGACCTGCCCTCTCCCTCCTCCACTCGGGATTCCAAGGTGGTTCAGTGTTTGTGTGAGTTACTGGTGCACACCGCCCATGTCGTCCTCCACGCCTGATATTCGCTGCTCTGCTTCTCCCATTCGGGATGAGAGTTTCTGGAGGTCGTGGTGAAGAAACAAGACCTCGGTGGAAATAGTGTCCATTTTTTGCTCCATTGAGGAGCGTGAACTGGTGATTGCGGTCATCACGTGCTTTAGGGACAGGGGTTCCTCCATTGGAGGGGGGGTCGTCCCCGGGTCCTCCTCGTTTGGTGCTGGCTGTGTGCTCGTGGCATATTGATCCATGGTGCTTTGCGTCGTGGTTTTCTTGTTTCTTTCCTTGCCCATGATGTGGAATCCTGCAGGAATGTGAATGTGAGGACCAAGGGTGGACTTGTCCCTGGCGCCGTTGTCTGGGCCTCCACTTATGAGTGGGTTGCCCCTGCTATGTTACTTCCTTGTCGCAGTGTTCGCAACTGCGGCTTCAGCCTCCCCAGGGTTCGGAAAAGGTTGTGGTTGTTGAGCAGGGTCCGGCGCGGGGTTCCAGTCATTATAAACGATTGTCTGTGGGGAGAGGGAGCTGCCTGCTCGGTGTTGGGGGCTTGGATATTTCTGCCTCAATCGCTTCCTGGCCGCGCACCTTAGGTCATCTCACCCCAGGTCACCCGCACTGCCTGTGTTGTTGGTCTAGGCGGTCCTGTCGCTGGTGGGTGTCCCGTTACGCTGTTCCTCCCTGGAAGTTACCGCTGCCGCGTTGGTATGCTGGGGGCTTCCCTCGCAGCGGCCCACCAGTCATGGGCTGTCGCGGTGAGGGGTCCCTGTCATGATGCCTACCCCCGGGCAGCTGGACCAAGCACATCCACCCCGGAAGCAGGCATCCGGACATTTGTTTAAACCTCAGAAGCCCCGGCTAGGGGCTATCTGGGTTCAGTCCTGGTGCCTTAGGCGCCAGGCTCACAGTAGAAATCAGTCCTGGTGCCTAAGGCGCCAGGCTCATAGTCATCACTTACCTCAGGCAGACTATGCTGCACATGCATCCAGGCCAACGTGGGACCTGGAGGGACTATTTTTCCACAAGGACTACTTTTCACTCGGGTGTGGTTCTAGGGACTTCTTACCTGGGACTACTTTCAAAGCTATTTAAGCCACGCCCGATCTTCAACACACGCTTCGCGTTATTCTGCATTTAGCAGCGTAACGCTCACCGTGTCTGCAAACCTGCATCCGGCCTTCTTCCACGCCCGCCTCGAACACAGAGCCCCTAGGAGAGAAAGGAAAATAGAAGAAGAGGTTAGATTACAGACTTTAATCTGATTCCTCACCTGATTCCGGATCCTGCTTCACTTCGAGGCTGAAGGGACATTCTTCTGGCACGCCTCGCATCCCAGCTGCAGCGCCGCTCCATTTTCACCAGCCCACAGCATCTCCGACTCGGCGCTGCCCCCGTCACTTTTTCGGTGATTTTCAACACCTGGGGAAAAGATAAGAAAAAGCAAGGTGAGCCTAAAGAGACTAAAAAGACAATCACTTATATTACAAGACTTACCTGATTATCACCGGAGGCTTTATCCTTCAATACGCCGCATCTAGGGAAAAAGGAAAAGACAGTGAGCTAATCTCACGCACCTTTACAGGATAGTTTGGGTAATACAGACTCTTACCTGAATGCCGCCAGCAACCTCCAGAAAGAATTTGCTGCCGCAAATCAACAGGGAAGTGCAAAAGTGAACTTTGGACATTTTGAACTCTTTAAAAACTTGGCAAACTCCGGACTCAATAATCGTCCAGAACCCCAACACCTAAAACCAGTGAAGTAACTGGTATCTACGCGCCCCTGCATGCCACGCAGGATGGAGAGCTCACCAATCAAAAACATAAGGTGAGGACACTGACTGGGAATATCGGAGGTGGCAAGTGGGGAGAACGGGAGCAGGGAGGGGGGTCTGCATTCACACCCACGGGGCTAAATACCTTTCTCCATCTACAGGAGAATATTTCTATGAGTCAAGCTTACAAGACTGAGGGGGTCCATCCAGACGGTCATCTTTGCCCTACGCTTCACGCTGGTGGAGGCCGCAGCTGTCTGGGTTCGATCTACGCCCCTGTGGGAACCAGGTGAGCGTAACAGAACGCGAAGCCTACCTAAAAAACCTCACCCGGGCATTATGGAAACCTCTGAAACCGACCAACTAGCCCAAATGTTAGGGGAACTTAGGGCAGAGGTGCACTCTTCACGTCAAGAGGATAATGCCCTCAGGAGAGAACTTATTTTGTCAAAGGAACGCACTGATGATCTTGCTAGACAACTGCTGCAAAGCCAAGCCGGCCAAACACCACTACCTGGACTCGGAGGGAATCCAACTCCTGTCTCTTCAAGCAATCCTGTGCAAGTGGTTCTCCCAGGGAGCATTCCTTTAGCTCCACCTGAACGTTTTGCTGGGGGCCCGAAAAGGTTCGCCGTGTTCATGAACCAGTGCCGCTTGCACTTCCTATGCAGACCAGAAGCCTTGCCAAACGACCAAGCCAAAGTAGCCTTTGTACTGTCGTACCTTAGTGGCAGCGCAGCAGATTGGTCAATCCCGCTGGTCAACCAGGATGACCCTCTTCTTCGGGATTTTCAAGGTTTTCAATTGAGTATGGAAAAGCTATTTGCCAGGCATTCGCAGGGTCAGGCCCTGGATAACAACTTTTTATCCCTACGGCAAGGCTCTCAGGATCTGTTAACCTATATTGCAACCTTCAACAGGTTAGTTGTAGAAACCGGCTGGCCAGAGGAGAAAATAATTACTTTATTTCATTGTGGGCTTCGAGGTGAACTCAAAGATGTTTTGGACCAAGTGGTGAACCCACCCCAGGCTTGCACAGAATATATAGACTTAGTAGTCCAGTTAGACCACCGACTCCAGAATCGAAAGGCTGATCGAGCTAAATTTGAGAATAGAGTTCTGGTCAAACCACATGTTACCTCCAAAGGAACTGACACATCAGAACCCATGCAGATCGGGGGGGGGTTAAGGGACCCTTAACGCAAAAAGAGAGAGAAAGAAGATGACAAATGCAATTGTGCCTTTATTGTGGGGCTTCAGGACATTTTCTAAGAGATTGCCCAATTAAACCATCCAAGAAAGTAGCAGGAGTAGCTGTTAGAAATTAAACAGAGCCTGAATCGGGAAACGACCACGCCCGACAAGCATAGAGGTCCGCTTGCCGAGCTTGAAGGAGGACACTCAGACCTCGCATCTAATCATACCAATGGTCCTCATTGATCCTAGACTCCCATCATGTATCCACGCAGCAAGGGCATATATTAATAGCGGGGCCGTAGGAAACTATCTGGACCATAAATTGGCTTCTAGGTTGAATCTATCTCTCTGCAAAAAGACCGCTCCGGATGTCGTCACCACAGTCGATGGAACTGAAATTGCCTCAGGGCCTGTAACTCATTTCACTACAGAGATGACATTGCTGGGTCAGGACGGGCATCGAGAGACTATTGTGTTTGACTTAATCAAAGCCCCACAGTTCCAAATAATACTGGGGATACCTTGGTTAGAAACACATAATCCTTGTATTGATTGGCGAGAGAAGAGAATAACCTTCCCGGATTGTGCACACACCTGCTACCCGGAAAAACCCTTGAACAAAGGCCTGGCCACAGTCACTACTCCAGTCGTGCAGTTACCTCAGGAATACCAAGAATTCCAGGATGTTTTCCAAAAAGAACAGGCAAATACCTTACCACCACACAGATCATACGATTGTCAAATCAACCCTATTCCCGGTGCACAACCCCCCATTTAGCAGAATCTACGCCCTCACGGAACCCGAAAATCTGCACCTACGACAATATCTAGACCAATACCTTGCTAATGGTTTAATTCGTCCATCCAAGTCCCCTGTTTCCTCAGCTTTGTTCTTCGTACCGGAAAAAGGAAGGTGACCTTAGAACATGTATAGACTACCGCGCATTAAACCAGATTACTGTAAAGAACCAATACCCATTACCTTTGATCCCGAGTTACTAGACCAGGTAAAGGATGCTTGCATTTACACTAAATTAGATCTCAGAGGGGCATATCATTTGGTACGTGTAAAGAAGGGCGACGAATGGAAAACTGCCTTCTGCACCAAGTACGGATTTTTCGAATATCAGGTGATGCCCTTCGGGTTGTGTAATGCACCAGCAGCCTTCCAGTATTTTATGAACGATGTCCTTCATGAACTCATCGACGTTTGTGTTGTCGTTTACATTGATGACATTCCAGTGTATTCTTCCTCAGAATCAGATCATGTTGAGCACGTTCGAGCAGTCCTTCAGAAACTATGTCAGCACAAGTTATTTGCAAAACTGGAAAAATGCGTTTTTCATACCACGGAAGTAGAATTCCTAGGATTTATCTTGACTCCAAAAGGAGTCCGAATGGACTCTCGAAAAGTGGATGCAATCCTCAAATGGCCATCACCCAATTCAGTTAAAGGAGTACAAAGCATGCTCGGATTTGGTAATTTCTACCGCAGATTTATTCCAGACTTCTCACAGGTTGTACACCCAGCACTTTTGCGAAAAAACAAACGCTTCTTGTGGACCGAAGAGGCTGAAAGAGCCTTCCAAGAGTTGAAGTCGAAATTCACATCAGCACCTGTCTTGAAGCATCCATGTCCCGAACTTCCATACGTAGCCAAAACAGATGCGTCCAGTTTAGCCATGGGCGCTGTCCTGTCCCAGAAGGATCCCGAAACCGGTCAACTTCATCCTGTAGCCTTTTGGTCCAGAAAGCTTTCGGCCCCAGAATTAAACTATGCGGTTACCGATAAATAATTGTTAGCCATCAAATCTGCCTTCAGAGCTTGGAGACATTACCTTCTCGGCACTAGGCACACCATCACAGTAATCACTGACCACAGGAACCTGCAGTATATAAAAACAGCCAAGGCCCAATCATCCCGTCAACTCCGATGGGCGCTATTCTTCGCCAAATTCGATTTCGTGATTACTTATCGACCTGGTTGCAAGAATTGTAAGGCAGATGCCTTATCCCGAATAGGAATGGGAGAAGCATTTTCGAACCCAGAACCAGTACCCATAATTCCAGGACAAAGAATCCTCGGCATAACTAATTTACAGACTTTGGAAGATATTCATTTAAAGATTCAACAACTTTTCGATTTAACAGCCCTGCAGGACTGGAACAAAAGAGGCCCAGATTATTCAGTCATTAATGAGTTACCCTACTATCAAGGGCGTCTGTTTTTACCACACAAGGAACTGCAAGAACTGGTAAACTCCAATTACCATGATGCTTTGATGGAAGGACACCCAGGTATTGCCAAGACTGAAGCTAAAATTAAAAGACAATTCTGGTGGCCCACCTGGCGAAAGGACATAAAGTCATTTGTGTTGTCTTGTGGGATCTGCGCCCAAAACAAAAGTCAGAAGAAGAAACCAGCCGGTCTTTTACAGCCTTTGGATATTCCGCCTACACCTTGGCACACTTTGTCCCTAGACTTTTTTACAGATCTACCTCCATGTAATGGGTTTAACACCATTCTAGTAGTTGTTGACCTTTTTTCCAAGATGTCTCACTTTATTCCTTTAAAGGGATTACCTTCCGCTTCAGTTTTGGCCAAGGAATTCCTTAAAAACATTGTTCGAGTACATGGATTTCCTTCTGTATTGGTGTCAGATCGAGGTAGTCAATTCATTTCACAATTCTGGAAGAAATGTTGCCAACTAGCGCACATCGACGTGAGGTTATCTACTAGTCACCATCCCCAGACCGATGGTCAGACAGAAAGGACCAACCAGACTCTGGAACAATACCTACGTTGCATGTTACATCAGACCGAGGACAATTGGAAGGATATATTATGGATTGCCGAATACGCATACAATAACTCAGTACATTCAGGAACCGGACAAAGCCCCTTTTATACCATTTATGGTCATCATCCTCGAACCTCAGAACTTGATTCACCCCAACACTTGGAAATGCCGGCAGTGACCCATCTGCATTCGACTATTACTCAAGCCTTTAAGGAAGCAACTGAACATTTGAAAAAAGCAAAGGAGAAATACAAGAAGAATGCAGATCAGCCTAGGAGTGACACTCCCCATTATCAGATTGGAGATCAAGTGTGGCTGGCAACCAGACACATACCCCTAAAAGGTACTTGATCTTTTAATCCTAGATATTTGGGGACTTACACCATTAAAAAAATTATCAACCCGGTAGCAGTTAAATTAGAATTGCCCTCTAGTATGCGGATCCATCCCGTCTTCCATGTTTCACTTCTAAAACCAGTTCAACCCGGAACAAGATTAGCCAAGCCACCTGACCCCATCCTAATAGATGGAGAACCTGAATTTGAGGTAAAAGATATCCTGGACTCTAAGATGGTTAAATCTAAACTTTTTTATTTAATCGATTGGAAAGGTTACGGACCACAGGAAAGGTCATGGGAACCCAGTGACCACGTCCATGCACCTCGATTAGTGAAGAAATTCCATCGGAACTTCCCAGACAAACCAGGGCCCAGAGGAAGAACAACCTTAGGGGGGGATTTGGGGGGGGAGTGCTGTCATGATGCCTACCCCGGGCAGCTGGACCAAGCCCATCCGCCCCGGAAGCAGGCATCCGGACATTTGTTTAAACCTCAGAAGCCCCGGCTAGGGGCTATCTGGGTTCAGTCCTGGCGCCTTAGGCGCCAGGCTCATAGTAGGAATCAGTCCTGGCACCTAAAGCGCCAGGCTCATATTCATCAGTTACCGCAGGCAGACCATGCTGCACATGCATCCAGGCCAACGTGAGACCTGGAAGGGACTATTTTTCCACAGGGACTACTTTTGACTCGGGTGTGGTTCTAGGGACTTCTTACCTGGGACTACTTTTGAAGCTATTTAAGCCACGCCCGATCTACAACACACGCTTCGCGTTATTCTGCATTTAGCAGCATAACGCTCACTGTGTCTGCAAACCTGCATCCAGTCTTCTGCCACGCCCGCCTCGAACACGGAGCCCCTAGGAGAGAAAGGAAAATAGAAGAAGAGGTTAGATTACAGACTTTAATTTGATTCCTCAACTGATTCCGGATCCTGCATCACTTCGAGACTGAACGGACATTCTTCCGGCACGCGTCGCATCCCAGCTGCAGCGCCGCTCCATTTTCACCAGCCCACAGCATCTCCGACTCTGCGCTGCCTCCGTCACTTTTTCGGTGATTTTCAACACCTGGGGAAAAGATAAGAAAAAGCAAAGTGAGCCTAAAGAGACTAAAAAGACAATCACTTATATTACAAGACTTACCTGATTATCACCGGAGGCTTTATCCTTCAATACGCCGCATCTAGGGAAAAAGGAAAAGACAGTGAGCTAATCTAACGCACCTTTACAGGATAGTTTGGGTAATACAGATTCTTACCTGAACGCCGCCAGCAACCTCCAGACAGAATTTGCCGTCGCAAATCAACAGGGAAGTGGAAAAATGAACTTTGGACATTTTGAACTCTTTAAAAACTTGGCAAACTCTGGACTCAATAATTGTCCAGAACCCCAACACCTAAAACCAGTGAAGTAACTGGTATCTACGCGCCCCTGCATGCCACGCAGGATGGAGAGCTCACCAATCAAAAACATAAGTTTAGGACACTGACTGGGAATATCAGAGGTGGCAAGGGGGGAGAACGGGAGCAGCGAGGGGGGTCTGCATTCACACCCATGGGGCTAAATACATTTCTCCATCTACAGGAGAATATTTCTACGAGTCAAGCTTACAAGACTGAGGGGGTCCGTCCAGACGGTCATCTTTGTCCTACGCTTCACGCTGGTGGAGGCCGCAGCTGTCCGGGTTCGATCTACGCTCCTGTGGGAACCAGGTGAGCGTAACATCCCCTGCGGGCCGCGGCCATCCCTCCAGGGGCCTCTCCCCGCTGGTCGCCGGCCCCCGGGGCGTATCCTTCGCTTGGGCCGGTGTAGCGGGTATATCGGGCCCGCTCACCGTCCCCGTCCAGGCTTCTCGTCCGTGGGTTGCCCCGGTCGATATCACCAGCCGGGGTCCGCCGCCTCCAAGGATTGCCGCAAGTCGGGATGGCGAACTAAGAAGGCTCCAATCACAGATATTGCTGTGTTTTAGCGCGTTCCTTGCACGGCAGCCATTTTGTTTGCCGTCGGAGGTCCCACTCCGCTGTTTTTCGGCGCCTATATGTTGCTCCTCACGCACCGGTTTCGGTCCACTTCTCTGTCGTGTGCAGCCACTGGGTTCCGCTGCACGAAAATATCTTTTTTTTGGTGTAATCAACTTCCCAAATCAAAGGATATTAGCAGGATATTTCGGGCGGCCACGGGAGCACCTAGGAATCACGTCTCCATTGCGTGCTCGCTGGCCACGCCCCCCTTGACAGTTGGACATTGTTGAATACATTTTCATTGGGCAAGGTGATCTGCACAAGAATGAGCATTGCCCCTAGAGTATAACAACTTGTTCTCTCTGCTGCCTCCTTCTGTAGACTGCTCACTAGGGCGGCTGTTAATGGGGAGAGTCGGTATGCAAACGGCTAAATGTTAAACAAGATTTTTTTGTGGAACCTTCCCTTTAAATAATTCAGCAACTAGGTTAAAAAATAAAGCTATTTTTCTATGCAAACTGGCTTCAGTGAGGACTAGGGATTGCGTGGTGAACTGCCATTTTATGTATCCTAAACACTGATGGGGAGTACCATCTACGACTAAAAGAGGTTTGAGCTGCCCATTCTGCATGCAACTAGGCATGATGGTGGCATGTTCAAAGCACAATGTGGAATCAGTGTACACTGCTACCTGAGAGATGCAATACAACTACAAGACAGAGAATGTGTTCTGTATCTTCTTTTCCCTATTCAACCCACGCCGGTGGCTGGTGTTATGAACTGAATAAATCAATCAGTTTTGGAAGGGCTGTTGCAGCAATGTGAAAAGTGTTTTCTTGGACTGGGGCACAGGCAATTCAAATGAAGACCAACATGACCAGTTATTGCCCTCCCTTGAGTATGCATATAAGAGGCCTGGTGGATAACACATTGTGCTGGAAATGTACTTTGAGAATGCCCTTAAACTCTGAGCTTCTAAGTCTAATATGCCAATGGTCTCTAATCTTCACTAAGTTAAGGACCTTGAGTTGCTCCCAAAACTAAAGAGAGTTTCCCTTCCATGGATTACCACGAAGGCCAAGGAAATGATCATAGGGCTACAGAAATCCTCTTCTGTGCAGTATATAGAGTAGTGCATTCATTAAGCTATAAAGACGAGTCATGGGTTGTAATGGCAGGTGGCCCAAGTTAATAGGCTCGAGCAAAGCAAGAGCCTTTAACAAGGGCCTCAAGAGGTTACCACCTTGTACGGCCTGAGGAACTCGTGATTATGGCTATTTGCACCACAGGTTTATGTCCTGGGGTGCTAATTGCAATTTATTTCTTTGAAACAATGATTCACACTGACTGAGTACCCCATTGTTTCAAAGAAATACTAACCTAACATGGCTGCCATGGAAATGAAAGGTATGCTCGATAAGAGCCCCACTTCCATTTCCATGGTGGCCGGCGGACATAAGAGGAGTGGTGCTGCAGCACCGCAACCTAAGTGCGCAGGCTGGTGTGGGGGGCTTGAGAGAAGTGGAGATGGCAGTGGGAGAGAGGGAAATGGTGAGGTGAGCAGCTTTCAGCTCACTCGGAACGCAGGACTATACTGTGAGGTTCAGTCTGTGTTACAAGGAACCTGCCTGCCTGCGGCAGATGCTCCTGTTGTTAATTGCTTCGTGTATCAAATTAAGAAGGGGTTGTATAAGTTCAAGAATGAATTCAATATATTTAAAAAGGTCTTGCACCCATCTATCAATAGCCAGACATGCAGTTTTATTCACGACAGAGATGTTTTAATTATATTCAGCTCCTTTTCTCTGCGTCATTGGAAAGTCATGGAACTGTTTTTATGATTGATCAAAAAAAGGATTTGATGAGCATAAGTTAAAAGAAGCTCTTGGGTATCTGGCTTCAAAGCATGAGCATGAGCTTCCTCTGAGAAACTAGAAGCTAGAACCTACTATGCTGCAAATCTAATTCCCACACCCGATGCAAATCACACATTTCTGTCGATTTTATAGGATAAACGAACTGGATGACCAACTGGAAATGGACTATCCTTCGACATTCGGGAGCCAAATAGGAGACCCGAAAACCTACAAGAGGACCAAAGCACACTCACAAAGGTGCTGCATGCTCACAAAGAAGGTTATGAAACACCATGCACGTTAACATATAAACCATATATAGTACAGTAATGTAGTGTCAATAATTCAAGTACACCACTTAATCAAAAACATACTCTTTAGTAGTCCATGAGAACAGAAACAGTTTCTTCAACTGAAGCAGACAGATCACAAAAGCCAATGCATTTCGGATTGTAAAATCCTTCATCACGCAACGCTTTAACGAAACAAAAAAACGACGACGATCATGCCAAGTGATTCTTTACCCAAAACAATGATATTCAAAGCAGAAATCATCTAATGCAAACTCAAAGCTCATACCTTTCCAGGTCAGGAAGATATAATCCAGATATATACAAAAATCAATTCTACTACCACCAAATGTGACCAAACATAAAAAACAAGAAAAACATAATCTCGACCCCTTAAGTCTCATGATAAGCAAACAAATACCTGTTGGTGTGAGGAGGACCACGTGTAAAAAAGGTGAACTGCAAAGTATAAGAAATACAAAAAAATCAGTATTCCAACAGGTTAATGTACAAAATTGGAAGAGATGCAATAAAGCAATAAAACAAGGAGTAACTCGCCTGCTAAAATGTCAAAAGTAATTGCAGGGAAGCAGCAATTAAGCTGACACAAGATGTCAGTAGATTAAAAAAGATGCCACAATGGTGCATGCAGGTAAAGAAAAAGGAAAGAACAAAATTACAGCAGTGCTGGTGTCTAGTGACGTTATCAAGCAATTGCGCAATGACGTTAAGCCATTTTACATTTTGCGTATGCCATTATGAGAGTGAAACTGAAATAGGCAGGCGTAAACGAAAATATATAAACAATGAAAAAATGCACTCAAAATAACAGTTTCCAATAAAAGTCTTTTTCCCAATTTAGGCCAATGGGATAGCTGCATTGCTCCTTATGTATCTGTAAAATCTACCTGTAAAATGTATGTCATATCTTATTTCAACTTGTTGGTGGTGACCTCTGCCTTCTTTTCTAGACCTAAACCTACCCCACAACTCCCAGACTGGCAATAGAGGAGCAGTGGTGTAGAAGTAGAAAAGCAGCACTTAGCAAGAGACTGCCCAGGAATAGTGAGTACCTTGGAACATTCCCCAACCCTGGTTGGAAAAGTGTCTTACCGAGTGAAGGGGATACAGTGATCAGTTAGAAATGTGAGATTCAGACAACTTTCTGAAAATGTTTCAAAAGAGCCATTTTTTTAACTGAAAAGGTTCAGAAAATGCCTCACTCTCCCTACCCTGCTGAGTATTTCCCTACCTAAAATAAGCTAAAGGAAACATTCTGACAAATGGTTTCTGTCCCTCTCACTTGCACATACAACTCAACAAGCTAATATAGGCGGTTTCAAAACACAACAGCATCAGGATAGCTGTCTCTCCTTATAATAGACATCTACAATAACGCCATGACCAAAGCTATCGACCTTGTTGCCACTCTTAAACTACGCAAAGGTAAACCCAAAGCTCACCTCAACGCCTGGTACACACCTGAACTTAAAATATTAAGAAATAAAAAGTCCAAATTGGAAGCCCTCTGGAAAATGAACCCTACAGAGGAACACAAAATCAATCTTACCAATGCATCCTCCCATTACAAAAAGGAAATAATTCGCACAAAAAAGGAAACCTACAACACAAGAATAAGTAATGCTAGTTCCAGTACCAAAGAATTATTCTCCATCCTGAAAGAGTTAGAAAATCCTAATCCACCCACGGACACATCCGTGATGGACCAACGCTGGTGCACTAGCATCCAAGATGCCCTGGCGAATAAAATCACTGGACTCTAAACTAAAATTGAAAATAAAAGACTACAATTGTCCAACAGTAGCCCCACACCTAGCCCCCCTAACCTTAGCCTACCCATTACACCTAATGCTAACCATGGCTTCACCTTCAAAAAAGTAACCGTATTAGAAGTGCAAAAAATCATAACCTCCCTCAAACCATCAAACTGTAAAGGGGATAGTTGCCCTGCACAGATTATAAAGGATGCAGCCAGAGACCTCGCCCCCTTCATTTCCAAGCTCATAAACGTGTCATTCTCTACTAACTCGGTACCCGACAATCTGAAACAGTCATGGGTCCTCCCGCTTCTAAAAAAGCAGACCCTGGACCCAGCCATCCCTACAAATTACAGGCCCATCACAACCATCCCCTTCTTGTTAAAAATCCTTGACAGAGTGGCCTATTTGCAAATTCAGCATTACCTAGAGGCCAACCAACTACTTGGATTACGCCAGTCTGGCTTCCGGCCACAGCATGGAACAGAAACAGCCCTTGTTGATCTTAAAAGTCAGATTGACGAAATCAAAAATAAGGGCAAGGCTGCTATCTTACTCCTTCTAGATCTCTCAGCAGCCTTCGACCTGGTTGACCACAAGATACTCTGCAACCACCTCTCGTCTGCCGCCCACTTCTCTCCATCGGCTGTCTCGTGGATCCAGTCCTTCCTGGCCAACAGAACCATGAGAGTCTTCTCTCCATTGGCAGCAGCAGACCCCATCCCTATCACCTGCGCTGTCCCACAAGGCTCATGTGTTTCACCGACCCTATACAACATCTTTACAAAGCCTCTCTTTGACAAACTGGACCGTCTGGGTGTCACCTACACAAACTACGCGGATGACACCCAGATACTCCTCACTATCTCGGGCAACTACATTACTGATGTAGTTAGGATCAACAAAATCTTCTCTGTCATTCAGGCATGGATGGCCACACATGGCCTCTGCCTGAATGACGAGAAGACTGAACTGCTCATTGTTGGTGCACCAAATAACCTACAAAAACTCAGTCCCAACTATTCCAATATCATAATTGATGGCAATACTATCCCGATCGCCAAAAGTGTGAAAACACTCGGTTTCTACTTTGACGCTAACACAAACCTTACTAAACAAGTCAATTCAATCGCCTCAGCCACTGCCTATACAGGAAAACTAATCAGAGCCTGCAGACCATTTCTTTCCCCTAACAGCTGCCTCACGCTAGCTAGAGCTCTTATACAATCCAAGTTAGACTACTGCAACAGCCTCTACTTAGGTGCCAACCAAGCGATAATCAGCAAACTCCAAGTCCTTCAAAATATTGCGCTACGAGCAGCGCTAAACATTCCTAGGCGTGAGCACATCTCAGCTACCAGAACCACATGCAAATGGCTTACTATCCAACATAAAATCGATCTAAAATCCCTCTGCCTCACCTACAAAACTTTCAACCACTTAGCCCCCCCTTACCTTACTAACAAACTCACCATGAGAACCTCCATCAGATCCACTAGATCGTCCAATACCCTATGTCTCACAGTACCCAGATTTACTTCCAAAAGAGCCGGTGGCTCAAGCTTCACTGTCCTCGCCTCCCAACTCTGGAACTCCTTGCCACTGAATATCAAGGAGTCCAAATCCTTCCAGTCGTTCAGGAAACAAGCCATTGGGTGGCTCCTGTCAAAAAGCCAACCTTAAGTCTGAATCAGTTCAAACTGCATACAAACTGCACATGTCTCTTTTGTTATTTCTGCTTGCTATTACTCCCATTTCTGTATACTCTGTATATACCTGCCACCTTACGATTATTGTTCTCATTGTATATTCTGTATGTACTTGCTACCTTACGATTATTGTTTCCATTGTACTGTACCAGTAACCTGTACCTGTAACCTGTACCAAGCGCCCACATACTCCTGGGTCCGGAGCGCTATAGAAATAAATAAACATAAACATAAACAAACATAATCTGGGTCAATTCCCCTTCCCCAGATTCAAGCAGGATTTTATTCAACAGTTTCAAAGGAATAAGGAAATTCTGTCTTGTGGCAAAGTTCCAATGCAATTCTTTTGATTCCACTTTGCCAACAACAATTCCAGCACTTTAAAATTGTTCAATAAGGTTCTTTTTCTCACTCATGAAACACAGAACTCAAAACAACTTCTTCTTATAAGTCAAGAACACTTTCCTAGATCTTTAGGGTCAACAGAAAGGGTCAGGATTATTCGCCAACAGTTTGTCCAACAATTGTTTAGACAATGCTAAATAATACTGCATCAGTTTACACAACACTTGCTTCAACAATGGAAGTTTGTCAGGATGATTCTGTAATATTTCAAAAAGGCATCTTACTGGTTCTCCCACTTCTTCTTTATGACTTTTCACCACCACATCACTGTACTTCATCATCTTCCTCCTGTTTCACTCACCTGCCAGACCTACCAATACAAAGTTCTCTGCTCTGGTGTACTCTCCTGCCAGAACAGAACAAATGGTTACAGAGTTCTGACCTGGTGTACTCGCCCTACCAGAATACACTACTAACTATAAGTACTTTGGTGGTAGAGGTTAACTGCCGACAAATTAGCAATGTCTCTTACTTCATAATATCCAGTTTAAGAATTTCTTCAGGGGAAACACGAACCACACTGGTGCTGTTTGTTACACCTCTGTGATTGCCACAACAACGGCAGATTATGCTATACTCCCTCTGAAAACCTTTTATCAGAAGGACAGCCCTTTTGCTATTCTTTTTTCCCCACTTCCACGCTAATCAAATGCTGATAATGATTCTTCTCACTTTAAAACTTCTTTCGCGTTGGCAATGTGGGTTTAAGCCAGTTCCTCTTATGAGCTTCTTTACCTATGGGCAACAGGTTTTTACAAACATTAGATTTATGAAATGCCTTATTTTGGCTTTGGCAATAGTTTTGATTGATTGATTGATTATTTGTATAGCGCATATACACAATGTGTTTCAAAGTGCTTCAAGGCAAAGGAGGGGGCAAGGGGAAAATACAATGACATTCTTACAAAGCCTTGAAACAATTAAGAATGTGAAAAATGACTTTCGTACTAGGCCTGGTGACATTTCAAGAGCTATGCCAAAGATATGGAGGGGAGGGGGAAAAGGAGATGAGATAGACAAGCAACTATTGTACTAGTCCTGATGACATTTCTGGTAGAGCCGGAGATTTAACAAGAGGTGCAAGGCGGAGGGAGGAGGAGAGGAACAAAACAAGCAACTATCGTTTTAGGCCTGACAACATTTCAGGTAGTGCTGGATGGTGAGGGGGAGGAACAAATAAGGAGGGAGAAGGAGGAAGGAGGAAGACAAACAAGCTACTATCGTACTAGATCCGATGACATTTTGGATAGAGCAAGTGCTATGACAAGATAAGGAGGGTGGTAGGAGATGAGACAGACAAGCAACTATCGTAGTAGGCCTGATGACATTTCTGGTAGAGTCGGAGAGTTAACACAGGTGCAGGGTGGTGGGAGGAGGGAGGCGGAGAGGAACAAAACAAGCGACTATCGTGCTAGGCCTGATGACATTTCAGGTAGTGCTGGAGGGGGAGTGGGAGGGACAAATAAGGAGGGGGGAGGAAAACAAACAATTTACTATCGTACTAGGTCAGAGGACAGTTCAGATAGAGTAAGTGAAAAGAATATAATAGGGGGGAAACAGGAGTGGGAAAAGAAGGGAGTGGAAGACTGAGAAACGGTGGGTGTGGTGAAAGCAAAGAAAAGGCAAGAAGGGGAGGGGAGCAAAGTACAAAAGGCAGGCCAGCAGGCAGGGAGACAGAAGTTACATGCATACAGGAGGAGGGGAGTGTAATGCAACAGGCAGGCAAACAGACATAACAAACATAAAGCAGGGGGGCCTGAGCAAATAGCACAGAAGGTTTGCATAACACAGCCAGATTAGAATTTTAAGTTAAATGCATAACACAGATAACAAATACAGTTGCAGAAGGCAGTGATAAACACATAATGTTGCAAGAGAGCAGCAAGCACAAGCCAGGATTCAGGATGAAGATGGGCACAGCATGATTCAGGGCCACCGTGAGTAAATGATGCAGGTGAAGTCCAGCATGAGAGTTGAGAGGGGTGAGGCACCATGAGTCAAATGAGTCCAAAAAAGTAAAATCCAAACAGTTGCAACAAGACGGTGATGGTAAAGTCATGATGTGTCAAGACAAACTCCTTCAATGGTATGATGTGGGGGTGATAGAAGGAGAGGGATAGCAAGGAGGAGGAATCAGGATAGAAAGGATTCAGCAAAACAGATAACACAGGCAACCAGAGGGGGGACGACACATAGGCAACTCAGGCAACCGGGGGGGACGACAAATAGGCAACACAGGCAACCAGAGGGGCGGGGGGTGATACATTGTGAACACAGGCAACCAGAGGTGGGGGGAACGACACATAGGCAACAGAGGCAACCAGAGGGGGGCAACACATAGGCAACAAAGGCAACCAGAGGGGGGACAACAGATAGGCAACACAGGTAACCAGAGGGGGGGAACGACACATAAGCAACTCAGGCAACGAGAGCGGAGGGACAACACATAGGAAACACAGGCAACCAGTGGGAGGGGAACAACATATAAGCAACACAGGCAACCAGTGGGAGGGGAACGACATATAAGCAACACAGGCAACCAGAGGCGGGTAGAGACACATAGGCAACACAGGCAACCAGAGGAGGGGGCGACACAATGGCAACACAGGCAACCAGAGAGGGGGCAACGACACATAAGCAACACAGGCAACCAGATGGGGGATGACACATAGGCAACACAGGCAACCAGAGCGGGGGGTGACAAAATGACAACACAGGCAACCAGAGGGTGGGGGAGACACAATGGCAACACAGGCAACCAGAGGGGGGGAAGACACATAGGCAACACAGGAAACCAGAGGGGGGGGGCGACACAATGGGAACACAGGCAACCAGAGGGTGGGGGGAAGGACACATAGGCAACACAGGCAACCAGAGGGGGGAATGACACAAAGGCAACACAGGCAACCAGAGGAGGAAACGACAGATAGGCAACACAGGCAAACAGAGGGGGAATGACACATAGGCAACACAGGCAACCAGAGGAGGGGAACGACACATAGGCAACAAAGGCAACCAGAGGGGAAAGACACAATGGCAACACAGGCAACCAAGGGGGGATGACACATAGGCAAGATAGGCAACCAAAGGGGAGGAACGATACATAGGCAAAACAGGCAACCAGAAGGGGGGACGACACATAGGCAACACAGGCAACCAAAGGGGGGAATGACACAATGGCAACACAGGCAACCAGAGGGGACGACGACGCATAGGCAACACAGGCAACCAGAGGGGGGGACAACACAGGCAACAAGAGCGGGGGGCTTACACAATGGCAACACAGGCAACCAGAGGGGGGCGACGAAACATAGGCAACACAGGCAACCAGAGGGGGTGGAACGACACAATGGCAACACAGGCAACCAGAGGGGGGGAATGACACAATGGCAACACAGGCAACCAGAGAGGGGGAATGACATATAGACAACACAGGCAACCAGAGGGGGAGGGGCGACACAATGGCAACACAGACAACCAGAGGGGGGAATGACACAATGGCAAAACAGGCAACCAGAGGGGGGGAGACAACACAATGGCAACACAGGCAACCGGGCAGGAACAACAAATAGGCAGCACAGGCAAACAGAGGGGGGGGTGACACAATGGCAACACAGGCAACCGGGGGATGACACAATGGCAACACAGGCAACCAGAGTGGGGCGGGGGACAGGGTGCAGCATCACGGTAGCAGACAGGGAGCAGACAGGGGTCTTAGGAGTGGGCCTTGAGAGGCGGGCCGGCCAGATCAAAGAAGCTACAGTCAATCGGGTTGCAGCAGCAACACAAATTCCAAGCACTCCGGTGCACTCGGCACAGGCGGCCATCATGAAATGGCAAGCCTAACACAGATTTCAATGCGAAGATGTACTGCCTCCAGGTATCACGCACAGGCAACAGTACTTATAATGCACATGTCGGGACTAGCAAAAAAAACAGATTGTTGCAAGAGCATGGTTTAAATCATGAAGAACGCAGGAGTCCTGTGCTCGATCGCACTATGATTATCAAAAGCCTTACAAGGCTTACTTTTGCTCTGGATGGAGTAATGTGCCATTGCATTGGATTGTTTCTATTGGTTTCTTTAACTCTCACCCTCTCTTGTTGGCGGCTTTTATTTTGTCCCATACGACGATATCTGTCTGGTCTGTTTGTCAAATTCTGCTGCCTTCTCCTATTTACATCTGCCTGGTTTTTAAAGGTTGTAGTGTTCAGCTTTACTTCAGTTCAGTATTCAAAATATGTTTGGTTTTGCCCCTGCAGCACTTTCTTTCTTTACAACAGGTTCAGGTTTGGACACCCCGGATCGGCAAGCGGGAGATTACAGAGAACTCTGCAGTCACAATACCATACTGAACTTACTGGGTCTGACATGCAGTTCCGCTTGCTCCGCTGCCTCCGGGTCTTCTGCTTCTCCACGATGCCCAGCAACCACCTTCTTTTGGCTACCTGCAGCCCGTGCCACTTGAAAACATAGCGATCTCTGCTCCAGAGACTGCCTCAAGGCTCTCTGGTGCTCGCCTGCCACCAGGGACCGCCTCAGCTGGGGGAACACTTTCAAAATGTATGCTTCCTGCTGCGCAACCTCTGCAACTCCTAGAGGAAGAGACCCTCTGAGGACCGGCAACTGGTCAACCTCCGACAGTGGTCCTGGCGTGTCTGTTCTTCTCCAGTTTCTGCTTCGGCTGCAACATGGAGAGAACACAGCTACTACACCACCTGTTGTGTGTGAGGAGCCTGTTTTGTTGGGTTCCCTTCCAGGTGGACCTCAGCGCCCTTTCTTGAATGCTTGCTGACTGTCAAGTCACGGTTTCATGACTGTGTAACAACGGAGTTACCTTGGCTCCCTTACTCCGTTTGAATTCAGAATACAACAAACTATGTTACTTATACTAGTGTCATGCGCCCTTGTCGTGGAGAAGAAAAGGAATACCAAACAATGCCTCTTATTCTCCAAATTGAAGCTTTGAATTTTTAATTGTACATGGAGGTGTGCCCTTTCTGATTACACGTGTTTCGACATCTGCGTCTTTTTCAAATCAGGGCTAATCACGTTGCATTAACAAAATTATCGTTATCATTGCAAAAACGAAAAAATGGATGAGCAATAATTGTATACACATTCCA
Organism: Ambystoma mexicanum; assembly: GCF_040938575.1. Taxonomy (NCBI): domain Eukaryota; kingdom Metazoa; phylum Chordata; class Amphibia; order Caudata; family Ambystomatidae; genus Ambystoma; species Ambystoma mexicanum. The sequence goes on along the minus strand of NC_090935.1, from coordinate 668,910,565 downwards.
AATAAAACATAACAATTGCATGCATGCATGATAAAGGATGGCCGTTAAGGGAGGGGAAAGGGAGGGATTGTTAGGGATGGTTGACAAAGAGAAAATGCAGCAGTTAGTGAAAGTAAACGTAAAAAAGAAAGAAAAACATAAGAAAGTAATTAATTAATGAATAATGTCTCGTTACACTTTCCAAAAAATCTTTCAATCCTTAATCGACCCCAAAAAAATGGGTCGTATGTTTCTTCTTACCTAGTAAGGTTGATTCAAGGTTCATGTGTTGGTAGTTTGGGTTAGGTAGTCATGGGTTAAATCCCTAAAAATAAAAACATCATGTGGCCCATTAATGAGCTACCTTCCTTACATTTAGTGAAGTGCACCTTAGCACTGAATAGAGCGAGCTATAGATTGTTTGAAGAATATAATAATATAATTTCCCGGGGGCTTTAATTATGAACTCAACGTTGTGAACTTACAAACTGTGCTGATCTGTTGAAGTTTATTTGTGAGAAAGAGCGTTAGACCGGGTCTTCATATCTATCAACCGGGGTCATACAAATTGTGATTGCACGCCATGTGTGTGAGTGTTTAACATAGTTACTTGAAGCTACGTTTCGCTAGCACTCGTGCTTATCGTTCTTGAACATTAAACACAATCTATCGTGCCACCACGTGGATAATAAGAGGCATTGTTTGGACTTCCTTTCCTTCTCCACGACAAGTGCGAATGACACTAGTATAAGTAACATAGTTTGTTGTATACTCCACCACCTCCTGTTACTCTTCTTCTTCCTTCTTGCCTGCACATGAGGGGCCTTTTAAGCTTTGCAGTTTCGTGCCTATGCAGCCCTCTTCTTTGTCCCAGTACTTTGGCAATTGTGTGACCTGGAGTCAACAATGTCAAAATCAACTTTAACAGCTTCTATTTTGAAATATGCCATTTGAAGGGTGGGGTCACAGGGAAAGATATAAAAGGGTGTTTCCCATTCTTCCTGATCTGCCCCCCCCTCCCCTGTGATCCTCCTGCAGAACACCCTCCAAGGCCCCCAGGGTCAGTATCAGAAAGGATCTGTCTTTCACTGGCCATATGAGAAGGGTCCCAGGCCATGTTTTCTGGGTGAATCATCTCTGATTCATCACAATACCCAGTGAACAAACCACCACAGTGACTGCATGGCAAAGATGAAAAGGGTGTGTGGCTAAATTCCCTTATTAAGTCTTCCAAAGGAAGTCTTGGCCCAGAAGGAGAGAAGATGGGAGTAGTTGGGATTAGAGAAGCTAGAGCTTGGCCTAGGGAAGCAGCTGACTCAAGTAGCAAATGGGAGCGGAGAGAAGCTTCCAGAAGGGAGGGGGGGCTAGGAAATGCCAACAGTGTCAGTTGGCATTATAGGTGCCGGATAAGGTTGGGGGAGCTGAAGGAAGACCAAGAGAGGAGGGTATAGTAGGTGGAGGATGACTTGGAGAATACCTTTGGAGTTTTCGGAGTGAGTAAAGGTGAGGTGTAGGTAGGGACTTAGACATTTGGTACATATTTGGCTCTTTGTGGGTGTGACCGAGAGAGAGAGAGAGAGAGAGAGAGAGAGATTACATCAGGATAGCCAAGTGGGAGTGAATATAGGTGGGATGAGAAGGTAAGCTACAACTGGAGAGTATGGAGATGGGGGAGAGGAAGAGATTGAGACGGAGAGAGAATGAGAGGCGGGCGTGAGTGGCAGGAGGAGGGTGGAGGAGAGTAGAAGCAGGAGGAGTAGGGAGGAGTGAGATCTAGAGGGAAGCAGATAAGATCTGAAGATGGAGTATAAAGAGAAAGACTAGAAGGATGCTTGAAAATAGAGACAGGAGGCGGGAAGGAGAGAAGACTAGGAAACAGCAGAGAAGGTAGATCACGAAGGAGCTGGCAAGTGGAGGCACGAGAAGGGGAAGAAAGAGATAAAACCAGGAGACCGGTTATGGAGAGGAGAGAAAGTGAGAGCAAAAGAGAGAGAGAGAGAGAGACAGAGAATGAGAGAGAGAGTAGGTGGAGCAGAGTGGACACAGAAATAGGGAGTTAAGGGTGAGACAAAAAGATGAAAGGCAGTAATCTAGAGGAAGGGCATGCCAGGGGGCTGATACTACCCTGCTTAGGTCACTTAGAAAGTCCCTTTGGGAGTAATAGAGATAAGGCTTCAGCCTTTTGGCATTCCCTAGAAAGACAAACTAGACAGTAGGGGTATCCTGGATATAGTGGTATTGCCTATGACAAGAACTGTTGGAGTAAGAAAGCTGTGCTGGGGGAGCCCCCTGAAAGGTTGAGGTAAAGTACACAGGGACCACTGCTAGATTTCCAATCCCAATTGCCTATTTTTGTAAGACCATTTTTGTAAAAAATAAAAACTGAAACCTTATTTGATTAGTCTAGTGACCCATTAAGAGCCTTGTCACATGGGAAAGTCATACCACTCCAAATGCAAAAGCAGAAAACTCAAACTGGTTTTAGTGGTGAGGCAGGGAACTGAAAGTTGTTTCCTGGGAACCTGCCCTGTTCTGCTCTTAATACAGTTGACAATATAGCTTGGAATTAGGACGTAAAAGCCCTTACTTTCCTTGTTGGCATTTCTATCCCTAATGTTTTCAAAGGCCATTGTCACAAATGAAGAACTCCCCACATGCTATACCACTGGCAAACAAGGATAATTGTAAGATATGTGCCTTACTGTAATTTCAAATTGCTGGGCCAAAAAGCTATCTTGCTGCTGCGAGCTGTGCATCAAGGGCAAAGCCACATAAGATGGAGAGCTGGTTCTGCATAAGACATGGTTCCAGACCAGGTCTTATATATTGGGACCTCGTACATTTCTGTACTTGTAGTCTTCTGTGTGGTTCTGCCTCCCGGGAACCATTATCCATCCCAGGGCTCTGAGGTATCTGGGCCATAATGCTAGTTTTAGTCTCTCTGGAACCACCTGAAAGAGAAGTTAATGATACCTGGCCCGGACAGAGGTTGATAACACTGGGTCAGATATAGGTGCACACATATCGGGGAGCCAGGGATGGGGTCCACCACAAAATCCCCAAACAAACTCTGGCCTAGTTCTGGCTCTGGCATTGCCCTATTAGGCCACCTACTCCAGGATGAGAGCGGTCTTTGGTCCCATGACAGGGTCAGACCCATGACGCTGTCACACGTTCCGTAGATCAAGGGCTTGCAGTCCTTAGGAGCAGTGTTCAGAACACATGGTATCACAACATATTTGGTTGTGAGAAAAGAACAAGTCACCAGTTTAGTATCAAACAGACTCCAAATGGGATCAATAAAACAGCCACAGGTGGAGCCTTAAGATGGAACCAACAGAGCTAGTACTAGAATCAATATTCTGCAGGGCATCACAATTGGCAGGGTTGCTTAAGAAGCCTGTGAGCTATTCAGAAGATATGAAATCATGAAATCAGCTATGACCCCTTCCTGTACCCGTTCGCTATGAGGACAGACGTCAATATCCTTAAACAGGGGTCTACACTCACTAAGGAGACAGCAAAGTGTGCGTTATTATGCACATCTAACTTTAGAAACGCAGAATCAATGCGGATCTGATATCACGCAAGCCCATAGGTGACCTTGCTGTAATCACATTTAAGTGATTTATGGTTTTTCCATCGAATATTTACCATCAAAGGTAAGTACCATCGAATTTCAACCAACGAGAAATGTTTCATCGAATTCCCATACATAAAGTGCAAAGTATTTTTGCATCGAAACCATTTCATCAAATAGGGTTTTGTTATATAAACACTTTACATTGTTTTGCATGGAAATTCGATGAAACAACGTTACAAGGAGCTGTCCAAGTGCTGAAATGTATATTTCTAACACTGGACAGCTCCCTGTAACGTGGGGTATTTATTGTTTATTGGGCGGTTCCCTCCAAACCCCTCTCATTCCCCAGGGTTCCTCCCCCCTAAACTCCCCCCATCCCCCCAAAACCCCACTTTAAAAATGTAACCCATGTCCAGTGCTGAAATCTTTCATATATTTCAGTACTGGACAGCTCCCTATAATTTGTCATATTTATTTTGTATTGGGGGGGGAGTCCCCCAACCACCCTCAACCCCCATGGGTCCTCTCCCCTATTGACCCCCAAACCCCATTTTCAAAAATTAAAAGTGAACCCTTTCCTCAACCCATCCATCGAAATTCATTCAATGAATATGCATTTCGATGGAAAGACTGGATACCCGCTTAAATTACTAATATCACATGGTTACCAATACTATGTAATATGATCCTGGATGGTAATGTAACTAGACATTTGGTACAAGTTAATGAGCCCTGTGGAAGAGCTAATCTTGAAACGCGTGTTGGCTCATAGTTCAAACAGTTAAAGAGGATTTACATTGACTGACAATTGAACCAGTAAAAAGGTTTCACATCACAGACCGTGTATTTAGTTTCTGTTTGAATGTTTTATGATTGCTTATCATGATTTAACACTGGGAAGACGCTTCTAGGAACAAGTCTCTGCTTTGATTTTTGGTTTCCAGAATTGTATTGGGGCATTAGGGAAGCGCCCCCAAATGTGCTTCCCCTGCAACATCCCACTGTACGTAACCCTAGTATTTAGCAGAGGGTAGGCGTTATTTCCAACCTAGTGTGCACTTTCTGTACCTGCTTTTGGCTTTAACCAAGTTAACATGAAACAATGTCTGTTCTTCCAAGGCTTTTATGAAGGACTAATGTGGAATCCTTATGAAAGCACTGAACCTGCTTCAGAATAGTTTGTGTACAGCAGCATTTAAAAAGACATTTTCTTAGAAAAATTCAGCATTGAAAGAATCAGCTAAAAAAGCATGGCAACTGCCCATCGGATGTTTGGGCCTGCTGCTTTGACTTTGAATACTTTCTTATCCGGTTTGAGGTTTGCCATGAATTAAAGTCATCATCATATTATGCGATGTAAAAATGATTCACACGCTAATCAGACTCTGACTGAGATTTTGTTGTGGAGACGATATCATTTGATTGGGGGGTCGGGGGGTGTGCACATTATTGAAGTTACATGAAACATTTTCTGACCATGTTTGATTGCCTTTAAATATTACCCAACTCAACAGGAACATAACTGCTCAAGTGCTGTCTATCGGCAGCCCAAATTGCAACTCCCGAGACAGCCGGGGCACACCTAAAGGAGCTGAGGAGGACGACCACCACGCGCCGCTGAGGAGGCCTGGCTAGCGAAGAGGGGGGAGCGTACGTCGTGTGGCCGGGGGTTAGGAGACGCGCAGCAGCATGTGCCATCACCACAGGAGCCTGGACCAGCCCGTAGCAGCCCAGCAGTGCGGTAGGCAGGGATTCCAGCGACAAAACCCCCTGGCCCGTGAACGGAGGAGTGAGCGGGAGGGCATCCAACTGCATAGAGAACACCACACCGCTGAGATTATCCAATCAGCGCAGCCCCGCTGGCGTCTCAATCTCCTTGGATGGCTGGAGTGGAGGAGCTCGGTGTTGTTATTACAAAATAATTCATGTCTCTTGCATCCAAGTTATGGCTGGGCTGAGGCACGAAAGTGGGCAGTGACAGGATTGGTCTGTCCAGAATGACCGTGAGGGTATGGCGAGCTGTAAGGTGATAGGTTGGAACGTGCGTGGACTTAACAACCCGCTCAAGGCCCTTAAAGTGATCCAATACTGTGAGAGACAAAGCTCCAAGGTGGCTCTCTAAAAGGAAACTCACTAAGTTGGGAGGGGGAATGAGGGGATTTCCAAGTACTGGGGGGGATTGCAAATATTACATCTCCTATTCCACATATTCGGAAGGGGTCATGATACTCATACACAAGTCACTTACATTTCGTACCATGGAATCAGTGATTGATTCGAGGGGGAGATTTGTGATCATCATGGGATGCTGGTGGTCCATGCCAGTGATGTTCGTCAACATATATGGTCCCATTGTGGACGACCCATTGTTATTCGAGTCACTACTTGGTAGATGCCACAAGTACCTACACCCCAACATTGTGTGGGCAGGACACCTCAATATCACTCAAGACCCGGAGAGGGATAGATAAGGTGGGCCTCTCACCCGTGGTCTCGAGCAGCGGAAACAGTGCAGAGATGCATGGTGGAGCTGGGTTTGGGGATGTATGGAGGCTACTCCGACCGGAGGGTAGAGAGTACTTGTTTCATTCAACAGTCCACAATACCTCCTCGCGTATAGATTATATACCGTGCCCGACTCTTGTCCATATAACTATTGAGTGCATCCTTCTTCCTAGAGTGCTTTCTGACCACCCACCTGTCCTTTGGTCAATAGACTCGGGCTCCGAAGACGTCCACCGACCCTTCTGGAGATTCAAAGCCACAGCTCTATTGGACATAGTATACAGAATTGAAGTGTTGAGTCTGGTCAAGTTATACTTTCAGGAGAACCTGGGCTCAGTTTTCATGATGAGATCCATATGGGAGGCTTTCAAGGTGGTCCTACGGGGGGGATATTTATCCCTGGAACTGGGAATGTTGAAGACGATATGTAGACAACTGACTGAAACAGAGCGAGAAATCGAGAGTCATGAGAGCAGGGTTGAGGATAGGGAAGGGGCTGGTTCTAAGAATGACTTGAGGGATGCATTAGACCGCTTTAATAACCTGGCTGAACACAAGATTAAATATCTGGCACATCCGGCACTGCCCCATCGATATGGGGAAGAGGGTAGGCCAGAAAGACTATTAGCTGCTATTCTCAGACGGGAAAGGCAGACCACGGACATAGTCACTGTGAGGACAGCGGACAGTGAAGTGGTTCTAAATCCAGATGCCATACTGGACGCCTTCTGTCACATTTATGAGGGACTTTATGCATCTAGGGGGTTGATATCAGCAGAAGAACTAGTAATGTAGGTAGGCGAAGTGTCCCTGCTTGTAATACAGCGAGAGGCGATTGTGGTGCTGGCTGAGTTTATTACGCACAACGATATTCTGCTTGCAATACATGCTCTGCCCTCTGCCAAAGCGCCGGACACCGACGCAAAAACAGACGAATTCTACAAGGAAATTAGCCCTGAAGTAGTTCAACACTTGCTTTCGGTATTGGAAGAAGGAATGAAGGTGGGTCGGCTCCCCACCTATGCACGAGGCAGTGATCACTCTGATACTGAAGCCTGGGAAGAACCCCCTGGACTGTTCCTCATACTGCCCAATCTCCCTGCTTAACCTATATGCTAACATTTTTTCTAAGGTATTGGCAGACCGATTGCTCCTGTATGTCTCAACTATCGTCCATGCGGACCAGTCAGGCTTCATCAAGGGGATGTCGACTTCACTGAACTTGTGCAGACTCTTTGCAATCCTGGCTCAAATAGACCCTAAGGTGCAGGCTATGGTTGCTCTTGACATGGAGTAAGCATTCGACTCTGACGAGTGGAGCTACCTGTTTGAGGTATTGCGCCAGGTGGGAATTCCAGAGTAATACCTGTAGGCGGTATTGTGGGATGTTTTTACCCATGCATCCGAGCCCTACCACAAAAACTGTGCCTTACTGGCATTGAAAACATCATGATGGCCAGAACTTCACAGAAAATGCACAGGGAAATGCATGAAGAATAGGCTGCCACCCATTTTTGCCTATGTAGTGAGCACAGGAGGGCACTGCCTAAAACCACCATGGGGCTACACACACAGTAGCCTGAAACCATTGGGAATGGCAATGCTGATTGCAAAAAAAAAGCAACTCAGAACTGTGGGGAATTCATTTTCTTAATCCCAAAAATGGTTGCATTACCAGTACTCACCACTATCAGAAAGCCGGCGTTTTAAAACCACCAGACTTTTGTGTAAAACTGAACAAATGAAACAAAACCAGACCAAGGAAAGACTTGCTAAGAGGTGGATACAGTGTAAAACTATATTCTGAAATGACTTGAAGGAAGTAATTATTTAATGTATAGGTAAAAAGTGTCAGTTTGATTTGAATGTAAAAAACTGGGAACAAAAAGTGACATTTAGCTGAAACCTGGCTTAATGAAAATGGATTCTGCCTGACAACTACCCCCGACAGGAGTTGAAACTGGATCAACAGCTGTGTTCCCTGCCAGGCCTGGCTGCATCCTGAGGTCACATGGCCCTGTTGATTGAAAGGGGAGTGGCAGCTGGGGACTACAGGGAGTTGAACAAAGGCCTGTCCTGGACTCAGGCAAATGTTATATTGGGGGCGTCATAAAAGTGGCATCCTCTTAGGGGAAACTGGGAGGGGCAGTGCCTCTGCTAGCAGCTGAGCTTGGGGGAAGTGGATAAACCAGTTATTTCACCCTGTGATGTGGGAAGCCACACCCCTTTTTGACCAGGGCATAATTTTAAAAAGATAGATAACTCATAGTGCGGACTTGTCAGAATTATATAAGTAATATCATTATTTTTGTGATTTTTCTGTGAACATTTTGAGAGGCGTTAGGACCCTGTGGTGTATTCTGGGGAGTTGCTAGCGGAAAATAGGGTCTCACTCCAAATGTCTGCATGTTAAAAATCTGACACTTCATCAATTAATGTCCATACTCCTTGCGCACATGTGTGTAATTTTGGGTAAATGTCCGATATTGAAAAACCAGTTAAAAAGTGCAAAATGTTGTCATTTTTTAATGCAAGCCCCCAGGAAGATCAGAGGCGGACAAGCATGGACCATAAGGAATATATAATGTGCACATGTAATTTCAACAAATTGTATATCTGGGAAGGAGGTATTTGAATGAAATATAGATTTGTGGGCAAACTGACCAGGGGAGGATCCTCTGACCCATAAACAGACTTCATCATGCTGACAATCCATTTCCTTCCCCCAATCATGGGAGAGGGGAGAATTGGGCCAATGACAAGTAGAGAGGGGCAGGCTTAGCTAGGCCCAGGCACACACCCATTTTCAAAACACATAAAAAGAGACTGCTGGGACAGGTAGAGACATTCAATTCCATTTGCTGCGGAGCATGCTGACCAACGACTTCACATCCAGAGATCCAGACTTCAAATCCATCAATCTCCAAAGACCAGAACTTTACTTCAGAACTTAAAGCAAGGGCCTAAACCCACAAACTGAGAATTCTTCTCAGCAGGCCTCAGCAACCTTCAAATCATTTGCGAACTATTCCACAGCCGGGCGAGCTGTTTGAATTCTTTTGCCAAGAACAATTGCCAGAGACCAGACCAGAGATCCAGAGTGACCCAGACCGCTGTGAGCAGAACCAGAGAGCTGACCCAGATCACTGTGCAGTGCCGAGACCAGAACCGGAGTCCAGTCCAAAACCTGACCAGATCCGTGGCGAGGCCTATTTCAAAATTATATTGTGAGTACCTAGCAGAACAGTGCAGAACCAATCTCTTAGTTAAAATAATCTAATCCAAACTATTTTAACCTAAGTAGAACAGCCTCCTAGAAATCGTGTCATTTGTCATTTGTAAAGCTGCACAACTGTCACCTGTCAATTCTGAAGCTGCAAGCTGTCACCTGTCATTTTGAGTTTACTTTAAATCCGAAAAACTACCTTTATTTAATTGTCCGTATCTCTGGAACCCTTTGGGCTAGGAACGGAATTAAACTTTCATCTGGAGGCTTAGAATCTCAGCTTTCCAACGAACCTAGAACTGACTTGCTAGTCCTTATACTTTTGCCGTAATCACGATTCACGCACTCACAAATTTTGCTGCGATTTGCGATTTGGCCTGATTTCTTTACCTGTAAAAAGATAGCAGCTTTTTGCTTTCCTTTGCTAAAAATTTGTTTGCCTCTTAATAACCATCCTTGAATCATTGCTAAAGTGAGCCTGAGCTCTTCCCAAGTATCTCTCACTCACCCTGAACCTCCTAAAGGGAATTACAAGCATGTTCAGCATATTTCTCACTTCATTGCCACCACATTCAAAGCACTTGGGCCTGTGTTTTAAAACTCCTACCTGTTTCCTCTAAGCTTGCTGGAGGGAACTGAATTTCGTATTGTATTTGATTGCATTCCTGAGAACTGTGTGCTCCTCTTTCCATCTCCTTCCATTTCTTACATTGCATAGGGGAGGGGGGTGAATTGCCAGAGAAAAAGTGATTATCTTATCTTTTGCTAAAATCATATCAAGTATTTCTGTACTGCATTTTGTTCATCATTGCTTTTCCCTTGAAACCATAAAAGTATTTTTGCTACTTTATCCATCCGATACTAACTCCTCATTGATTGTAAAGAAGTGTGCTAGTGCCAGATTACCCATTGTTGATCAACATCATATGTCTAAGTGTACTATCAAATATTAATTTATTATAAAGTGTGATATATATATATTGTTTAAATTCTCAAATAAACCTTTTAAACTTGCAAAACCGAACTACTTCTTGGCTCAGTGGAGTCAGGGGGATTCTAAGAGAGGGGTGTTATATAGGGGTAGTCATCCAGAACTCATGAACTGGACATAAAGATATATCAATAAGGGTTTCCATTCAGTATCCCAGACTAGGCATTGACTTAGCTGTAGTGTTGAATTGAATCCTCTTACAAATTGGGGGCTCGCAGCCGGGGATTCCGGATTAGATCTATCACTTGTGCAGATTAATACAGTGTGCTAACTGACAAGATACATACATCCGGTCGGATCACCATGCTGTGTTATGCTGTAAAGCACTCCTCAAAGGAACGCTCTAAGGAAAAGGTCTGTTTTGCAAAAATAAAATACAAACTTCTGTAAGTCAGGAAGGAACTCAAATTCCAGAATGACGACCTTGGTAGATAAATAGCCAGAGAGCACTTCTTACATAAGCTATTTGTGAGAGGTGAGTGGACTCATCAGGACCAAACGGTCTGGTTGCAGGCAATCGCGCAACAGGTCGCTGAAACAGGGTCAGATATATGGGGAGATCAGAGTCCCCTACATGTGGCCCTGAGTGAACTATATATGGCCCCTAAAGCCAAAGATGAACATAATAAGATTGCCAGGATAGCGGCATATTTGTATCTATATATGGGAGCCATGCAGGACAAATGTGCTGAAGGCCAAGATCTGGCAAATAGGCAACAGATGGTGTTAGAGAAGGCCCAATCTGATCTGGACTCTTCTGAGCAGAAGCTGCTCAGGAGCCAGGAGTCAGAAAAGGACAGCAGACAGTACATCACTAAAATAAAGGAGGATATGGATGTGCTGCAACAGGAAAAGGCGGACCAGGAGACCAGATTTCTGGCCTTGCAGAAGGAGTACCAAGAAGGTTTGGACTCCCTACTGCAGAGCCAGAAAAAGCTGGAGCAACAATTAGATTTCAATAGGGCATGTGCCGAGCAGGTAGTCACCCTGCAAAGCCACCTAGATAGGGAGAAGGCAGAGAGCAATAAACTGATTTTGAAAGACCTGGATACCCAGGCAGAGTTTTACCAGGAGCGCCAGAAAGCTGGTGCCTTTCAAAGGCAAAGGGACGACCTGGCGGCACAGATGCAGGCTCTTAGTCAGGAAAGGGATACCTTAGGCCAGGAAGTCTGCCACTTAAAATGGAAAATGGAAGAAAATCACCTGGCCCTCCAGGGACTGTGTGACCTCCAAAAAGAACACCAGAACTTGTTAGAGCACACCAGGAGGGTGGAGGATGCTCTGGCAAGAAAGGAGCAGGCCAATAGGGACACAGCTCAGGAGGTAACCCTCCTGCGGCAGAGACTGGCCCAGTACTCCAGGACCAATCAGGAGGCACAGAGAGAAAATGAGGCTTTCTGTCAGCACAATCATAGGCTCCAGCAACAGGTAGCGATGCAGTGGAGACTGATAGAGTCTAGTAAGGCCTTAACTGAGGAACTGAAAGCGCAGGCTCTTGCATTGCAACAGGAAGCAGGGGCGGATAGAGATGAGATTCGCTGGGAATGAGAAACTCCTGAGCATAACCTCAGGAGCCCTAGTACCAGAAGCCTTCGTCTCTCCCAGTCCCTGGACTCTGCCACCCCCATGTCCCCTCGCGCACATGAGCCCAGGGCCACGGGGATGGCAGATTACTATCCAGCTAGAAGTATGGGGCTCATAGGCCAGTACCTCCCAGGAATGGATGGGCGGGCATCCGGGTATGGGCACCCAAGCACAGTGCAATTTAGTGGGGAACCCCAGGAGAGTAGGCCCATTAAGGGCATCCTGAAAACCTCGGCCCAGTTAGGTCAGTGGGGGAGTACCCATCAAATCCTGGCAGCAAGGAGGGGTCTGAAGACTCCTCTGAGCATTACAGGACACAGGAGACCAGGTCCCCACATTCTGCCAGCCATTCCCAGGCTCGCAGAATCCGGGAAAACCTGGAAGATCAGACGGGCACCTCTGGGAGCAGCGCTTCTGAGTCGGAGGATGAATGGACCAGGGTTACCCGAACCAAAAAGGCCAATAAGGCAAAAAGGGCCTTGCTTAAGGACCCATTGAAATAAATAAAGGCAATAAGGAGTGTCATCACGCCTTATCATAAGAACGCCAAGTATTCTGTTTGGGAACACTTGGAGCTCTATGAGCAAATGATGGAGACTTTCCATTTGAAGGACAGCCAAAGCTGTATTCAATATGTAAAGTGGACCTTCTCACCAGAATACTCCAGTTTCTTTGCGGGGCTGGAGGATCAAAACCATTCAAGGTGGTCCACATACAGGGCGGCCATCTTGAAACATTTTTCTGTGCACAGAAATCCTCAAGAGGCTCGCAAGGCAGCCTACAATTTGCAATGTGGGGAGGATCAGGCCCCACAAGAGTTTGGGCAAGAATTAAAACGTGCTTTTGCGCAGACCACCAGAAGGGTGCCCACGGATAGCAGAGAATTTATCAATACGTTTTTCCATGCCTTACCCAAATACATAATGACCCAGCTCGTGAGAGATTTTCATGAGAAAAGATCTTTAGACTGGGTCATTGAACAGGCTACCTGGATCTATGAGGTGCAGAACCCTATCGAAAATAAAAATAACGCGCCGAAAAACCCCAAAACCAACAGCACCCCTGCTGCTGGCAAGGTGGCAGAGGTAAAGGTTGCCCCCGTTTTAGATTTGGAGATGGGGGGCCTGAAAACCTGCCTGCACCAAATAATTCACAGCCCAGAAGGCCCTCGGGCCAGTCACAGACAGGGAGTCGAGGAGGTAGTCCCACAAATGGAGTCCCCCGCTCCCCTGACTATGTAAGTCCCCGCTACAAGGGAAACCGACCAATCCTGGGTTATGTGTGGACTCCTCCAGCCCAAGGGGGGGGATCCAGCCAAGCACCTGACTCGGGGAACTTCCCTCCTAACTTCCCCCAGGAGGGCAGAAAGTCACCAAATCCTGGGCAGAACTTTTTTCCCAGGTATTCACCCAATTTCCAACCCCAAAACCATCCATCCTTCTTTCCCCAATTCCCTGAGCCCAGACAACCTAATCCGGGAGAGGGGAGGCCAAGGGTGGAGGGGTACCCGAATCTTCCCAACCCAGGGATAGCTACCCTTCCCGGGATCAGCCCAGGGGAGAAAATAGAGCCCCGTATCAGCCTGAGCGGGTTTCACAACTTGAGCGCCCGGTCCAAAATATGGCACGGGATCTGGGTCACATACTGAGGGCTCAACAGAACCCTCAGATGAGCATGCCACCGCAGAATGCCCCAAACTCTGGGCCTGGTGCTCCAGAACAATGACGGGGGCAGCACCCCGATAACCCACCGTTTCCCAGGGAGGAGGCACAAGGGAAAGGGGGGTGTAAAGCCTTGGAGGAAGCTTCCTTCCCAACTTGTAAACAGCCCCTGGAAAACCAGGAACCGGAAACAAAATCTCCTACCCCTGAAAGCCTGCTTCCCAAGGAGCAGAGGGGGGGTAGGAGAAACAAAGGACCCAAACAGACCCACTTTGTGGAGGAGGTACAGGTCTTCCAATTTGAGGGAGAGGGATCCTCAGAAGATCCTGGGAAAAGGATCTTCTCCTTCAGAGATGGGGGGAATCCTCCCAAGGAAAAATGGATCCGAAGGGATGCCAATTCAGACTGGGGAGATGTGGAGACTGAGCTACCGCCGCCCATCATCTCATCCCAGAACCGACAATACCAAAATCCCGTGGGTCAAACCCATCCTGAGGACTGCCTCCAAAAAGGGGGGGGGTGGCCCAGAACCCGAAACCATTTCCAGTTGCCAACTTTTTCTTTCAGATTCCCCAGGCTCTCCACAGAATTCTGCCCAAATCTTTTCGCTAGCAATGTCCAAAACCAGAAAGTTAGCCCACCAGTTGTCCAAAAATGTGCATTATCTGTGCCACCTTGAGGATAAGGAGGGAAGATACTATGCCCCGGTACAAGTACAGGGGCAGGGTAGAATTTTGGCACTGGTGGACACTGGATCCCAAGCTACCCTTCTGTCCAAAAGGGCCTTTGATGAACTAAATGCAGGAAGGGGGGAGAATTACCGTATTACTCTCACCTCTCTTCCTGGGCAACTGCAGAATTTTGACGGGAAGGAAATTCCCGTTGAGGGGACTGCAGACTTGGACATTAAAATTGGGCGACACAAGGTGAAATACCCGGTCATAGTAGTGACTCCAGAGGGCACCCCTTGTTTAATAGGGAATGACCTCCTGAGAAGGTTGTCACCCCTAATAGATTGAGTAAATAAGGTCCTCTGGACCCCGACTAGCCGACCAATAAAATTAAAACAGAGTGTCAACCATGTTAGTTTAAATGGCACCTGCCACATGGTTGAACAAAAATCTGACCAAGTAGAATTTCACTTCCAGAACAACCAAATTCCAGACGTGACAGTAATAGCAGTAGGACAACAGACTGGTGATGGGGGGTCTTCTCTATTTCTGAAAATCAACCTTCCTTCCAGTTTAAGGTGGTATTCCACACTGGAAGGAAACACCCTGAAATTCTTTACTAATCCACAATCAGAAACTCCCACTCCTATAGTCCAGAAAGATGTGAAATCAGCTCAGAGCCTGGCTGATATTCAGCAAATTGGAGAGCAGTTGTTCATCCCTGTCCAGTTAAATGATGGGAAGGACTCTGTTCTCGCTCGAGTGTGTGTGAACAACGGTAAGAGCTTCATCAGCGAAGCCATGTTCCGCCAACTCCCAAAAGATCCAGCCATTCCCACATTCAAACTGATAGACAAATGGGAAATGGACCTGGAAGCACCTAATTCCAAACATCTCCTGCCAAGCAGGTGTATGCTCAAAATCTCCATTGGCAACAAGAGCATAGTCCATAATTGTTGGGTCGTGCGAGACGTCACTGCCGCCTTTTACTTAGGCAGTGACATTCTCAATCGCTTTGCCATTAGTTTGGACCTAATAAACTTCAAAGCTTGGTCCCGATTAGCGGATAATCCCATGGGCTTTGATGATCCAGAAAAAGCATTTAGGTCAGCTCAATTGCTACCTTATGCAGTTGAAATTCAGATCAAAGAGGAAGTCACCATCCCAGAAAGGACCCGACAATTCTCCCTGGAAGTGAAAGTTAAAAGAGGACAAAAATTGCAAAACCCTGATGCTTATATACATCTAAATGCTTCTCTCCAACAGCAAGGGTTGGGGGTAAACCCAACTCCATTAGTCAACATAGAACATGACACCATTCTAATAGAGGTGGATAACAGCGACTTAAAGAGTATTACTCTAGCCGCAGGCATCATTATTGGAATAGAGGTTGATGACCGACATTTCTCCATTGATCTAGGAAATGAACTGTTAGGACCAATCCCCAAGGACTGTTTTGACAGTGACAGTGATGACAAAACAACACCAGACAGGATCTTCACCCGGCATGGGGGGAACTTCCTGGTGTACACTTCTTGCCCTTACGGTAAGGAAGATGTGACTTGTGACTTCAGGAGGGATGAGGTGATTTTCCAGGTCCATGAGGGCTGCCTTTCCCACCTGAAGCCTCCAGTCCAAATCAGCACTCTGACCAGGGACTTCTCCACCCAGCTGGAGGAGGCCGCTGAGATAGCCAAACCAGAAGTCTTTCCAGGCTTCAGGCAGATGGTGGAAGAGAGAGTCAACCTAGCTGATGCCTGTGTGACTCTGGAACAGAAGCAAAAGTTGAAACAAGTTTTCTTGGATTTCCAAGATCTCTTTGCGGTAGACTCATATGACTGTGGTCGCACCGACATCCACACCACAACAATTCCCACGGACCCTGGAATGACTCCAGTGTTTGTGAAGCAATATCGCTTGCCTCTCGCATCCATGGAGTCCCTTACTAAAATAATTAAGAACCTAGAGTCCCGGGGAATAATCCGTCCAGTCCACAGCACTTTCAATAATCCGGTGCTGGGAATATTGAAGCCAAACGGCCAGTGGAGACTCTGCGCCGACCTTAGGGAGCTCAACAAACGGGTCCATACTTCCCGATGGCCTCTGCCCTACATTGACCAAGGGCTAGCCCAGATCCAGGGGTCACAGGTATTCACAGCAATAGACCTGACGAATGGATACTAGACCGTGCCTGTCAGTAGGGAGGACCAATACAAACTGGCTTTTACCTTTGGGGGCCAGCAGTACACATGGACCCGGACTCCCTTCGGATACCTCAACTCCGGCAATGAATTCAACATTTTCCTACATAAGGCCATGCCCGACCTGGGTGTGAGGGGTAACCTGTCTTATGAAGATGATGTCCTCATCGAAAGTTCATCTGTGGAGGAACACATAGCGGAGATCCGTTATGTTCTGACACAGTTGAGGGCCGCCGGAGCAAAACTTTCCTTTCAGAAAGCACAGTGGTGTAGAACCCGTGTTAATTTCTTGGGGCATGAGATTACTCCTCAGGGTCTCTGTCCCCAAGAAAAGAAAGTGGAAGCACTCCAGAAACTGAAAGACCCCACAACTCTGCGGGAACTAAGGAGCCTCCTTGGACTGACTAATTACAGAAGAAAGTTCATTGAAGGCTACGCAGAGATCACTAGACCCCTGATTCATCTCTTGAAGGGGGGGGTCAAGTGGGAATGGGGTCCAGAACAATCAGAGACGGTAAGACAACTCAAAAGAAGCCTCTCACAAGCGCCTTGCCTAGCTTACCCTCTCAGAAACAAGGAGTTCTTCCTGGAGACGGGGTTCTCTAATACGTGCTTGACGGCAGTATTATACCAAAAGCATGACAAGGTCAATAAAGTAATCTCCTATGCGAGCAAAACTATATCCTCTGTGGAGGAAAAATTCAACGATTGTGAGAAGGCACTCCTGGCAACGGTGTGGGCATTGAAGAATTACCGCCCGTTTATCTAGGGGGAACACATCATAGTGGAGACACCACACCAGCCTCTGCAATATCTCCAAAGTGACAGAATCCGGGCCGGAAATGTGAGTAATTCCCGAATTACTTCCTGGATTCTGTCAATGCAAGGCTTTCCTGTGGAGGTCAGACATGGCCAAAACAAGAAGAGTCCCCTCGCGCAAGGTCTGGCTGACTTGCATGATTGTGCCAGAGAAAACTGTCTCGCGGACGAAAGTCTAAAAATCAAGGACAATATGGAGGCATACCTTAATTCCCCACATAAAGTCTTTGAAGAAGAAAAGTGTGAGGGAATGCCCACTGTCTTTGTGGATGGATGCTCTTACCATGTTGACAACGACGGGGAGAAAGAACCGGTGGCTGGCGTAGGGAATGCATGGGTGAAGGAGTTCCCAGAACCCTCCGCTGGATACAAAATTGGTCCCCGAAGTAGTCAGGTGGCAGAATTGATGGCTGTGCATCAGGCCATCCTCACTGCTTTCCAACATCAACTCCACGAACTGGTCATAATCACAGATTCAGATTATGTACGGAACGGGTTCGTGGAGCACCTGGTTAACTGGAAAACCAGAGGCATGTTATGCGCTAATAACAAACCCCTGAAACATGGGACGTTAATCCAAAATATTGATGATCTGGTCACATCGAATGGGATGACCATCTACTGGAAAAAGATCAAGGGTCATTCCAAAGAAGAGGGACCAGACAAAACTGGAAATGACTTAGCTGATCAGCTGGCCAAAACCGGGGCCATCCAAGTGGATCTAATAGAAATAGAGTCCCTGTTGGGGGAAATCCAGGTCACTGCTATCACTAGGTCCCAGACAAATGCTCACAATGATGTTTCAACTGCACAATGGAGTAAGGAGACCCCTGATGCTGATTTAATTACAGCTCAGAAGGGGGATCCAATTATTGGTAAGTTTTACCAACACCTTGAGGACCCTGAGAACTTTCCCCTGACGGATACCGATTACATTGGGAAAGAGGACCTAAGAGTGTTGATGAAATGTCCAAAAATGTTCCGAATCCAAGACGGTTTGTTGGTAAGGAAATCCAAAGCTGGCCACGATCAGTGGGTGGTTCCTACCTCATTCCGAAGCCTGATGTTAAGTCACGCCCATGATGCGGCCACCGCCGGTCATAGGGGGTTTCACACAACACTAGAAATCTTAGGAGAGGTTGCATACTGGCCACACATGGGGCAGGACCTCGACCAATACTTGAAGGGGTGTCTTGTGTGTGCACAATTTCAGCCATCATCCCTCACGCACCGTGCACCTCTCCAAAAGAGGGGGATGACACTGCCATGGTCAGATTTGCAAATCGACTTTGGAGGCCCTGTAATTCGCTCGTCTAGAGGAAACAAGTACATGTTGACCGTTACATGCTTGTTTACCAAGTGGGTGGAATGTCTCCCAGCCCCAAACTGCAAGGCAGAAACAGCAGCTGCCCTGATGATTAACCACATCTTTTCCCGTTTTGGTCTACCTCAAAGGATTGAGTCAGACAGAGGTAGCCACTTCACCAGCGAAGTAATGACAAAGATGTGGGAGATACTGGGGGTTAAAAGAAAGCTACATATTGCTTACAGGCCAGCTTCTTCTGGAGCGGTAGAGAGATACAACCGAACCATTGTGAGCATCTTAAAAAAGTTTGTGGCAGATTCTGGGCCAAGTTGGGATATCCGATTACCTCTGGTCCTAATGGCCATCAGATCTACCCCTTCATCTGCAACCAAAATGTCACCATTTGAGTTGATGACTGGACGCAAGATGGTGCTTCCCCAGCATTTGCTCTACAGAACCCAAGAGCAAATGTTGATAAATGCCTCCACAACTCATGAGTATGTGGAGAATTTAAGGAAACACCTTCAGCATGCTTTTGCCTACGCTCAGCGGAATCTAGAAAGATCAGCCGAGAGCATGAAGACCCACTATGATTTAAAAACTACCCGAAAGGAATATAAGGTGGGTGATCGGGTCTATCTATACAATTTCCAAAGAAACCAGGCCAAACAGAGAAAATTTTTGCCTACATGGAAGGGACCGTTTGAAATTATAGACAAGATCTCCCCTGTTGCCTATAAGATCTGCATCCCCAAAGGCAGTCTGGTGGAAGGGGAAGACAAGTGGGTCCATAATAACCAGCTAAAGTGTTGCCATCCCAGGCACACTTTGCAGCAACTGGAGGAGTCCTCTGCAATACCAGAGGGGACCGCTCCAGATTAATTCAGTTCCAACCCTAAAATATCCCACATATAGTCTCCAAAATATTATACTCTTGTAAGCCACTGTCTTTGAATGATAACTTGTATCTCAAAAGTAAAATGTTAGGTATGTTAAAGTATAAAATGTATATGTCTGCCACACCATTAGTAGTGATGGAAAAATGTCTAGGAATAGGTATTGCCGCTTTTCCTTTGTCGTCCTAGGAGAAAGAAAACCTGGAGACTGGCCAAGGAGGACGATCCGGAGACCGGGAGCAGAGACCCAAGGGGCCCGGGGTGCCGCCCAATCCTCCCATCAGGACCAGCAAGGAGAACTGATTGATCGACTGGAGGGAGGAAAAGATGCTGAACTGTGCCACCTATGGAATTGGAAGAAGAGTAGGCGAACATCCCAGATCTTGCGAGTTCCATCAGTGAAAGGACAGAATGGCCATCGCAAGAGGGGGGGCTAGTGGGATGTTTTTACCCATGCATCCGAGCCCTACCACAAAAACTGTGCCTTACTGGCATTGAAAACATCATGATGGCCAGAACTTCCCAGAAAATGCACAGGGAAATGCATGAAGAATAGGCTGCCACCCATTTTTGCCTATGTAGTGAGCACAGGAGGGCACTGCCTAAAACCACCATGGGGCTACACACACAGTAGCCTGAAACCATTGGGAATGGCAATGCTGATTGCAAAAAAAAGCAACTCAGAACTGTGGGGAATTCATTTTCTTAATCCCAAAAATGGTTGCATTACGAGTACTCACCACTATCAGAAAGCCAGCGTTTTAAAACCACCAGACTTTTGTGTAAAACTGAACAAATGAAACAAAACCAGACCAAGGAAAGACTTGCTAAGAGGTGGATACAATGTAAAATTATATTCTGAAATGACTTGAAGGAAGTAATTATTTAATGTATAGGTAAAAAGTGTCAGTTTGATTTGAATGTAGAAAACTGGGAACAAAAAGTGACATTTAGCTGAAACCTGGCTTAATGAAACTGGATTCTGCCTGACAACTACCCCCGACAGGAGTTGAAACTGGATCAACAGCTATGTTCCCTGCCAGGCCTGGCTGCATCCTGAGGTCACATGGCCCTGTTGATTGAAAGGGGAGTGGCAGCTGGGGACTACAGGGAGTTGAACAAAGGCCTGTCCTGGACTCAGGCAAATGTTATATTGGGGGCGTCGTAAAAGTGGCATCCTCTTAGGGGAAACTGGGAGGGGCAGTGCCTCTGCTAGCAGCTGAGCTTGGGGGAAGTGGATAAACCAGTTATTTCACCCTGTGATGTGGGAAGCCACACCCCTTTTTGACCAGGGCATAATTTTAAAAAGATAGATAACTCATAGTGCGGACTTGTCAGAATTATATAAGTAATATCATTATTTTTGTGATTTTTCTGTGAACATTTTGAGAGGCGTTAGGACCCTGTGGTGTATTCTGGGGGGTTGCTAGCAGAAAATAGGGTCTCACTCCAAATGTCTGCATGTTAAAAATCTGACACTTCATCAATTAATGTCCATACTCCTTGCGCACATGTGTGTAATTTTGGGTAAATGTCCGATATTGAAAGTTAAAAAGCGCAAAATGTTGTCATTTTTTAATGCAAGCCCCCAGGAAGATCAGAGGCGGACAAGCATGGACCATAAGGAATATATAATGTGCACATGTAATTTCAACAAATTGTATATCTGGGAAGGAGGTATTTGAATCAAATATAGATTTGTGGGCAAACTGACCAGGGGAGGATCCTCTGACCCATAAACAGACTTCATCATGTTGACAATCCATTTCCTTCCCCCAATCATGGGAGAGGGGAGAATTGGGCCAATGACAAGTAGAGAGGGGCAGGCTTAGCTAGGCCCAGGCACACACCCATTTTCAAAACACATAAAAAGAGACTGCTGGGACAGGTAGAGACATTCAATTCCATTTGCTGCGGAGCATGCTGACCGACGACTTCACATCCAGAGATCCAGACTTCAAATCCATCAATCTCCAAAGACCAGAACTTTACTTCAGAACTTAAAGCAAGGGCCTAAACCAACAAACTGAGAATTCCTCTCAGCAGGCCTCAGCAACCTTCAAATCATTTGCAAACTATTCCACAGCCGGGCGAGCTGTTTGAATTATTTTGCCAAGAACAATTGCCAGAGACCAGACCAGAGATCCAGAGTGACCCAGACCGCTGTGAGCAGAACCATAGAGCTGACCCAGATCACTGTGAAGTGCCGAGACCAGAACCGGAGTCCAGTCCAAAACCTGACCAGATCCGTGGCGAGGCCTATTTCAAATTTATATTGTGAGTACCTAGCAGAACTGTGCAGAACCAATCTCTTAGTTAAAATAATCTAATACAAACTATTTTAACCTAAGTAGAACAATCTCCTAGAAATCGTGTCATTTGTAAAGCTGCACAACTGTCACCTGTCAATTCTGAAGCTGCAAGCTGTCACCTGTCATTTTGAGTTTACTTTAAATCCGAAAAACTACCTTTATTTAATCGTCCGTATCTCTGGAACCGTTTGGGCTAGGAACGGAATTTAACTTTCATCTGAAAGCTTAGAATCTCAGCTTTCCTCAGCTATATACTTTTGCCGAATTTTGCCGCGATTTGCGATTTGGCCTGATTTCTTTACCTGTAAAAAGATAGCAGATTTTTGCTTTCCTTTGCTAAAAATTTGTTTGCCTCTTAATAACCATCCCTGAATCATTGCTAAAGTGAGCCTGAGCTCATCCCAAGTATCTCTCACTCACCCTGAACCTCCTAAAGGGAATTAAAAGAATTTTCAGCATATTTCTCACTTCATTGCCACCACATTCAAAGCACTTGGGCCTGTGTTTTAAAACTCCTACCTGTTTCCTCTAAGCTTGCTGGGGGGGAACTGAATTTCGTATTGTATTTGATTGCATTCCTGAGAACTGTGTGCTCCTCTTTCCATCTCCTTCCATTTCTTACATTGCATAGGGGAGGGGGGTGAATTGCCAGAGAAAAAGTGATTATCTTATCTTTTGCTAAAATCATATCAAGTATTTCTGTACTGCATTTTGTTCCTCATTGCTTTTCCCTTGAAACCATAAAAGTATTTTTGCTACTTTATCCATCCTATACTAACTCCTCATTGATTGTAAAGAAGTGTGCTAGTGCCAGATTACCCATTGTTGATCAACATCATATGTCTAAGTGTACTATCAGATATTAATTTATTATAAAGTGTGATATATATATATTGTTTAAATTCTCAAATAAACCTTTTAAACTTGCAAAACAGAACTACTTCTTGGCTCAGTGGAGTCAGGGGGATTCTAAGAGAGGGGTGTTATATAGGGGTAGTCATCCAGAACTCATGAACTGGACATAAAGATATATCAATAAGGGTTTCCATTCAGTATCCCAGACTAGGCATTGACTTAGCTGTAGTGTTGAATTGAATCCTCTTACAGTATGCCTGCTGTATGCCGGAGCGAACGTTCAAATAGGGCTCGACAGCAAGAGATCCAGGGCCTTTAGCTTGGGCTGCGGAACCAGGCAAGGCTGTCCGCTATCACCATTGCTTTTTGCGATTGCAATTGAACTGCTGGCGGCCCGGGGTACAAAAGTTCCATCTGTCGAGGGGCCTGGCACTGGGCGGGGCTAGGGAATTGGTCTCACTATATACAGATGATGCGATTCTATACTTCAAAGACCCCACACCCAATCTGCAACCGCTGTCACTGGAAATAGCAGAGTTCGGGCGGGCCTCTGGCCTCAGGATAAATTGGTCAAAGTCGATTTTATTCCCATTAAATTAGTCCACTGTTAAGCCTCTCAACACTGAAGGCTACAGATGGGAGCAAAGTTAAGTTCGATATCTGGGGGTGCGAGTGAGCCGGGACACCCAGATGCTTTTGGAGGATAATCACATAAGGAATTTGAAAGCTCCGCGATCCAAGTTAGAGTGATGGGGTAGACGCCCCCTCTCGCTTCTGGGCTGGATTGCGATTGCCAAAATGGTTGTGGTCTCCAAACTGCTTTATATCTTTCAGAATATCCGAGTGTGGACGGGAGTCAGCTACTTCACCCAGTTGAAGGCCCAGTTAGTCAAGCTGGCATGGTACCCGCAGACTCCACGGGTCAGTTGGGATACCCTAGTCCTCCCCTGGGGCAGAGGAAGTGTTGGTGCACCAGACATGGAATTATACTTCCTTGCAGCACAACTATACTTTGTGTCCTATTGTATGCCAGATGCCCCATATTACCCTCATGTAGGCATAAAGAGAGACTCAGTCCGACCATTTACACTGCAAGGGACTCTAGTGTCAAGGAGGGTGTTGGATAGATGTAAATTTGGCCCAGTGACGTGCACAGTACATGCATAGAACAGGACCCTGAAGCGACTGCGGGTCGATATCCCCTTTGACCCGGGTCTTTATCTATGGAATATTGAGTGCCTACCACCAACATGCAATGAAGCCATTGCCCGGGAGTGGCGAGGGGTGAGAATTGAACGTATGGATGATACCATGGCGGAACATTTGTAACCCAGGAGCAGTTCTCGGCAAATATGGGGGTAGGGTTCCAATGCAGACTTCAGTACTTCAGAATCCGAGCCGCGTTTAGGAAGTGGTCCCCATTGTTCCCTGAAATACCACCTGCACTCCTGTTGAAATTCCTATTGGGCTCCCCTGCTATGAGACATGTGGTCTCCGCATTGTATGGGCTCATCCAAAGCGATTCCCCCCGGGATACACTGAAGTGTAGACGACGATGGGAGGAGGATGCCGGTGCCCCTTTTACTGAGAAACAATGGGATATGCTATGTGAAAACATGCACAGTGGTGCATTTAACAGACGCTTACAATTGATTCAATTCAAAACCCTACACAGGGCATACCTAGCCCTAGCACGCCTCCATCTGTTTAATCGTGACAGGGCGGGTAGCTGCTCGAGATGTATCGCTGAAACAACTAACTTCATTCACATGGTATGGGGATGCCCTAAGTTACGGGACTTCTGGGCCGGGGTGGTGGATGTAGTCTCCAGCATGCTGGGGTGCGACGTGCCCTGCAAATTAATGTGTTGTATGTTTGGTTGGCTCCCTGCAATCCAAAACAGAACTGAAAGTTGCTTACAACATGCATGATAGTTGCTAGAAGATGCATTTTGATAAGATGTACTGGCTCATCCCCTCTGGGTGTACAGGCATGGCTTAAGAAATTGGTTTGGCTTAGTGACACTGATAAAGAATACGGCTTACTGTGTGGCCAACAGAACAGGCCTAAAAACATTTGGGGTCCCCTGGTGTCCTACCTACTATCTAAGTTGGATTCTGGGGGCCGGGCATGCACTCTAGATAATGTCACTGTATCTACCCTACACTGCAGTATATTTCATCATGCTAAAGTGTGAGCAGGGAAGATAACCTGCTGCACAAGCCACATTTGATTGGGGGAACTCAGCCGCTTGCATACTGACACCCTGCATAAAATGTGTTTCTATTGCTGTATCCCGCTATGAAAGTGTTTTTTGTTTGGTGAATGTCTTGACATGAATCAGTCAATAAAGAAAGTTAAAAAAATATATATTGCATATGCTTTAAGCTGCTGCATTCCAGAGTTATTGATGCATTATTTAGTTAGAATAAATTGGCCCAATATCACATTTAATTTGATGAAAGAATGTATACATTTCACCAAGTCAATGTTTACCGCAAGTATGTAAGAAGTTTGCTTTATTGTTATAGATTTATAAAGAATATTGTGATGAATCTGATGATGCCATCACTCCTTTCCCGGGGATAGCTTCTCCCCATGTGGCCAGGGGATGCTACCTGATCCTGACCCTGGGGGCGGCTATATGACGGAGGACCACATGGGGGACGTGACCCTCAGGGGATGAGACAACATCATTAGATGAAGTCACATATCCTCCATTCCCTTTTAGGGATGTGCCCTCCACTCCTTACGCCCTAATGGCATATTGCAACACCCTTACTCAACCATTTGCCAGGTCTACTTCAGGTTAACCCCAATGTTACCCAAGGAACAGTATGTTAACAACTGAAATGAGGAAGAGGCAGGGAGCACTGATGAGTACTCCCATTAGGGCCCAACACCAGCTTCCTCAATATCATACATTGAACAACATGACAACAACTGAGACGGGTAAGAGGAAAATGGCAATGAAGATGACTAAGACCGGTAAACCAACACAGCGGTCTAGTCTTTGGAAGTTAGTCAATCATGCAAGGAAGTTTAAATCTGCAACAGTTGACACCAAGGGGAGAGAGGTGCAGAGGCTGTGTTGTACCGTGGCCTGTGCTGACACCTGTCGGAACGCTGAGGGAAAGCATGCCGTGGGAAGCAGCATGAAGGCAAACATTATTGGCATAAAGAGGAATGAGAGTGCATAAAACCTTCCGGCGGAGACTGTGAGGCAGCGGGAACCAGTAGAGTAGGGCACGGCAAAGACATAGCGGCAAACAAGATGCAAGCCAAGCCAGTAGTGTGAAAGGAATAGAAGCAGAGAAACGCGAGAGACACTAGAAGCATACAGTAAGCCCAGGGAAGATTTGCGGGTTACCGGGTTGTTTGAAGGTGTGTGCAGTTTGATGAAAGGAACGCGGAAAATGAAAAGGGAAGCCTGTGAAGAGGTTAACATATTTGTGAACCATGCCACAAACCGGTCGCTGAATCCATATTCTAAAATAAGCTACAAAGTAAATGTGAAAGGTCTTAAGAAAGGGGTAGAGACCCAGCGTATGAAAGAAGAAGAAAATATTGAAACAGACTTTGCTAAACGAGGGTTGACAAGTCAACATTAGGAAAATATCATTTTGTGCATAAAAGAGAACGTTACTGCTTGCAAGTCCTGGCAAGAGAGTATACCAAGCAAAGCCAAGTGTTTTCAAAGAAATTGTAAAACAAGTGTTTGGAAAACTGCAATAAAGTCTTGGCCCGCAAGTATACCAGGGAAAGCCAAGTGTGTGTACGAAAGTGAAAGAGACAGCATCTAAGACCTGGCAGGGGGTATACCAGGTGAAACCAAGTGTTTGTAAAGAAACTGCATACCAAGTGTTAGAAATACTGAATAGAAGTCCTGGCAGGAGAGTATACCAGGCAAAGCCAAGTGTATGTAAGAAAGTGAAAGAGAATGCATCTAAGACCTGGCAGAAAAGCATACCAGGCAAAGTCAAGTGTTTAAAAAACTACAGTATCTCAAGAAAGTTGCATGCCCGTGAGTTTGTGAATGTTTGTAAAGGTACAAAAGAGCCTGGCAGGAGAGTATACCAGGTGATCTGCAAGTCTGGAACCCACACCAACATTTTTACACAGTGAAAAGAGAATTTCAAGGAAAACACATGCCCTAAGGATTTTGAACTGTCTTGAATGTAAATGGAAACCTGGGGAAGTGAACCCACCCAGAGAAGAGAGTTATCCTTTTGGGGTTACAAGGAGCTTGGATTATCCTTTGTTGGAACATTTCGTTTTGTTGAAAGGAATCTGGGGAAGGGAGCCATTCCCTGGAGCTGTGAATTCACATGGAATGTTTTGATTTGATCCACCCTTTTGTGTTAGATTTACCCATTGTTCGCCGATACCAATGCAGCTTCCGCTGGTTTCTCCTTTATTTCCATTCCAAGCACACCCAGAATTTCAAATTGCTGGTTATTTTTTTGTTCACCACTCTTGTGCTAGGTCCACTATTGCTCCTTCCTACAATATCTGTTTTCCACCCTTATATTGGGACTAGGCCACCTGCACATTCTCAGGTTAACCGGATAGGCTCCTCTTCTTGGAACTATGCTAATCTCACCTATCCTCTTTGCACTGCCAACTCCACTGTCATTAATCTGGGTCTCTGGAATGGCAGATCTTCATGCAATAAATCATCTTCAGTACTTGACTTATTTTTAAGGAAAAATCTACACTTTCTTTGTATTACTGAGACCTGGATTCCTTCCTTCAACACTACTGTCCCGGTTTCCATCTCTCCCTCTCTTACTTCCTTTTGTCATACCCCCCACATCACTGCTCGTTGCGGCGTTACTGGTATCCTTTTGTATTCCTCATTTGTACTTGTTCCTTCCATCCTTATGTTGCTGTCTTTTTCTTCACTTGAATTTTCATACACTGTCTTCTCTAAGCCCTATCCAATTTTGTTTTTACTTATCTACTGCCCACCTTGTGCCATTGGTGCATTTTGTGAGGACATCGACACTCTCCTTTCCTCACTTCTTCCTTCTATTGCCCCATTTATACTTTTAGGAGACCTTAGTCTCCATCTTTCTTCTACTCTACTATCCCTTTGCTAGCAATACTGGAATACTATTTTATCACTCCTGTTCTTACTCCTCTGTCTCATTTATCTGGTTCCTGTTTACCTCTCCCCTTTCTACCTCTTCGGTCTCTTCACTTCTGGTCTACTTTTACGATCACCATCTCATTTCTGTGTGAATCTTCCCTATGTCCCCCATTATTGTTGTTGCTTCTCCTGCTTCTTCGTTTGTTTTTGTTTTTTGTAATGGTTTGAATTTGAATATAGAATGCGTCTGGAATGCAAAAACAGATTTTTGTTTTGTGTTTATGTCTCGTGAGCAGATTTCATAATTGCTTAGGCACATTGGTGAGGATATTCCGAAGCTGTCCATAATTAGCTTGACAGACGTCCCTTCCAAATCTCCACCGGGTTTGATGCTCATATATTCCCAGGATACATGGGGCCCGATTCATGGAACGTTTTCCTATGGGATTGCGTCATTATAAAACACTTCCATGAATCAGGCCCATAGTGTTTTTTTGAACAATATACAGGGCTGGAGGAGATTGGATATTTCACAACATCTGAAAGAGCAATCAGTATCTGGCATATGGTTGGTCTCTGTAGGTTCCCTTTGTTGTCCTTGATGAAAGTGCCTTGTGTTGAGGGTTGGTCCATTCTTCTTGCCCGTATGAATCATATGAGTCTTCGCTAGCTCCATGTGTCCATGTGCATAATCATAGTTATCAGATGTGCTGTGTCCTTGGGAGGTATAGTTGTTATCATAGGAGTCATAACTTTGTTCATCGTAAGCATTGCCATATACATCATATTCATATTCCCCATAGGCCTCTGCTGCTAGTGCGGCTGGTGGGGGAGCAGGTCGGTAGGCTGCTGTAAGTGGAACACTAGTTTGCGACGGTAGCCCACGCCCACGAGATACAGCACTCCTTGCAAGTGGAACTCCCCTGGGTGTTGCAGCTCCTCTTGGTACATTTGCTGATAAGGGTGGTACTCCTCCTCTGCCCCTGATAATAGCGGAAGCTGGTGCGCCTCTTGCTCCCAATGGTTGTTTTCCACGTGAAGCTGGTGCTTCTGCTTTTTCTGAACCACCATTTAAATATGTTAGTTCCTGGAGCTGTGCATGTCGTATTTCATCATTGTAATCAGGAATAAGAAACTTTTAAATTTCTTCCAATGCATGCCCCATTCTAGCATAGGCCTCTGCTGGTGGAGCAAACACTTCAATTAAAACATGAAGGTCATCATTCAGATGGAAGTATTTTGCTTCACCACTTTTCCTTTGCTTTATCTCTCATTGAGCCTTTCCCCAGTGTAGACATTTTTGTAACTGTGTTTTCCTGTAAACGCTTCAAAGAATTACCTCTTGAACCCAAAAGTTTGTCAACAAAGTTGAATTTAGGAAATTGCTTTACTGGAATTTACAGTTTCTGTCCCAACTTCATGTTTTTGTTAACAACTACATCGATGTAAATATCCTCATTTTCTTCTCCTTTTTGGAGGCTTTCAATTTCTTGGCTGTCCAACCTGAGGGCGTGCATGAAAGAGGGGTCCAAGGTGTCTTTCTCCGCCATGGGCTCGGGCAGGTAATGATCATCCATTCGCTTCGAGCAAAGATAACAGCACATGGGCAATAGAGAAGCAGCCCTACCGTCTGAGAAGGCCGGCCTCCCGGGGTGCAACACCAGGCTCCCTGTGCCCGCACTCCCAAGCTGCTGGTAGTGCCCGTCTCATGGTAGCCATTATCCGGACTCTGCTGTTCTGGCGCGCACAAATCTGGCCGCAGCTCTAACTCACTGCACAGGCTGACGATAACTCCTGCTTCTTCTTCTTCTTATCTTCGACACGACTTGCGCAATTTTAATACACCTCTCTTTATTTCCTCTTTTGTAGTGCTGTTCTTCCCTCTTATTCATCTTTTGCCACTTTGACTACTGATGATTATGTGTCTACTCTTTCCTCTTCTCTTTCCTCCTCACTTGACAGTCTTTTTCTGGCATCTGATTTTCAGCCCTCTTTTAAACATCTGCAACCTTGGATTTCCTCTCACCTTTGCGCCATACATCGTGCTCTCCGTCGCCTTGAGCGGTGCCAGCTCAAGTCTAAGACTGAGTGGAGTTATAATTCATACTCCTCATATCATGCGCTTTACGATGAGTCCCTTCTTTCTGCTAAAAGTTCTTACTTGTCGGATCTGCTGTCTACTCAATCAACTCATCGTAGGTGTCTTTTCCAAAATCGCTCTCGTCGTCCCTCTCCTCCTACGTCTGATCACTCTATCAATTCAACGCTCTCAGCTACTGATTTTGCACTATTCCTTTCTTCAAAGGTGGCCTCTCTCTGCTCAGTCATTGAGCTTCTGCTCCCGGGCCACTTTCGAGGTGTCCTACCTCAGTCCATAAAGAAACTATTTCCTGTTTCACTTTGATTTCCAATGAGGAGACCTCTCTTCTGTTGGCCTGAGCTCACCCTATTTCGTCCCCTTCTGATCCTATACCCTCAGTACTTATTCCTAAAATCTATCCCTCTCTTGTGTCTTAACTTACTTCTTTCTTTAATATCTGTCTTCAATCCTCTACCTTTCCGTCCTCATTTAAACATGCCACAGCAATTCCCATCTTGAAGAAACCTTCTGCAGTTCCCTCTTATTTCCGCACTATTTCTTTATTACCTTATCTTTCTAAAATACTTGAGCGTATTGTTTACTCTCAAGTTTTTACTTCCGTTTCTGACAATGCTATTCTTCCCTGTGTTCAGTCTGGATTCCACCCTTTTCACCCTACTGAAACTGCCCTTCTCTTTGTTCTAGATTCTCTTTTATTTGCTTGCTACTCTAAAGACTCATCTCTTCTTGTTCTTCCCGACTTATCTGCTGCTTTGGACACTGTTGACCACTCTCTTCTGCTAGCTTCACTTTCTTCCTTTGGCTTCACTTGGTTCTTCTTGGTTTAAATCATACCTATCCCAAAGGACGTTTTCAGTTTCTAGGTTGGGGGCTTCCTCTGATAAGCTCTGACTTATTCACTGCGTTCCTCAAGGCTCAGTCCTTGGCCCTTTCCTTTTCTCTCTCTATAACACCACTTAAACTGAGGTACTTCTCCTCCCTGCTAACACTATTCTGTCTCCTCTTTCTCCTTCCTTTGTTTCATTTCCTCCTTCCCAGTTATCTATTTCTCTTACAGCACGTAACCGAGGACTTTATTTTGACTCCGAACTGTCCTTTAAGCATCACATTTCTCTTTCTGCAAGTGCTTGTCATTTTCAATTATATAATATCTGCAAAAATTGTCTATTTCTATCCTTCGATGCCACAAAACTCTTGTTTTCTTCTTTAGTTTTCTTTCACCTTTTTTTATTGTTCCTCTGCTTTCTTTGATCTCCCTCTTACCGGTCTCGCACCCCTTATGCCTGTATTCGCTTACTTTTTCTTCTAGCCCCTCACGACTCTATTTCTTCTGCACTTTCTACCCCTAGCTGGCTTTCCTTCCAGGCCTGTCTCAAATTTAAATTCCTATGTTTAGTTTTTAAATCCCTCTATGGCCTTGTGCCAGATTTTCTCTCTTCTCTGGTTTCATTCTACACACCTACTCGCACACTTCGTTCTTGCTCTCAATTTTGCCTTGTCACTCTCCGTCCCCCATGTGCCCAATCCCATTTCCGTTCTTATTCTTTGTTGGCCCCCTTGTATTGGAATGCTCTTCCCCTTTCCATTCGCTCTATCACAGTGCTTCCTCTGTTCTTTGACTCTCTCAAGTCCTACTTAATTCACTCTGGTTAATATGGCAGTTCCTTTTAATTTTAATTTATTATTTCTTACTCTCATTTATTGTATCGCTTGATTCTATGTATAGCACTTTGGTGTAAAGTGCTTTATAAAATTCAAATAAAATACAACATATAATACAAATCTGAACATTTGTGCACTTTGAGTACCAGAGACAATATCCTTCACAATTTAGAGTTCGTTTTAG
The DNA here is from genome assembly GCF_040938575.1 of Ambystoma mexicanum. Taxonomy (NCBI): domain Eukaryota; kingdom Metazoa; phylum Chordata; class Amphibia; order Caudata; family Ambystomatidae; genus Ambystoma; species Ambystoma mexicanum. Next base: position 668,878,937 of record NC_090935.1, on the reverse strand, counting down.
AGAGTGAGGGCCAGAATAGGATTTCAGACACAGGGCATATATTTTGCTTTGGCCATCTTGACAAAGGAGAGACCCATTAGTTTTGGTTGAGGTACGGAAATACCTTCTAGATTAGGGATAGTGAGGCCTTTTCCAACCCCTTTATTATTTAATAAAGGTTTATGACCACAATCATAAGGTCTCTGCCCGTGTCTCATTCCTTGCGCCTCACAATATGTAGAATGAAAACACAAATGTCATTAAAATCACCACACGCTTTTTGATACCCGGCAGAATGCACTATGCTACATCTACCTATCTATCAGTCTGTCTTTCTGTCACCAAATAAAGTATGGAAAACACTGAAGTAACAACAAAAGTTCAATTCTAACTCTGTTTATAAATCTAAAAATCTTTTCTCATGACCTTACTCTTTGTACTTTATTTAAATATCGTCAACTTTTCACCTATAAAAGGAGTAGGAACTTGAAAAGATACTTAGTTAACATTTGTCTAAAACCTTTTTACCACCCATAAATTGTAGAAAACACGTGTTTGGAAAACTATGCTACATTCAACAGATCTAACATTCTATATTATGGTAACCGTTGTTCTTGCTGTATTCACTACCTTTGGAAAGTTGAGAATGAAAGTGACTGGGCATCAATCTCCAAAATCAGACTGAGAAATCTTAAATCTTCATTAGCACTCATTTTAAAGCTTCCGGTCATGACATCATTTAAATGAGGTTTCAAATTTTGCAACGGTTACCACCACCTATCAGGGATGGAAAAATGAATAAATGACTTTAGAAAATAAAATACGTTTGGATGGATATATTAGAGTTATCTATTTTCCATGGTATGAATGAGGAATGTAACTTACAAAACCACTGTAAATTAGATGATACCTGTAACACACATGCTTGGATTTTGTTTTCTATTGTTTTATGCATTTTCTTTAGTATGTTATTTGGTGTAATTTTCTATGTATCAACTTCTATGGCTATGTGGTTAAATGCTTTGGCAACTGACCACAGAATATTTAGTTCACGTCTTCTGACAAACATTTGACATGAATTCTTTTCTTCACTGTGGTGCATTTTTAAATCTTTTCTGAAATGTAAAGGTCAATTTGTTTTGTTCTATTTGGTTTTTTTCTCTTTTTTGAATTCACCACAATTACCGGGCCATTCCAACCTTTCTAGGCCCGGTAATTTCCATTCGCGTGACCCCGACCCGGTAGATCCCCTTTGCCATTTGAGCCCCCATAGAGCTCAATGGGAATGGGGAGGATGTTAACAACAGTCCTGTTAATGACAGGACCGTTGTTAGCATCCTGTTCTGCTAGCGGGTGCCACTCTGCACGTCTGGTCTGACCAGGTGTACAGGGCGGCCCCACGAGCAGAACTCGTAATTGATTGATTGATTTATTTATTTATAGAGCGCTTTACACCAAGGCGCTGTACAATGGAACAATAAAATACAGAGTAATAACAACAAATAACAATGTGAGCAAAGTGGCAACTTGAATCATTCAACAACAAAACAGTGCAAAGAGCAATTGACTGAGAGGGGGGAGAAGTGGAGTGCGAACAGGAGAGTAAAGGGAGGGGCGGGGAAGGATTGAGTGAGAGTAGAAGGAATAGAGAGAGAGTGTAAAATAGAAAAGGGAAGGTGGAAAGGGAGGGGAGGGATTAGAAGAGGGAAAAGACGGGGGAGTAGAGAGGGCAGGGGGGGCTTCAAGGTGGGGAATGGAGGAGGAAGGATTTAAGGGAAGTGCGAAATGAGATGAGGGTAGTGGAAGAGCGGATTGAGAGAGGGAGAGAGTTCCAATGCAGAGGAGCAAGAAGTTGGAAAGAGCGGAACTGGGAGGAAGCGCAAGGGGAAGGAGGTACAGAGAGCAGGAAGTGGTCAGCAGAACGAAGGGGGCGAGAGGGGGAGTAGAAGGAGAGAAGGGGGAGAGATAAGGAGGGGCAAGACCATGAAGGGATTTGAAAACAAGGCAGAGAAAGTGGAATTTTAGTTGTAGGTGGAAAGGTAGCCAGCCTAGTCGAGAGAGCGAAGAGGAAATGGAGTCACAGGAGGTAAGGAGACAGAGGGTGCGAATGGCAGAGTGGTATATAGATTTAAGAGGGGCAAGCTGAGATGAGGGAAGACCGAAAATTATAGCAAGAGAGTTAGCGGGGAAGAAAAGGACTTCAGTTTTATCCGTGTTAAGTGAGAGAAAGCGGGAGGACATCCAGTTCTTGATGGCTGTGAGACAAGAGGAGAGTTTAAGGTGGAGGTCAGGTGTGAAGGAGGAGAAAGAGAGAAAGAGTTGGGTGTCATCCGCATAGAAATGATGGGAGATGCCAAAGGAGGAGATGACAGGGGCAATGAGGGAGGTATAGAGAGAGAAGAGGAAAGGGCCAAGTACAGAGCCTTGAGGAACACTCTAAATCAGAGGGAAGGAAGGAGAGGTCTGGCCTCCCCATGAAACATCAAAGGAACGAGAGGAAAGGTAAGAGGAGAGCCATTTTAGAACAGGGCCTTTGAACCCGAAGGAGGAGAGAGTGTGGAGCAGGAGAGGATGATCAACAGTGTCAAAAGCGGCAGAGAGATCAAGGAGAATAAGTATGGAGGATTGCTTCGCATGGCGAGCAGAGAGGAGCGAGTTGAGAATCGAGGTGAGAGCAGTTTCAGTGGAGTGTTTGGGACGGAAGCCAGATTGGAAAGGAGGAAGGAGAGAGGAAGACGAGACAAAGGAAGAGAGCTGAGAGTAGGCGAGGCGTTCAAGGAGTTTAGAAAGGAAAGGCAGAAGAGAGATAGGTCTGTAGCTGGCAGTGTGCAGTGGATCCGCAGAGGGTTTCTTAAGAATAGGAATGATCGTTGCATGTTTGAAAGCAGAGGGAAAGATAGATGAGGAGAGGCAGGAGTTGAAGAAAGTGGTAAGGTAAGGGATAAGAAGAGGGTACATTTTTGGGATGAGAACGGAGGGGAGAGGGCCAGAGGGGGCGGCTGTGGGGTGGGCTTTGGATAGAAGGGAGGATACTTCGGAAGGGGAAACAGATGAGAAAACAGACATGATGGAAGAAGGAGGAGAGGGGGGAGGAGAAGAGAGGGAGTCAGAGAGGGAGTTAATTTTTTGTCTGAGTGTGATGATTTTGGTGGAAAAGTAGTTGGAGAAGTCAGAGGGAGAAAGTGTGGAATTAGATGAGGGGTCAGGAGAGGGAGGAGAGAGGAGACGGGAAAGAGTTTGAAAAATCCGACCAGGTTGTGAGTCTTGAGACTGTAGAAGGTTAGAGTAGTAGGTGGATTTGGCCGTAGCAAGGCAAGAGTAGATTGGAGCTGAGGGATTATTAATAGTGGAAGAAGAGCCAGGAGAAAGGGAGAACGAGAGTAATGCGTGGTCAGAGAGATGGACAGGGAGAGAGGAGACAGGGGAGGAGGGATAGGAGCAGTTGAAGATGAGGTCAAGAGTGGAACCAGAGGAGTGAGTAGGGGAGGAAGGAAGGGGAGAGGAGGTAGGAGTCAAGGATAGAGAGGAGGGGAGAAGATTGGGGAGGAGAAGGAAGATGGATGTTAAAGTCGCCAAGCACAGTTAGAGGGGAGGGGAGTGGGAGGGAGAAATAAGTGAGAGGAAGTGATCTAGGTCTTCGAAGAAGGAGGAGAGAGGGCCAGGGAGACGATAGATGAACAGGAAGGAAATAGGGTGGGGAGAGGAGAATGATTTGTAGAGGAATTCAAGGGAAGGGAAGGAGGGAAGAGATGGGGATGAGCAGGAGGAGGTGTATTTGGGGTTATACAGGAGAACGACACCTCCACCGCGGCCAGAGGGGCGTGGAGTATGGAGGAAAGAGGAGGAAGAAGTCGTTAGGGAAGCTGGGACAGAGGTATTATGAGGGGGAATCCAGGTTTCAGTTAGGCAGAGGAAATGAAGGTTAAGACGAAAGAATAGATCGAGTGTCGCAGCGGTTTTATTACAGATGGATCTGGCGTTCCAGAGAGCAGTATTGATGAGGGCAGCATGGTTGGAAGTGGGAGGATAGAGAAGGTGAGGGCGGTGATAAAGGGAAGGAGGGTGGCTAGGAGAGGAGAAGGGAGAGGAGCAGAGGGCAAGGGGGAAGGGGGAGAAGCGGAAGGAAGAAATTACGGATCGCATAGGGTCAGGGGGAGTAGGTAATGGGTAAACAAGTTGGGGAGTCCAAGTGAAGATGGCTCAAAGGTGGACTCAAGTCAGTGGTGTGAGACAGCCGGGAAGGGCTAAAAGAGTCAGAAGGTGCAAGTTCGCTTGACTGAGATTGGAGGAGACCAGGTGTTTGAGGCAGGAAGATGGGGAGGAAGTTCTGAATTGTAGCAGGAGGTCACGGGTCTAGTGCTGAAAGTTTACCGGCAGGACCCAATTTGGTCAAAAGGAGTATGCACTCAAGGGCGTGGTTGTAGAAGAACTGCTGTCTGAGGCGAGAAGGAAAGTAGCAGTTTAGGGCCGCTGTACCAGAGTATGAGCCAACAGGTTATAAGGTGGAAAAAGGGCCGATGCAGAGAGATGTCCAGCCAGCGCCCAGAGATATATAGGAGTAGGTATGCAAAGTGATGGTTGGGGGAGACCAGCAGACTGCGGTGGATGGTATGAGAGCAGAATGAAGGAGGTTACCACAACGCAGGGCCGCAGTTCATTCCACCACTCAGGAGTACCTGTAGCTGGATCCAGGTGCGGCTGGAGTTTCGCCAGAGCTCAGTGCAGTGGAGAAGGGACCGTTGAGGAGGCTCCTCGGAATCACAGTGGGGTTGGAAGGTGGAGGACCCAGGAGGAGATGCAGGGGGAGGTCCCAGGGGATCCGAAGACTGATCCACGGAGTACTTCAGAGCTGCGGAAGGGATGCACAGTGCTGCAACAACACGCCGGTAGCACTACCGGCGCCATTGTTGCATTACCGCCAGGATCGTAATGAGGCCCATTAATTTATGTAGGTTCTGAGATAGATAATGCGATGCAAAAATGTAATGCCATGTTCGAATTTATTGAAATAAATACTTTTCCAATTTGACTCAGTAGAAATGTAGAAAACGGTGCACACAAGGATATGTTGCAATGTAACAAAGAAAAACCCATCTTTCTGTTTGATCACATAACCAACTGTTTAATGGAGGTCGCCTTGCAAGGGACTATTTGTACATTTCTATTTTTGGATACTATTTCGGCAGGTGACCTTGTGTTGTGGTGTGGTGATTTAATTCTTAAGACTTATATCATATTGTTTTTGCATATTTGGGAGCAATTTTTAATTATTAAATGTTATTATGATTGTGATTTTAACAGGCTTTGATGTTCTTCTGAAGATTGATCTCAATCAAAAAGCGTAGAGCTGTTTGCATCTAATTACTTTTTCTGCCCATATGAAATTGGTTTACTTTGAAATACATGCAACACATTTTCATGAAGATAAAAATGGATGTCATTTGAATTATTTCTTAAGTTATTTAAGCATAGAAATTCTGAAATACTATGATTTGTGGGCACTCCGAGGTAGGAAGTGTTTCTCAATCCTTTCTTTCTGTCTACTTTTTCTTGTGTTTGCGTGTGATATTTGGGTGTTACACCTTTAAGAAAATGTCTAACTTTGTTTAAAGAACTTTGGAACTTCTATGATGAATTATAAAATCCCTCAATACAATACATGAAATCTACAAATCTAAATGAAGCACAGGATATCTAAATGAAGCACAGGATACTAATGTATGGTATACAAATCAGTTTCAAATCATGGACCCTAATTACGAGGTTGGTAGCGCCATGACTTGGACAATTACCGGTACCGTGTCCGCCCTGGTTCGATGGGGACTTACTGGTCTAGTCCGACCTTTGTGGGACTGGTAAATCCCCATTGAAAATGTCAATCCCCATTCCCATTTGAGCCCCCATAGGTCTCAATGGGAATGGGGAGGGTGCTAATAACGGTACCGTAAATTACGGTACCGTTATTAGCTCTGAAGTCCCTTTGCGGGTCCCGTCCATAACGACTGGTAGAAGCAGGCGTTAAGGACGGGGCCGCAAAGGGACCTCGTAGTAGGGCGCAAAGGGATTACCGGCACCGATGTCCTTAATGGTGCCCGGTATCCCTTTGCACTCTACTCGGAATGAGGCCCATGGTGTTTGTAGGATGCCAGGTATATTTTGCAGTGAAAAACAGGAAAGAATTCATATATTACTTGGAATTACCTGCAATCCCCCTCAGTATTCAGCATAGAGCAAGTCATCACAGATTAGAAGTATGAGGCTCCATGAATCTGTACAGTCATCTCATTCTTTCATGATTATCAATATTGCAAAATATCCTGGTTATGTACTGGCTTGAGCGTTCTTCATAAGGGATGGCTATAGCAAGGGAGCAATGTGTCCCTCGGGAAGTTTGGGCTAATATTGTTCAGTGTACTTTGGACAATGCAGACTTGAAGACAGGTCATTCATTGACAACGAGCCAGTGGAATCAATAAAGAGTGGATGATTTTTGAGACTAAATTGTGCAAAAGAGAAGTCTGGCTCCTGTTTTCTGCACTAGCTGTAGAAAACAGAGCAGTCATGCCAGCAGGTAGAGTTAGAAGGACTTTCTGTAGTCTGTGCGAGTTGACATGGTAGCTCCCATCACTGGAGCATTAAGGTCCAGTGGTAAGAAAGGAAGAATCTGTTTCAGGCCCTTAGAATGATGCCAACAGGTTCACACAACATACATATTTGGGTGCAAAGGACAGGACAACATTGATTATAACCCACATTGCACACACAGGCTACTAGGGTGCAGCCAATGCTAGAAGGCCAGCGATTTCTGATCTGAAGAGTCAGCCAATCCCATAATATTAATTCTCTGCCTTGTGTTCCACCTAATGTTTCAACCACCATTCCACGTCATGCAACATAAAAGGCGGTAAATACTCCCACCCAGACCTTGGGCTAAGGGGAGCAGCATCTGGGGAACATTGTCATATGAAAATGGGCGGCAAAGGGCAGAATACACATATTAAAAAGTCGTTTAACAACTGCAAAGTTCCCGAGTAAAATGGATGCAGTTTGATCAAGAAAAATCAGTCCAGTGGCATTACATATATTGGCTAGGACAGCAACCAAGACAGAGTCTGGTTTCATACATGGTGTCCTGTCAATATTTGCAACAATCCGTGAACCAAAATGAACAGTACTGTGGCTGAGAAAGCTGTGGCGAGAGCAATGTGTAGTCTGAAGTCAAATGAACGTGCTTACTGCCGGTCCGTTAACAGCATACTAACTGCCATTTTTGTGGTGGTTGCACTAAAGGGAGGAGGAAAAATAGAAATAGGTACAAACATTGTCTGGGTTTGTTTACCATGCTGTGCTAGGACACCTGTGTGTGCAGCAGGAGTGATCAAGGTTTACGGTGTGCACGGGCCCCAAGCGAAACGTAATTTCTGTGATTTGCTGAATTATAAATACACAGTACAAGTGTTAACCTGGCAACAAATAATTTTACACATTTTAATTATATGATACTAATATCTAATTATCTGATAATTTGAGTGAATTCTCCAATGGAGAATCACTGCACATTGTGCACAGTTGTGGAAGGGCAAATACTACAGATGTGTGGCTTCCCTAAAAGGCCACTTCATTGTTTGAATGGGTAAGGTAAACAAATGATGCTTGCCATAACCTGAGCTGGCTTTTCAATTGGTTTTGGATTTTTCAGAATGGAAAGCTAAACAATAGCATGACTGCAGTCACAGGCCCAAAGGCTCTGCATAACTGCACTCTGGACTCCGCAACTGTATGTATGTGTCCTTATTTCTGGGGATACAATCCTTAAATACTGCCTCATGATGTGAACCATGGACCTTTTCTCAAGGTCAAATAAGTTGATACAAACACAAATTAAAAGTGTGCCGGTCATGGTTCACATTATGCGTTGGAGCACAAACCCTCGATTAGTTTGAGTTTTTGCTTTTGTTAAAAAGCAATGACTTTGTGCTAATTACATGTATGCTGGCAATGGTAACAACAACTGCTTTTATTACAGGTTGGAGTTTCTCAAGTGATCTCTGGCTTTGGGACACTTTGAAAGTACTACGTGGGGTAAATATTACCAAAGAAAATGAGGAAATCAAATCACAACATGAATGTTGATCAATTGGAGTACTCTTTTCAGAAATCCATAAATCATGCCAGCTTTGCGAGTCTGGTTAGAGAGACCTTTAGCTCTCTGCCAGAGCTTGCGAAGGCATCCTGTAGTCAATCAGCTGCTCCGTCTTGTAGAATGAGTGCATCTTGGTGAAAAACCTCTTTTGTAGTAGTAGCTATTTTGGGAAAGCAGGTGAAAATGTTTCAGTTGGGGAGAGAGAGAGAGAGAGAGGTTGAATGTTGCTTTTAAGAGCGTCCTTTGCTTCAATGCTACAGTGGTACTTTGTTTTAAACTTGAGTGCTGCATTGCAATTTGCATTGCTGTTATTTCTGCCGCCTGGTGCATTGATAATTTACTTTTGTATTGTTAGATATTGCCTTTTATTTGCCCATTCATAACGCTGCTAGTGTAGTAATAGAATAAAGGGGTGCTCGGCTAGTCAGGCAGATGGAAACGTGGGTGGAAACTGCCGCTGTCTGCCTGCGCTCCACCAGCCTGTGTTCCTTCCTATCCCCTCTCCTGTCCCTCACCCTACTCCTACTCCTCCTCCAGAACTTTCACATAAGACTAAATAACCTTTTGTCCATTATATATGACTCCGCTATGGTTTAATTGCCTTTTAGATGTGTCGTAATGCTCAACTGACACATTGCCAAACCCCCAGAGGTAAAGTTACAGAGGTATGTTTGAATAGCACCAGTTGTGGAGTCAAAAGTATCACATGGCAGCTGCTCATCTGAAGCTATCAAGGCTCTTCTCAGCCACAAGCATGAATTAAGTAAATTGCTCCCGGATCCTGCCAATTTCGAACCGTGGCTTGATTCAATGTTGCGTTTGCCTTGTGTCTGAAATTATTAACATACCATAATCAGCATATTGAAGGAATCAGTGCGTTATGTTATAGAAGAAGATAAACAGTGTGCATTTTAACATTGGGATGTGTGAAATATAACGTAATGAAACGTTATAATGAATGAATCCCTGTTTTGTAAGATAGTGTAATTCAAAGGTGCACAACACATGAACCATTGGCCAGCTGCAGCACTTCCTGGAATGATTTATGGCCATCTAAGTTACTGGCGATTCACAGGGATTTTTAGTTTGATCTATAATCATTTGCAATAAAGCAGGATGGGAATTAGAACAGGTTGCCAAGGGGGCGTGGCTTACCGCCATATGTGATGGCCGCCTGATTCTTGTGCTCCCGCTCCGGCGGCTGTTTCGTTCATCTTTTCACACACCGATAAGTGCAAATTTGAATAAATCGGGCTGCTTTTCATTTGTCCAGTGTCCCTGGTGGTCGTGGTACCGTCTCATCGAAATGAGACTTGGGGCCTCATTATGAGGCAGGTGCTCCGTAATGAAGGGTGGCGGTACGGGACTGGCACCCTTCATTTCGGGATGCCCTATTACGATGTTCCCTTTGCAGGACCCGGTAAGGACGCCTGGTAAAACCAGGCATCCTTAACGGGTCCCGCGAGGGGACCAGGGAGCTAATGACGGGCCCGTTATTAACAGGCCCGTTATAAGCTCCCTCCCCATTCCCATTTGAGCCCTATGGGGGCTCAAATGGGAATGGGGATGGGTTTTTCCAATGAGGACTTACCGGGTTCTCCAAGGTTGGAAAAGCCCGGTAAGTCCTCATTGGAGGAACCCTGTACTGGAACCCGGTATGGAGGCAGCCATGCCCTTATTAAGGGCATGGCTGCCTCCATACTCGTAATGAGGCCCTTGGTGTCTTAATGCTTGCAGCATCGTTGGTTTGCAGGACCTGAAGCAGCAAGGTCCCCTGACTGCACTAGCCGATGTCTCCTGTCAGGTGTCCAGATGCAGCGTGTCGGGAGATACGCTCTTAATGCTGAGAACATGTTTTCCTCACAACATGGGCCCTCCACATAAACAATGCATAGACATGTTTATTTTCAATGGAAAAGGGTACTTTTAAGCATCTTACAAGCTTCACAATAATTTTTTCATTAGTTAAGCTAACTTGTGGAGGATCACTAGCTTGAAACTAATGTTCTATTCATATTAAGAACACTTTTGTGGAGGAATAATACAATTACTCTAACCCAAAATCTTAAGGCCATTTGAACTGCAGCACTCTGTTTGTTCATTTACAACTGGAAAAGATACTTTAACCACCATTTCAGTGTTTCATTGTTTAATCACACTGGACAATTCTCATCGGCTACACGCTAATGTTCTATTAACATTAAGAGCAGTATTGTAGGGGAGCTAAAAATATCCAACTAGAAATTATAATTTCTACTGAAGCCGCAGCATTTTGAAGGTCATTTGGGGATGCTATATACCTTAAGCATTGTTTGAGATTATATACCGGTCTTCTGTTACCTGAAACCTCATTTTTTCATCTGTTTGTGAACTGTTTATTTACAAAATAAATCTCTATGGTCCTTCGGTCTACCACACTCACTCACTACCTGCATACTATGTGCACTATTATCCCACTGTTAATTGGATACATCTGGTCTGTAGCACAATCCAACACATTATCGCATCTAAAAAAGTTCAAATCAAAAATGTTCCTTCGTCTCCTTTCGGTACTATCAAAAGGCAGAAAAGTGAATCACCTACGCCTACGGAAGATTGTCTAGACCCTGCCATGCAAACTATCCTCACAGAAATCAGGGCTCTGAAACCATTTAAAACCATTTATGGTAGCCACCAATGTAAAACTGCAACAGCTTGATGATAAATGGTATGCCTTCAAGTCAAGAATAAGAGAGGTTGAGAGGCGGGTAAGCGATGCTGTAGATGTTACTAGTAGAGTGCAAGTATTGGAAAACGCAGTCAAATCTCTACAAAACAATCTGAGAATCTTGAGAATCGAAACAAAAGAAATAACCTATGGATTGTGGCCTTCCGGAGGACATTGAGGCAGATAATCCTATTATGTTTTTAAATACCTTGCTCCCTAAACTCCTCGACCTATTAAAAATGGCATCCATGTGCTTAGGTCACCAAAAACACATCAGAACTATAATGTGATATATATGAATCAAGCTGAACGTAAGGATTATATCATTGCAAAGAGTAGTCCAATACTTTATTAAATAGAATCGCTTTTCTACATAACTAGGATTGAGTCCTCTCAACATTGAGCGTTGACTGGGATATTTGTTCTGTGGCTTTAAACCTTCAGCATAAGAAAACAAAAGCATATAACTGAAACATTATATAAGAAAATAAAAGATTGTCATCACCAATTAAAAAGATGAGAAATTAAGATTCAGATATATTTCTCTCATTTAATTAAAAGGAATCATAGTGACACTTTGAAGAAACTGTCAACATACAAAAGAATATAGATAATCAAATAATTTCAAATAAGGAAGTACATTAGTGCTTACATGATTAATGTATATTTGATTTAATTATACAAAATATGTATTTGTTCTCAGGAACTTCATTGAGTCTACATAACAAGACTGTTTATGCAAAACCATGAAGTATTAAGAGGAATCTAGTATTTCTAAGTAAGATACATTTAGGATTAATATGTGTATGTGAATCTACAAACCAAGCAATATTATCTTTAAAATAATGGGATAGTTAGATTAATTTATTTTTTGGATAGACCTTGAAGAAGCACTTAATGCGGAGAGATCACATTCTGTATAGTGTGAAATGTTGGGCTGTGAAAAATATGAAAAGTACTGAATCTGTGGCACAGTGGACTTTTAAAAAAGCATTGCACTTTATGGATGGTTATTTAGGACTGGATGGGTAACCATACCCTCAAAACGAATTGTCATTTTTTGCAACTCAGGAGTTAGAACTGGACTCAATATAATTCAATAACATTAAGATGTATTTGCTTGTTTTGTGTGAATGTATAATAATTGTCACACAAATTAATTTATTACTTTTGAGATGGTATGATTGTGATAATTAATGATTAACTTTATTTGAGCGTCATATTTTCTGTACTACGTACTCATATTAGCACAGTGCAATGGATTGCAACTGTTTCAGTTTTACATTATCAGAGTAATCATTCAAAACATGTGAAAGTGAACTTAGCATTCGGATTTCTTTGTTAAACAATTCTAAAAATAAACAGCAGTATTAATGAGGCTTTGGAAAATTGAGACTAATAAGATCAGTAGTTAACTGGAAAATCCATGTTACCCTAAAAGATGTGCTAGACAAGCAGCAAAAAGATCCTTCAACAACAACAGGGGAGCTTTCATCAAAATAAAACTGAGAAATAAGTCCAAGAATCAAACAGTATGTGTTTAATACTTTTACCAGCTTGTCTAAAGTAGAGGGAATAATATAGTGGATTCAGAAACAAATCTTTGGCAAACCACGTTGTATTACAGTAGCCTATGTTTCCATTTCAGAAGAGCACATTTAGCCACAATATAATTAGAACCACCATCAGGAAACAGGATAATAGCATTCCCAAACTGACAGACATGGCACAATCCTTTTGACAAGTATGCTGTTTGGAAATGTAGTAAGAATACCACAGGGGCAGCTGCTGGCCTCAGAAATAATTGAGATTACATGATTTCACTAACTGTCATAGCAGGAAGTAATTTACATTACCACATGCCCTGTGGACTGAGTTATTTTAGCAAAACTGTGAGCAAAGTGAAAAGCTGAATCATCGAACAGAGGATTGGTTTAAAAAATAAAATTGTGATGCCCCATTTGTAAAACACTTAATTACTCAGGGACATGGCAATGAAGATTTCCATTGGACCATTAGCAAAAAAATAAAAAGTTATTAACTACAACACAGATTATTAAAACAGTAATACAAAATCATATTCCAAGCTATTGAATGGCATAATAATAAATGGGTCCTTTCTAAATGTTGTATCACACCAAGTATGCTACCAATATGTTAGCAAGACAATGTTGACTGTGACTACATAGCTCATTTTTTATCACAATATTGTATAACAAATTGTTAAATAGAAGACTCGCAGAAAATCTGAATTATTGTTTCACTTAATGAAGGCACTACAGACTTCATATTGTTTGAGATTTACAAAGAAGAGCAATTGAAGATGTAATTGGCATCCTATCCCTTATAGCAAATCAATAACATTTGCCAGAAATGGTTCCCTGAAGAATGTTCAACAATTAAAATTTACAAGACCAGAAACATGCAGGGTATGGTTCACATGTGTACGTTTCATATGTGAATATTATCCAAGAATTACATTGTGTGTTGTCAGATCTTAGATTCTTTATCTAAACGGGAAGTTCTACAATATGTTGGCACAGATTGTGATATTACAACATGCAATTTCATCAATTTGGATTGAGAGGTTTTTTTTTGTACATCTTCTGTACATTTTCGTATCAATGAAGCATGTTTTTAAAAACATGTTTGCAATTATGAGATAAATGATTTTAGTTACTCATATGTTTTTATGTGAAGGGGTGAACACCATAATAAAGTATATTTTGATAGAATTCATACAATTTTACCCTACGCTCTCTTCTCAACAAACATATATTGAATTTGCCAGAAGTTGTAGTTCACAGCCTACCTTCCAATTTATTTTTAACATTTGATTTTATTTACTTGTAATGCACTGGGAACCCACAGGCATCAGGGCGCACAAAAACTTGTGTGTGCGAAAATGTAAGACAGGACTCAGCGAGAAATGTCATGATCAAATGACAAGAATGTTATTACAGAGGAGAGGTACTAGATGAAAAGTTGAGTTTTCATTGTTGAGAGAAAGGTCTTCGCATTTGTGTCCAAACGTAGGGTACTAGGCAGTAAATTCCACACTTGTGCTGCCAGTTTGGGAAAAGCTCTTCCTAGGCCCTTTGCTCTCATGAACCTGTGAGTATTTATCTGTCCAATATTGGCAGAGCAAAGAGGACGTATGGGTTCATATAGGGTGATACAATCCTTCAAGTATGCCGGCGCCTTGCCATAGAGGCATTTATGCACTAGAGAGGCTGTCTTGAATTGAATCCAGGCAGAGATGGGAAGTCAATGTAGGGATTGCCTGCTAGACGATATGTATTCACGGCTGGGATTTAATCCAACCTGTGGATGGAGGGGCACAATGCCCTAGATCAGATAGAGTATGAATCAGATGATCATGATCAAGCAAATCGAAGGCTGCAGACAAGTCGAGGAAGACCAGTAGCCCTGTTTCGCCTGGTCCACCATCTCAAGCATGTTTGTCTGTAGGTCGAGTAAGGCAGTCTCCGTGCTATGATCAGCTCTGAAACTGGTTTGTTTACTGTGAAAGATAGATGATGACTGTAGATGGGCCTGAAGTTGGTTGGTGGCTACTTTATCTAGTATTTTCACCAGAAAATGTGAGTTCGTAATTGGCCTTAGATGTTTTGCGTCTTTGGGATTCAGACCAGCCTAATTCACCAAAGGGGTGATGGTAACATCTTTAATGGCTTCAGCAACTGAGCTATAGTCAAAAGAGGAATTGACCAGTCTGGTAAGAAACAGAATAAAGAGATTTTTCGCAGGGATGATATTCTCTCGGCAGGAGGTGGGGTGCATTGCAGTCAAGATTCTATCCATCTCAGCGATCACAAAATATGTTTAAATGAGAATTTAGGTTGACCTTCTTTATATTCTAGTATCAGTGGTGGCAAAGTTTGGATGCCAGGGCTAGTTCCCAGTTCATTTTCAATTTTATTGTGGGCAATCCTCAGTCCTGATGTGTGGATCAGATGGGATGGACTAAGGCTTTGGGACTTTCAAGAAGTTTCAGGATCTCAAAGAGCTTTTTAGAGTCATTTTTGGCCCCTCATATTTCTTTATTGAAGAAGTTATTTTTGGCGGGGATAATTTTGGTTTTACAATGCAGCTCCCGTGCCTTTGATTTAGCCATATTCTGGACTGTGGGGTGTTTTAAACAGGTTTGTTCCACACTCCTATTCTGTTTTTTTTTTTTAAAGGGCGAGGTATGTCGCGTACCAATTTTTATGATTGGTATTTTCCCTCACCAATTTCTTCTTAATGGGGGCAATTTTGTCCCTCATTTTAATGAGGGCATTATTAAATGTCTCCACTAAAAGATCAGGGGAATCTGAGCCTTCGGTGGTAGACATAATGTCATGAAGACAGCTCTGTAGATGGGCGGGTTTGATGTTTTTAAAGTTGAGATTATATACCACCTTAATAGGATTTGGAGTTTTTTTAGGAATGTCCTCCAAGAAAATTGAGAAATTAATTACGCAATGGTCAGAACATATGCATGGGGAGGAGTCCTTTATTTTCACATTCAGGTTTCTAGAAATGACCCAGTCTAAAGTGTTACCTGATTTGGCTGTAGGTGCACTGTGCTCAACCTTAAAGTTGATTTCCAGGAGAGACTCTTCCAGCGTGGCTGCTTCTTTGCTTCTTCGGGTCATGGTGCCACTGAAGTCTCCTACTACTAGGGTAGAGCAGTTTGGATCATCTGTGGTTTTAAGGAGCTGAGTCAGATCCTCATCAAAGTTAGCCATTTCCCCTGGAGGTCGATAAACCACAATGAGGTTGAGACAGCTACAAGGAGTTGTAGTGAGTTTTAAATGTAATGTTTCACAATTGTCACAGAACTCGGTCTCTCAAAAAACTTGAAATGATTTTGGATAGTGGCTGCCACTCCTCCTCCATGGCGCAGGTCACAGTTTTTACAGATGATATTGGTATCCATCTGGGATCGTCATGTCAATCATCGGTCCACTTGTTTCTGTTTGCCATGTTTCTGTAAGGCATAGAATATCTAGGTCATGAAGGGAGAGGTAATCAGAGATGTTTATTTAAGGATCTCGTATTACGTAGGGCAGTTTTTAGGTCCAGACTATCAATCAGATTGTGTGGCCAGCCTGAGATTGTAGAATTAACAGGCAGTCCCCTCGTTTCATTGGGACTGATGTTGATTTGAGGGCCTTTATAGACTATGTAATCCATGAAAAGCAGGAGAATAGTCATCCTGGAATCCCACATATGCGAGGTAGGATTCATTGCAATGCTGCCTTGTATGACTGTGGTCAGGTAGCTCTTGTTTTCCCTGGGGAAGAAATAAAAGGAGTCAAAACAGGGTGAAGAGATTTGATGCAGAAAAGGCTTGTGACCTTTGTCAAAAAGTATACTCTGAGCTCTTCTGTTCTAGCCATTAGGAAGAAAGCAATCCACAGGAGTATATGAGGGATTTTTTAAATTGCAGTCTTGTGATCTGGAACAAACAGTACATCCAGATCTCATGTGTTATTTTATTTCAAGTTAAGAGGTTTTTACACTGTGTCAGTCACCACCACAGTAACCTAACAGTGCTGAGGCTTTTCCGGAAAGTGGTGTTTAATGCCCTGGACAGGGGTATCAAGACCTCTGTCTCCAAATGAATAGAAAAGGGCAGTAGAAAATGGGAAAAGGTAATGTGGAGGAAACATTAAACTTCCATAAAAGATTTATGTAGGCAAGAAAAACAATGAGAGTTAGGGATGGAGTTTGTGATAGTTTGCATGCCTGCAGAGTCAGAGTAGAACTCGATCAAAGTATAGCAAAGATCAAAAAAACGGAACTGTGTAATGCTCCAGCAAAAATGCTCCTGCAAATAAGAATGTACTGCTATGGGCAGTTTCCAGTAATTAGACGGAAAGGAGTCCAAGTGGTTGCTTGATGTGTGTGATATCTGGTTAAATGTGCCCTGGAACAGCGTTGCTTTGTCTGTTCGGTGTTTCCTGATAGACCCCAGAGAGGTACATCTGGAATCGACCAGTCGAATGTCAGAAGGGACAGAAGCCAGAGTGGACTGCAAGGAAGACAAAAACGATGGGCATGAGGTAGACGGGAAGATGAATTATACAAATATGGCCACAGATTCAGAGATGGGTGCAGTGTGAGGGAATATTGGTCTAACATATTGGCCCTCATTACAACACCGCCGCTAAACCATGGCGCTATTAGCACCATGGTTGGTGCCGGTGTTGTAACGGGTCCGCCATGGTTCAATGGGGAATTACCACCCCATTCCAAGGTTGGCGGGGCGGTAATTTCCCATTGAACCATGGCCCTTCTCCATTCCCATTTTCGCCCCATAGGGCTCTATGGGAATGGGGAAGGTGCTAAGTACGGTACCGCAAATTGCGGTACCGTACTTAGCACCAAGGTCCCTTTGTGGGTCCCTACTTTAACGGCTGGTGTATACCAGCCGTTAAGGTCGGGTCCCGCAAAGGGACCTCGTAATCAGGCGCTAATGGGTTAACAGCGCCGCAGCCTTTTACGGCGCCGTTAACCCATTAGCGCCAGGGTCGTAATGAGGCCCATTGTCTGAGAGCGCAGTCGCTGCACAGCTCAGGGTCCTGCAAAGGAGGCTGCCTGTGCTAGATGACGGTCACCACACAAGGTTGTAACGAAGGGAAGGAATTTAAGCTATCAACACCCAAAGGTGAATGTATAATAGCAGAGCAGCCTTGTGATTGATCATAGGCAGAGTATAGCCTGAAATGCTATGCATTTTTCACAAATAGTACCAAGTGTGTTGGTTTGTTCTAATTTAGATGAGCCTCTTTGAGTACAATGAACAGATGTGAAATATCATAGCTGAGCAAGAGCCTTTCTTCCAGGGCTATAGAGCAATAGGCTCATGGCCGAACCAAAAATTCAAAATGCTGGTGTCGGCCAATTTTTGTGGTCGAAGTCGGACACTTTTTTGGCCAATGTGGGCCAGTTCGATGAGTTATTTCACTATGCGGCTACTAGTTTCGACCACTGTTCCTGAATAAATATTTTTTTAAATGGCCTATTTGCATCACATTTTATCAAAAAATTCCCTATTGGGTACTGTTCAAACACTGTCACAAAAGGAATGAATTGCCATTTGCAACTGTGGGCCACTTTTTCATTGGTGCCCGGGACAATTTTATGCACAGTCCAAACCTGCTTTCTTCCTGTGTAAGTCTGCTCCTCAAACTCACACAACTATTAGGAGGCAGTGTGCAGTCATTTGAAGTGTCCCTGCTCTCTGCTCAGTGTGCAATTAAAAAATTATACACAAAACCAAGGCAATATAAGCAAACTTTCTGCTCTGCAAATTGACGAAAGCAAATGTTGAACAGCTACCTACTTGCCAATAGTAAGTTCTATTTGTTTTGACAATGTTGATAAAGTTCGCTCTTGCATCCCAAAAGATGTAATGATATGATATTTATAACGCGCTTAATAGCCAGAGGATTCTAAGCACGGATCGTGGATCGAACCTGTGTTCCTCTGTGTCGTCTTGCTGCCAACGCGAGCACATTGACCCTGAGCTATCCTCGCAAGACAATGTCTTAATTATGTTTCTGCGAAACACTGCACATTTTTCTCAGTACATTTTACATTTCTAATAAGATGGAATACACATGTTACAGTTAAATATGGAACAATAAACGGATTTGGCATACGTCAAAATGCCAATATCTTTCCAGTTAAAAAAAAAAAGCTTTCTACGTAAAAGCTCATTGGATCTCTCACCAAAGAGGCACTTCAGAAAAACCACTCGCGCGTCCCTGGAGTAATTGTTTCTATGAAGTTTAACAGCGCGTTAGACGTTGGGGTTCACCCCTTTTGCTGAATCAGCGTATGATAGTTCACATCTGTTCAGTGTACTCAAAAAGGCTCATCTAAATTAGAGCAAACCGGCACACTTGGTACTATTTGTGGAAAATGCTAAGCTAGGGTTACAGTATTTATTCTCAAGAGACGGTCCATCCTTTCAACTCAACCCTTTGTGAACCGTTTCAGGCCAAATGCGATATGATTTCCCAGAAAAAAAAGCAGCTGTGTCTGATCCAAACAAAAGGGATTCATGGATATGCAAATAAGATCTAATTGGTTTCTTGAGCATGTAAGACAGGTGCTGGTCAGATAAATTAAAACACAAAGAAAGTGAGTAAACAGGGAGCTTGGCAAAAGGCATGCCAACATGTGGTGGAAGCACTGGGAATTCTCTTCAAGGGCATATCTACAATAATGAGCATTGACAACACCAATAGGTCTGGCTGTGCATATGTAAAGGATATGCCTTTTTGCCATAGCAAGGGTTTTGTACCCTCTACATTTTCAAAGCCAGGCGTATTTACTTTGTCAATATGTGGAATCTGATGAAATTGACAGATTTAAAAAGTCAGATGTGGAAATTCAGGTCTGAAATTCTGAAGGTGGAAAAGTAAATCACGAGGAGTTATTTGTGTGCCATCCAACTACTCCAAATGTCATGTCAGGAGTAGTTTTAAAATGATCACTCAAACGTGTTGCACTGTCAAATTAAAAGAAGAAACAAGGACCTCTGTTGTCGGGACGATAGCTCAGGGGCAACGCGCGACCCGATGCAACACAGGTTCGATCCCTGGTCCGCGCTTAGAAACCTCTAGGTATTAAGCCTGAACCAGCAGAGGTTATTCTTGTGTATTTGTTTCCTTGAGTTACAATATACTGAAGAGACCATCTGATGTCCAAACTGTTTGCAATGTTAACACTTCCTCACAGCTCTATGCAGCCAAAGTCATGATCTAAGAAGCTGGCATTGAAGTGACGCCTGAACAACAAATTACTTACCTCTCTGTAATGTTCTTTCTGATATCCATCACCCCGCGCAGCTGCTCTTCAGAAACATTTCCGTTACCAGGGGGACAGTGCTGCTCCAAGGTGGCTTCGCGGGACACCTCTACGTGCCGCATGGGACATCAGGGACAGTATGTATAGGAGGTGCTGCGGCCAGTTCTTTTTTTCCACTCACTTTGCATACTTTAGGAACACCGCTCTTAAACTTTATGTGTGTCCCGAATCTTTAGCTTCTGTTCTTTGCATTCATCACAATGCCAAATCTGACAATGTCCTTAGGTTTCAAACCCTGCGTGGACTGCAGGCACCAAATGCCCATTTCAGACTGGCACTGCATTTACCTTCACTGTCTTGGTGAAGGCCATGACACGCATGCCATGCCAATTGATGCATATACACATGAGGTCTGCCGTGAGGTCATCCTTGCACTGCTGTGGGACATGTAGATAAGGCAGCAGGAGGACCTTGCAAACTGCCAATTCACAGCCCTATGTGATGTACAGAAACACTTTGCAAGGAAGATAGGCTAATATAATACCCCTCAATGTGAATCAAATGACGTTGGTGCAAAGGCTATGGCTGAGGAAAGCTATTCCATGACGAAGTCCACAGAGCCAATTACACATGGATTCCAGGTGACCTCTGCAATCTGGGAGATAATGGAGCAGTCCCTAATACAACTGGAGGAATGTGTGCACCAAGAGCCAACACTTTCTACCTCTGCAACACGTACAGAGGGATCCCAACAGTGCAGTTCTCCACGTCACGCTGTCCGAATGTCCCATCCCAAACCCATAAACCTCTGGGTGTGGAAAAAAGCAACAAGGCAAATATGTACATTGAAACTGTAGTGTTGTGGGAGAGAAGGGTGGCTATGTGTGAGAAGGGTTAGGGTAAGGGGAGGGTGGATGATGTGTGAAGGGATAGGATCAAGAGGAGGAGGGTGGATGGGTGTGGAAGGGATAGTATTAGTGGGGAGAAGGAGCAGTGGATATATATAAGGGGGAGAAAGGTGATGGGTTTGGGTATATAGTTATGATAACATGTTTTGTTGAATGGGGACTTTAGGAAGTGTGTGCATTAGCTAATTCATTGTCACCACTTACATTTACTGGGAACAAGATACTTTTTACAGGTACATCTGGACAATATTCCACCAAGCCTCTTTCAGTGTTCTCCTTAAAAGGACACTAACATACTAACTGGGGCTCTGGCTAAGGGGCATTGCAGAAGTGGCAGGCACATCTATGTAGCATTGTGCAGTCACCTTCTTGATGTCATGGTTTCTTTGGGAATCTGCCTTCTGTACACCCTGGGTGGCACCTGATGCCACTGCCCCATCATTAGGTTATTTGACAGTTGAATATTGGTTTGCCATCAGCACCACTGCACTCTTGGTGGGCATTTGACCTTACATGCCAAAGCCAACACTTTCCCATTTACACAGGTATTACTTGCCCTCTGTGGTCATTACTCATCCCACACAGCACAAACCATCACAGTGGAGATCTTCAATGTTGTCTAGGGACCGTTTACCACTGGCATGCAACACGTCTTAGGTACAGTAATGTAAGGGAGGCGGACGTCTCAATGTGCTGACAAAAGTGTGAACCATCCCAGGCTTTAGAAGAAATTCTTCACTAATTCCTGTTGGGTGATTCATCGACCATGATAATCAAGGCCTGGAGGTCCAAGATACACACCTTCCTCTTCTTAATCATTTTTTTTATTGGTTTGTTACAAACCTTTAAAAAGCCAGAAGAAAAAGAAAACATGCAAAAATAAACCAACAAAACATCATATTGGCAAACAAGTTTCTGAAATAAGTTTCTGTTCAACAAAGACAAAAGGAAGGAACCATGGACTCAGCTTGAAGATGGGCTGAAGCGAAGCGCAAGGTGACCACTCTACTCATTTTGCACAGGCCAATTATGTTCAGACATTGGCACTATTAGGGTTCTTATTTCGCATCTGCATTTATCATTTTTTTTTCCAATGATTCCAAGAAAAACGTTAACTCAATTGTTAATCTACGGTCCGAGTCTTGAAAGGAATATCTCAACCATTCTTCCATGGTCACTGATGTTTTTGCCAATATAAACCTTTCCCAAATGCTTTGTGCGTTCTTGATTCAAGTTGGGGCATAGTAATGTAAAATGTTTCAAGGTTTTTTTTTCTGGAAATGTTTGTAAATACGGCTGAATCACGTTTAATTTTTTCTCTTCAGTGGGTTAATCATTTTTATTTTGCAGGTTGCAAGGTGTTGGGCAGGGACAGGTCTCCTGATGCAGAGATTTTGCAACACGCAGCATAAAAGGATGATGTCACCCACCTTTTGGTTGTGTGCATTCGTGCACCACCTGTTTTTTGCAGGAACCTTCTCTGGAGGAGGCTGAAGGCCCTCAATTGTGAATCTGATACAGATATGCGATTCACTGTAGCATCTCTCCTGTTGGTTGTGGGGGTCATAGTACGGTGTCAGCATTGTGGTGAGTCAGATATAGGAGGCAGGCAAGAAGATATGGTTCAAACTAATGAGTTTTATTGAAGGAAAGAATGCCTGACCTATCCCTGCAATTATGATGATGGTTTTCTCACAGAAAATAACAAACTGGTGCTCATCAGGATGTCTTAAAAAACGTAGTCCCCATCCTAACCTAATCTACCCTAATATCTAACCCTACCAATAATAACAAAGAGAACAATGAATTCAGACTAGGAAAATATTACTTCCCCCATTTCTTGGTTTGTAGTAACTAGTTCCTGACCTCCCTACATTTGTGTCTTTAGTTCTCGCTTTGCTTTCAGGCCTTGGCCTGCAGGTACAGTTTCAAATAAGTCTTTTGCCCTTTCTGTCTTTCGGAAATAGGGGGCTCCAGACCCCCACTGAAATGTCCTTGTCAATTCAAAAACGTTCCTCCTCAGTTGGAGTAACTGGCCCTGTAAACAGGCTACTTGTTTTGTACAATAGGCTCTGGACTTATGTTTATGTTCTGTCTCTTGTTCATCTGTTCAGGTGTTTTAGATTCTCCTGGGTTATTTTTATCTCTTAGCCTGGAGTGGGCTTTCTGGCTCTTCATTCTCTCTCAGCTTGGCACTGTTCTTATCCCCTCTGTGAGGTACCTGTTTTTTCCGTCCTGATTGGGCTATCCGGCCTCTCGGGACATTTGAATTTCTTGTTTCTTTCACCCCCTCTTCGGGTATTGTGTGGCTCATGGGCCTCGGGCATCTACTTGTGGAGTATTTTAGTTCCTCACCCCCCCTCCCGCTCCTTAGTTATGCCACATATCTAGTTCTCTGCAGTGTTGTTCGTTGAGGGAGGAGGCTTCTCTGGTTTCTGCAGAACCACAGTGCTGACGTCTTCATCCTCTGGGCTTCCGCTGCGATTCCTCCCGCTACATGACTTGATCATTGGAGCTACTGAACACTGATATGCCTTGTCTGCGGTGGCTCAGTCTCTCCCATGTTCAGCAGGCTCGGCAGCATTCAGAGGAATCAGGATTTCCTCCACATACCACCAACTGTGTGGCCTGTCTCTAGGATCAGTCTCGTCTCAGCACTCCAGCGCAGACCTTCGCTGGCTGGCTCTCCCACTCTCTGCATGGACCTCAACTCTCTTATGTTCCTCACTAGAACGGGTAGGAGAACCATTGGTTCTGCTCTTCAAGCACATACTTGCTTGACAAGCGAGGTCAGGAAGCAAGCCATTAATTTTGGAAAGGGCCCTGCACATTATTATACCATTCAATCCCAATCTAACCAACAAACATTTGGGCATTGCTTTCAAGGGTGGTGTAACAAAATCTTTAATTGAGGTTTCCTTGTCCCCCAATGGGGGTTCACCCTCATTGAGATCCCACTTGCCCTGTCCTCTCGGGGGTGTTTAGCATCTCGGCTCACCTCTGTAGCGCCCAAGAGGGGGTGGCTCCCCCTTGGGGAGAAGGGATGAATTCCCTGGATTTGTCACAGTAGCTATGGCCGAAGGGGGTAGCCTACCTCACCTGCAATGATGGATGAAAAGGACATGTCACTGCACAATATTAGGGAAGTCCTTTTATCTTTTATGGTCCTCATTTCATCGTGAAGAACCCCCTGCAGGGTTGTAGCATCACTCTGATACCGAGGTGCTGGTGCCACCTCAAAACCTGGTGAGTTGGGGGCGGTGAAACGTCATTTTGACCTATATGTTTTGGGGATAGAGGGAGATAGCAGGGTAGCCCCTGCCCTGACAATGCCTTATTGCCCTGTCTGAAAGGGGCCCCACCCTTGACTGGCAGAGTTGCCTTGCATGCTACTGAGCATAGCATCTGAGTGTGCTAAAGTGAGGTTTTAGCTGTCTCTCAGTCTGCCAACAAGCATACTAAGCTAGGGGAAATGGGTCACTGCGGGCCTCAAATTTGAAGTAGCCCTTTTGAACCAAAGTTTCTTGCCTCCCATAACACTTAGTAACTAAGTAGCTTATGGTAATTGATTGGAGTTTTCAGACTTACCCATTCCCTCGTCAGCCATCTCTCAGATGTGTGTTCCATTTACCAAGGGATGCAAAGTATATATTTGAGAGAGAGACAGAGAGAGAGAGAGAGAAAGAGAGAGAGAGAGAGGGACATACATAGTGATATAGAGATAGAGAGGCCAGTGGTGGGAGTGCAGCGCTGCAGGATGTATTGCCTTTTAAGCCCTACTCTACATTTCCTCTGAATAATCTACTCCCCTCTAAGATCTCCTACTATCTTACACTACACAGACACACACAGCCATCGCATGACTATACATTAGCAGATCAACACTAACCAAACCATGACTAAGCAATCCTATTTGGCCCTTTCACATTATTCCACATCAGAGGCTAACTAGACTCAAAACGCTGAAGTCTATTAGATCTTGGGCTCTTTCCTATGGGTTACACACTTCCAAGTTTCTCCGCCAAACTCATAGAAAGAGGATTAGCACTCAGGAACCGGGTACTTCCGACATGCACCCAAAAACACCACAGGATTTGCACCTGCATCTCCCGCTCTCCCACTTATGCCCTTGTTTTTCTTACAGAGCCAAGCACAGTGAGGCCAACAATAGTGGCCGAAGGGTACCTTACAAGACCACTTACATTACATTCATGAAATATGCGCACATGTTTGAAGGCCTTCTGTCCTGTAGGGGGATGGGTTGAGCAATTCCTACCTTAATACTGCCTGAATCATTTGCCAGGGATTCCTTCTCAATACCCACACCATTATTTATTAAGCATACCCTCTGCATACTCCCTCCAATCCCATGATTTCCAAGGTATTCCCTCCACATATTCCTCCCTATAATTTACCAGGTATTCCCTTTGCACACCACTAAAATTTCCCCAATAATCTTCCTGCATACTGCCCCATCGCTGCTTACACTGTATGAACTGTGTGAAGTTTTAGAGGGTAAACTTACCAATGTTCTTGCTACTATGAGTGAAACCATGGAATATTGGTATAGGAGACATTGGGCCTCATTACACAGTAGGCGGTAAGGGATTACCGGCACCGGTAAGGGCGCCGGTGCTGGTAAAACCTTACCGCCCTACTACGAGGTCCCTTAGCAGGTCCCATCCTTAACGCCAGGTTAATAACGGTACAGCAAATTGCGGTACCGTTATTAGCTACTTCCCCATTCCCATTGAGCCCTATGGGGGCTCAAATGGGAATAGGGAATGGTTCCCGCAATGGGGATTTACCGGGTCCTCCAAAGTCGGAATTACCCGGTAAGTGCCTATTCCGGGAACACGGACCCGGAATGCGGTAAGGGGGTAGCCATGGCGCTAATAGCACCATGGCTACCGCCTATCGTGTAACAAGGCCCATTATGAGGTTAGGTGCATGATCAGAAACTTGGGCCCTCCAGCTTGGTTTGTAACGTTGTGCTGAGTATGGTTGGGATGATCTTGCAGAGTGGATTCATGAAAGTAATGCACAGAAAGAAGATATAGAACATTTGACACCAGGAGAATTATGTTCTACGGACGCTGTAACTGTATCGCAGTTCTTTCATCACAGATCTTTAGCCAAGTTAAACTTTATATGTAATAAAGAAAAAGGTCCATTAGTGTCATGATCTCTGCTTCCAAAAGGTCAGGGTTTTCCCAACTCCCTTGGAAGCAGATCCATAACCCAGGTCCCGAGTGCCAACCAGTCCCAATTGGGACCTTTTGGACCCAGTCCTGGCGCCAGTGGCACCAGGCTCATAAATATGCCCAGTCCCAGCGCTGGAAGCGCCGGGCTCATAATGCTTGGGTGGACTTACCTTCAGCAGACCATGCTGCTTACTTGCCTGCCAGTTGAGCCTCTGATCCTCTTCTGTTTGGAACTACTTTTCCTGTTGGGTGGGGCTGGAGCCACTCCCTAGATTCAGAACACTGGAACTCTTCTGGAAGGCAGGAACTCTTTTCTTACCAGGAACTCTTGTCTTACTTAGGCGTGGCTGTGGAAGGAGACACCTAAGCACTACAGGAGACTATTTAAACCACACCCGGTGGATGAATCTTGCTTTGCGTTATTCTGCAACCTCTGCAGCAGAACGCTCATCGTGTCTTCTGCATCCGGTCCTGGGCCTAAGGAAAAAGGCTTACCATCCTGAATCCAGTCTTCAGCAACACCTATAAAGACAAGAAAGAACAGGTTAGCATTCCGGCATCTGAAAGGCAAAGGCTTACCATCCTGAATCCAGTCTTCAGCAACACCTATAAAGACAAGAAAGAACAGGTTAGCATTCCGGCATCTGAAAGGCAAAGGCTTACCTACTCTTCGTGCGCTCCGGAGTTCTTCACACTGCATTCCGGCATCTGAAAGACAAAAGTTTACCAACTCTTCGCACGCTCCGGAGGCCTTCGGCGCTGCATCCCGCATCTGAAAGACAAAACAAGGTGCGTTTAAAGACATTGGGGAACTTTAATACTCACGTGCCATTACTCCTTTCCACATCTAATCCAGTGGGTATTCCAGCACCCTGCAGCCGCTCCGAACTCGTACCTGCAAAAATAAAAGACAATTAGAGCGCATAGTGAAGCAGGCAACAAGCGCTTACTTACGTGCTTCCAGGCGCTTCTATTCATCACACCGGCTCCATCTTCAACTCACTTCAGCCTGTCATCCGCCATCGCCGGAACCCTGCAAAACAAGAGACATCATTACTAAAGACTTTAAAGACATTTGAATGACTCGAAACTTACCGTTCGTGCAGTAAACGACGGACAGCAGTCCTCTGAAGTCAAGAGGCCTGCGCTACCTATCCAGTGAAGAAACTGGTTACAGCACCCTGCCCCGAGGCAGATGGAGAGCTCGGCATTCACTTACCTAAGACATCTTACTCTACACGTCAGGCATACAGTGCACAGAGGTCCAGCCCAAAGAGCCAACCGGGTGCTACACATCACCTTTGAAGATACGGTAGTCGCCCAGTCAAGACCGGCGCCTCTGCGAGAATCAGGTGAGCGTTACAGAACGCAAAGCCTACCGCAAAACTCTCGCCCAGGCGCTATGGAAACCTCGGATACTGACCCCCTAGCCCGGTTACTTGGGGAACTAAGGGCAGAAGTGCATGCAGCTCGTCAGGAAACGAATGCTCTAAGAAGGGAACTAATTATTTCCAAGGAGAGAACAGACAATCTTGCTAGACAAGTGCTACAGTCACAAGCCGGACAGACCCCGTTACCCGCATCAGGGGCAAATCTTCCTTCAACATCCTCTATGAATCCAGTGCAGATCAACCTACCTGGGAATGTACCTCTGGCTCCGCCCGAACGATTTTCTGGTGACCCAAAGAGGTTTGCAGTATTTATCAATCAGTGCCGGTTGCACTTCTTATGCCGGCCAGCAGCCTTTCCAACTGATCAAGCAAAAGTAGCTTTTGTACTTTCGTACCTTAGTGGCAATGCGGCAGACTGGTCGATCCCTCTAGT
This sequence comes from Ambystoma mexicanum, assembly GCF_040938575.1. Lineage (NCBI taxonomy): Eukaryota > Metazoa > Chordata > Amphibia > Caudata > Ambystomatidae > Ambystoma > Ambystoma mexicanum. Next base: position 668,851,346 of record NC_090935.1, on the reverse strand, counting down.
TAATCAAGATGATCCGGTTCTCCATGATTTTCAAGCCTTTCAGCTTAGTATGGAAAAACTGTTCGCAAGACATTCACAGGGGCAGGCCTTGGACAATGAGCTTCTTTCGTTGCGACAGGGTAATCAAGACCTTTTGGCTTATATTGCCTCTTTCAATAGACTAATAGTGGAAACTCAATGGCCTGAGGACAAACGGATTACGCTGTTTTATAGAGGTCTATGTGGAGAGCTCAAAGACGTTTTAGCCCAAGTAGTGAATCCCCCACAAGACTGTTCGGATTATATAGACTTGGTCGTTCAAATAGATCACAGGCTGCAGAACAGGAAGGCCGATCGTTCCAAGTTTGATGCTCGAGTATTTTCCAAACCGCCAACTCCTTCCAAAGGAGTAGACTCCGGGGAACCCATGCAAATAGGGGGTCTGAAAGGTCCTCTAACACAAAGGGAGCGGGAAAGGAGGAAACAGTTGCAATTATGCCTATATTGCGGAAACTCAGGGCACTTTCTTCGAGACTGTCCGGTGAAACCTGCCAAGAAGGCAGTAGGAGCTGCAGTTATCAAAGTTACAAACTCTGAGCAGGGAAACTACCTCGCCCGACAAGAATAGAGGTCCTCTTGCCGAGCGTGAAAACCAGTTCCGTGACCTCGCATTTCGTGATACCTATGGTCCTCATTAGCCCTGATAATCCGGATCGATTACATGCAATTGAAGCTTACGTCGACAGCGGTGCCATCGGCAATTATGTGGATCATGAAATGGTTTTGAGGATGAATCTAACTCTTTGTCCCAAGGCTGTAAAGGACGTCATTACTACGGTGGATGGTACGGAGATAGCCTCCGGGCCAGTAACGCATACCACTCAAGAGGTGACGCTAGTAAGTCAAGATGGACACCATGAGAAGATCGTGTTCGATGTGATCAAGGCCCCTCAGTTTCAGATTATTCTAGGAATACCTTGGTTAGAGAAACACAATCCTCTGATCGATTGGCGAGCAAGAACGGTCCAGTTTCCAGAATGTGTCTCTACTTGTCACCCTCCACCTGGTGTTGCACTGGCCGCAATTTCTTCAGAGACTCCCCAGTTACCTCCCGAATACCTAGAATACCAAGATGTTTTCCGGAAGGATCAGGCTAACTCTCTACCTCCTCATAGGTCTTATGACTGCCAGATAGACCTGATACCTGGATCTACTCCTCCTTGTAGTAGAATTTATGCCCTCACTGAGCCTGAGAACCTTCACCTTCGACAATACCTGGATCAATACCTGGCAAATGGGTTTATTCGTCCTTCCAAGTCCCCTGCTTCTTCAGCTTTGTTCTTCGTTCCAAAAAAGGAAGGAGACCTTAGAACTTGTATCGATTATCGCTCCCTGAACCAGATCACCGTTAAGAATAGATATCCGTTACCTTTGATCCCTGAACTCCTGGACCAAGTCAGAAAAGCATGCATATATACAAAGCTGGATCTTAGAGGAGCTTACCACTTGGTACGAGTAAAAGAGGGCGATGAATGGAAGACGGCCTTCCGCACCAAGTATGGGCTATTTGAATATCAGGTCATGCCCTTCGGACTTTGCAATGCCCCGGCCGCCTTTCAATATTTTATGAACGATGTCCTCAGAGAGCTCATAGATGTATGTGTTGTTGTTTACATTGACGACATCCTCGTTTATTCTTCATCGGAATCTGAACATCGGAAACACGTGAAAATGGTCCTCGAAAGATTGCGTCAACACAAACATTTCGCTAAGTTGGAAAAATGTGTTTTCAACGTGACTGAAGTTGAATTCTTGGGATTCATATTATCACCTGGCGGAGTGCGTATGGATTCAAAGAAGGTCGATGCAGTTCTCAAATGGCCATCACCATCCTCCGTAAAAGGTGTGCAAAGCATGTTAGGCTTCGCTAACTTTTACCGCAGGTTTATCCCCGAATTCTCTCGAATAGTCCAGCCCATCACTGCCTTGTTAAAGAAAAACAAACGTTTTGAATGGTCTACCGAGGCGGAACAAGCTTTCCAGGATTTGAAGACCAAATTTATCTCTGCACCAATCTTAAAACACCCTCGCCCCGAACTCCCCTACATCGTGGAAACTGATGCTTCAAGCCTTGCCATGGGGGCAGTTCTATCACAAAAGGACCCGGTAACCAATCAGTTGCATCCCGTGGCATTTTGGTCCCGCAAATTCTCGCCTCCTGAAATCAATTACACGATTACTGACAAGGAACTTCTGGCTATAAAGTCTGCCTTTAAGGCTTGGCGGCATTATCTGCTGGGGGCCCGACACACCGTTACTGTGATTACGGATCACCGAAACCTGCAATATTTGAAGACCGCAAAAGCCCAATCCTCTAGACAACTCCGTTGGGCATTATTCTTTGCCGAGTTTGACTTCATAATTACCTATCGACCTGGTACAAAGAACGGTAAAGCCGATGCCCTTTCTCGGATGGGAGTGGAAGAACACTTGGTCAACCCTAAACCTGTACCAATCATTCCCGAACAAAGAATTCTGGGTGTAATCGCCACAGAATCCATAGAGGAAATTAAGGATAAAGCCAGGCAACTTGTAACTCCAGCAGACATACAGAATTGGCATCTGCAGGGAAAGGACTTTGCAGTAAAGGACAACTTATTGTATTTCCAAGAACGATTATACCTACCCAGCACAGATTTACAGAAAAAAGTAATCTCTTGTTATCACGACTCTTTAATGGAAGGTCATCCCGGTATAGCCAAGACCTCAGAAAAGATCAAGCGCTACTTCTGGTGGCCGTCTTGGAAAAAAGATATCAGAGACTTTATAATGTCCTGTGGAGTATGCGCCCAAAACAAGAGTCAAAAGGAAAGACCAGCAGGCCTCTTACGCCCTATTGATATCCCACCTCGCCCTTGGCATACGCTTTCTATGGACTTCATCACCGATCTACCTCCATGCTCCGGATACAATACGATTCTAGCAATCGTGGACTTATTCTCCAAGATGGCGCATTTCATTCCGCTCAAAGGCTTGCCAACAGCAGCAACTCTGGCCCGAGAATTTCTCGAAAACATCGTCCGACTGCACGGTTTTCCTTCGGTTCTAATTTCGGATCGAGGCAGTCAATTTATTTATCATTTTTGGCGAAGTTGCTGTCGGTCGGCTCAAATTGATGTGAGACTATCGACCAGTCATCACCCTCAGACCGACGGACAAACCGAGAGGACCAATCAAACTCTGGAACAGTATTTACGCTGCATGCTGCAACAAACTGAAAAAACTTGGAAAGATATCCTTTGGATAGCCGAGTATGCCTACAATAACTCTGTCCATTCGGGAACTGGGAAAACCCCGTTTTTTCTTTTGTACGGCAGTCACCCTCGAACCTCGGAGTTGGATCCCCTCCAAGATCTTGAAACACCAGCAGTAGACTACCTGCATTCTACAATCACCCAAGCCTTTAAGGAAGCTGTTTCTCACCTTCAAAGGGCTAAAGAACAATACAAGAAAGGAGCAGATCAACATCGGAAGGAAGCCCCTCACTATCAAGTAGGGGATCAAGTCTGGTTATCCACCAAATATCTATCTCTAAAAGGGCCACGCACATTCAACCCAAGATACCTTGGTCCCTATTCCATCACTACCATAGTAAACCCAGTAGCGGTCAAGTTGGACTTGCCCCCGCACATGAAGATACAACCGGTCTTCCACGTCGCTCTATTAAAACCTGTGCAACCTCAAACCCGACTAACCAAACCTCCAAAACCTATCCTAGTGGATGGAGAACTCGAGTTTGAAGTCAAAAGCATTCTGGACTCCAAGATCTCCAAATCTAAACTATTCTACCTAATTGACTGGAAAGGCTACGGCCCCCAAGAGAGATCCTGGGAACCTGCTGAATATGTCCACGCTCCTCGCCTAATCAAAAGATTTCACCGAACATTTCCTGACAAGCCAAAACCCCCGGAGAAGCCCGGTTTGGGAGGGGCCTTGAGGGGGGGTACTGTCATGATCTCTGCTTCCAAAAGGTCAGGGTTTTCCCAACTCCCTTGGAAGCAGATCCATAACCCAGGTCCCGAGTGCCAACCAGTCCCAATTGGGACCTTTTGGACCCAGTCCTGGCGCCAGTGGCACCAGGCTCATAAATATGCCCAGTCCCAGCGCTGGAAGCGCCGGGCTCATAATGCTTGGGTGGACTTACCTTCAGCAGACCATGCAGCTTACTTGCCTGCCAGTTGAGCCTCTGATCCTCTTCTGTTTGGAACTACTTTTCCTGTTGGGTGGGGCTGGAGCCACTCCCTAGATTCAGAACACTGGAACTCTTCTGGAAGGCAGGAACTCTTTTCTTACCAGGAACTCTTTTCTTACTTAGGCGTGGCTGTGGAAGGAGACACCTAAGCACTACAGGAGGCTATTTAAACCACACCCGGTGGATGAATCTTGCTTTGCGTTATTCTGCAACCTCTGCAGCAGAACGCTCATCGTGTCTTCTGCATCCGGTCCTGGGCCTAAGGAAAAAGGCTTACCATCCTGAATCCAGTCTTCAGCAACACCTATAAAGACAAGAAAGAACAGGTTAGCATTCCGGCATCTGAAAGGCAAAGGCTTACCATCCTGAATCCAGTCTTCAGCAACACCTATAAAGACAAGAAAGAACAGGTTAGCATTCCGGCATCTGAAAGGCAAAGGCTTACCTACTCTTCGTGCGCTCCGGAGGTCTTCACACTGCATTCCGGCATCTGAAAGACAAAAGTTTACCAACTCTTCGCACGCTCCGGAGGCCTTCGGCGCTGCATCCCGCATCTGAAAGACAAAACAAGGTGCGTTTAAAGACATTGGGGAACTTTAATACTCACGTGCCATTACTCCTTTCCACATCTAATCCAGTGGGTATTCCGGCACCCTGCAGCCGCTCCGAACTCGTACCTGCAAAAATAAAAGACAATTAGAGCGCATAGTGAAGCAGACAACAAGCGCTTACTTACGTGCTTCCAGGCGCTTCTATTCATCACACGGGCTCCATCTTCAACTCACTTCAGCCTGTCATCCGCCATCGCCGGAACCCTGCAAAACAAGAGACATCATTACTAAAGACTTTAAAGACATTTGAATGACTTGAAACTTACCGTTCGTGCAGTAAACGACGGACAGCAGTCCTCTGAAGTCAAGAGGCCTGCGCTACCTATCCAGTGAAGAAACTGGTTACAGCACCCTGCCCCGAGGCAGATGGAGAGCTCGGCATTCACTTACCTAAGACATCTTACTCTACACGTCAGGCATACAGTGCACAGAGGTCCAGCCCAAAGAGCCAACCGGGTGCTACACATCACCTTTGAAGATACGGTAGTCGCCCAGTCAAGACCGGCGCCTCTGCGAGAATCAGGTGAGCGTTACAATTAGGCACTGTGGAACATTTATTTTGGAGGAAAGAGTACCAGGCACGCGGGGCACCACATATTCCTTTGCTGTTGTGGATTAAATATGCTCCTCTCGGTTTGGTAAGGAAAGTGATGGCTGTGCAATGGAGATTTTTTTAAAAAATATGTTACTTGTTCAATTCCTGCTCAGCACATGAATGCTGATCTATGGAACAAAGTGGAAAGGTTTCAGCAGCACTCATGTGGAAAGTACTGTCAGAGAAAATACAAAAGTAAAAACATGTACTGCACTCAGTGCAGATTTGGCTTTCCAAGGACTGTGATACCAGTTGGTCGAGTGAATAGTTTAATGTCATCTGTTTGACACCATGTTAATGGTAAGTCACCAAGAAATACCTATTGTTTAAAAGAAGTAAGGAATGCCAATTCATTAATGATTACAATCCTGTCATTGCTCAGCTATGCAATGCAAATACTGATGTACAGTTTATTGCTGATGATACAACAGCTGTTGCTTGTTATGCTACAGCAAGCATGGCAAAAGCTGAAGAGAGCAATGCAGAAAAAGTATGGGCAGATTTATCATGAGATACAACTCTTAGTCAGAAAAACTTTTAAGCTTTGGTCTAAAGATGCTTTCACATAGAGAGTGTGGTAGGTACGAAGCCACAGATCGGCTAAATAGATTGCCTCTCTATGGACATAGCATTAATGTACTTTGGTTAAGTCTTAGACCAGCTAGTACTAGAAACCGGGTACTGAAGCCTTTGAGTGAAATTGAGCAGTTAGCTGAAGCAGTACCTGATGGTACAGATATTCTGAAAACCAACTTGGTTGATACAGACTATCCAAATCGATCTGAAGTGTTGGAGGATCTTTGTTTATTTGAAGTAGCACAACACTACTCATATTGAAATATTGAAGCAAACAGTGACAACAGATGATTTAAAGTACATGGCTTTACTGGTTGTTTCCTGAGACATGAGAAGGCAAGTCTCATTAACCACATGAAACTGTCTTGCCGAACAGCAGAGAAAACAGAATTATTTTATTTTTGTCATTTGCAGTTGTTCTTCCCATGGCGTGCAGAGAGCGACTTGCTTGGAAGTTTTGAAACTTTTGAAGTATCATTTTTTGCACAAGAAAAAGCTTAATTACATATACAAAATGTGACCAGTACTTGGAGTTATTAGAGAAAGAACTATGTCAAGAAGAACCTTTGGCAGCTGAATTGGCAAAAGAGACTCCTGAGGGAAGTCAAGATTCTGTAGCGAGAAGTCAAAATGTGTTTGGTGAGGCAATTATTCAAACTGATGTTGAGCTTGCCATGTAGGAAGTATAAAGTGCAATGGAACAAAGCAAAGTTGCAGATGCGAATTATGATGAAATAGTTACTAAACTTAATGTAGAGCAAAAAGAAGTTCATTATAAAATTAAAGATAGTTTCTTACATGGTTTACAGCATGACAAGCGTGAATGTTCTTGTGTGCAATACAAACCTGTATTGCTGTATGTTAGAGGACAAGCAGGAACAGATCAATCTTTTTTAATTCATGTAATAAGAGGTATTATCCAAAATGTTGCAGATTCCTCTTTTTCATGTGTTGTAACTGCTCCAACAGGTTTAGCAGCATTTAATGTAGGAGGTTTTAGTTTACATCGCCTGTTGACGTTACCGGTGGAGCATGACAACAAACTAGAGTATCAAAAACTTGTATCAAGTGCAGCACAATAAGTAGGAAAAGTTCTTAGAAAATGGAATACCTTGTTTGTAGATGAAGTAAGTATGGTGTCCAACTTGATGCTAGCTTTCATTCACTTGCAAATGCAAGATGTCTTGAAAGCTGGCTACAATGTTTTGTTTGGAGGTAAACATGTACTGGTATTTGAAGACTTTTTACAATTAATTCCAATGAAAGGTCAACCAGTTTTCAAAATGCTACAATCAAAAGATAGTCAAAATAGTATAGGACGTATTGGTCATTTTAACTTTTTAAACTGTTTTGAATTCCAGGAACTTACCATTAATGAGAAGCAATCTGCAGACTTGGAGCATATAGAAATGCTTAATAAGATTTGTATAGGTTTTCTTGAGGAAATTGTGAAAGCAGTCTTAAAGGGAAGACTGATTTATAACATGTGTCATGCAAATTGCAGACCTTCTGATGTCATGTTGAGTCTTAAAGAAATACATATTTCTTGTGTTGCTTTCATGTGCACACTTGCAGAGTGTATCAAGTTTAACTCTACAATACTACTTTCAGAGAAGCAAAACATTGTGGAGATAAAATTATGATGTTTTAGATAGTTATGTTATGCCTTTACAGTCGGATAAGAGAACAAAGGCTCGATTAGGTCAACTAGAGAATTCAATTTCTAAAACATCAGGTCTAGAAGGAGTTTTAAAACTGTGCATCAATGCACGAGTAATATTAAAGAGGAGCTTGAATGTAGGAATTGTAGCTTTGCCACGTGTGAAAAATATAAAAGGTTTATTGTTAATAAACTTTGATGACAGATAAGTGACAGCTGACATTTCTTGCACTGAAGAATATAATAGGTCACGTGTACTGTATGCATTTCACAACATGGGTGCATACAGAAGTAGATTGGCTTGTTTGTAATGACGCTATAGTCACACACCAAGCTAGATTGCCAAAGGATTTAAAGAATGCTTACCTTATGTTGTAAGAACCAAAGTTTTAAAATATGCGTGTAATATTCTTGTGAATATAAACATGCAAAATAAAAGTTTAAAATGGAAAAATAGAGTGATACGTGTTTTATGTAAAGTAGTAGAGGGATTGTTACTAGCATGTACTAATAGTAGGTAATACATGTACAGGTAATATTCAGAAGATTATATGAATTACAAGAGAAAACAGCATTCTGCAATCTTCTACTTCTGTTTTATTGTGTAAAACACTTTATATTTTAATATGTACAAGTGTTCCCTATACGTGCTAGGTTACAAAAATAGTTCCATGTACATTATTTTTGAGTGTGAGGGAGTAGATAAAAGTTATGAATGTTGAAATCTGAAACAAAAAACAGATATAGTGTAATGTTTCAAAAATAAATTAGATGTTACTACTAATTACAGATTTAAGGAAGAATTTAGATATATTGTGTTTACTTATTATGTGTATAGGTGGTGAAATTAAGTATGTACACAACCTTCTCAAAAAAGTATTATAATTGAAATAAAAAATGAAAATATTTTACTAAAAGGGTTAGTTTGTTAAATTTATAACTATGTTCTAAATACAGTGTAGAGTTTTAGGAAAGTCATATCATATTTTTAGTCATTACACTGTACCTCTTTTTTAGTTTTTGAATGGTAGGTTTTTACGAAAATTATCATTATCTTCTTAGGTGTGTAGGTGGCCTGAAAAAGCACACACACCGAATTCTGAAAAGAAGTTATGAAATGGCAATGTATATTTCATTTTTATAATTTAGAATACATTTTGATCTAGAAAAAAGGTATTCCACACTGCGTAAAAGTATTTATTTATTTATTTATTTAGCATTTGTAGCGCACACCAAACCCGTAGGTATCTGGTCGCTGGAAAGCAGGTAATACATAAAACAAGGTTACAACAGGCATCCATAGAAACCAGTGGTTGGGCATAGATCAAATTACACATATTTACAGATATGAAATATTTACATATGCATTTTATCATCAGTACATCATATTTACATGTGCAACCCTATTAAGTTTATTAAGATAGGTAATATGCAGAAGAGGTAGAGCAGATATATTCACAGGAGCATATTGTGTAGGATGAGATTATGAGCATTAAGGCACAGAGGCTATACATTGGAGGTGAGGAGCCAGGCTTTAAGTTTTCTGTGGAATGAGGTGTGGGACGGGTCAGATCTACTCTCTAGTGGTAGGATGTTCCAACCTTTGGCTACCACAACTGGGTATCAGTGCTAACAGAAGTTTATATAATAGTGTGTAGTTTTACTTTTTTTAAATATGATGTGCACAATATGAAATGTCATTATGAAATTCTCATGTGTGTAGGTGGCCAAACACAGGACACACACAGATTTTATAAGAAATATGGAAATGCCATTTGTTAGGTAATTAGTGTAGTTTTTGCTAAGTGTTGATATGTTTACTCACAATAGTTTTTATTGTGTATCTATTATTTGTAATATAGGTATGACTATACTTTAAAAAGATTAATACTCAAAATAATGCCTCATGAAAAGTCCCAGCGGTAACCCTGCTGATGCTACCATGGGGTTGCCGCCAGACTCGTAATATTTTACCAGCGCCTGACTTCCCGGTTCCACCAGGTCATTACAAGTCTGGCAGGCCCGGGAAGTCAGGCATCGGTAAAATGTTAGTCCCCATTCCCATAGGACTGTATGGGAGTGGGACTGGGAAGCGCTGCCACCATTTCTAACGGTGCCGGCACTTCCATGAAGAGTCTGCCTATTGTGGCTGCTGAACCCGGCATTGTCAGACCTGTTGGGAGAAGTGGCCACGGCAGGCAAACTCGTAGTTTGCCAGTCCAGAAACAAGGGTGCCATTGAGCTTCCCTGTATCCTTGTTTCTGGACCGGCAAACTTGCAATGAGGCCCTATAGGTTATATGTCTTGGTTTCCTGATGAAGGTTGCGTAGTAATTTGTAAGTGTGTTATCTTATAATATTAAATGATGTTTGTACAACATTGTAATATATCTGCAATGTACTGAAATGTCTTTATATGTGTATAAACAATTGACTTTGTGGGCAATTATTTTGAGAATTTGCTGACAGGAACCCAAGTCTGTAGTTACGTAAATGGTTGGTATAGTTGAGGTGATAATATTGCATTATTTTTCCTATACTACACTGTAGCAACTTTTTAATTTTGAAAGTGTCATTTTGTAAAGGGTGTTTTATTTATACAATTTTTATTTTATAAAATTGTTGACATTTTTATTTTACAGGTTATTTTTGATAGAGTATAATTTGAATATAATAATATAATTATTGGTAAATATTTAAAATAACTAAACAGATGTTTTTTCTCTCCAACAAGAAGTTTTTTTCCTCTATAGTATGATTAATGAATACAACCTGTTAGTGGTTGTGTACGAGGAATACAATCAGTATGAAAAAAAGATGAATAATTTGTTTTTACTTTGTTATGAACTATATTTTATTTAGTTTCAGAGTTGATATTATGGAAGAAAGAAGAGAAAATGTAAAAGATATTTGGTAAATTATTTAATAAATTCGATATATATATATATATATATATATATATATATATATATGTGTGTGTGTGTAATGTACATATGTATAGATACAGAGTTGTATTTTTTTAAATATTATATAGTATAGCCGCAGATACAGCATTCGTTCAATGAATTGCTGGTTTTTGCTTGCGCGGTTAAGGCTAGCAACAACTGGGTTGCTTTTATTCGCGGCTAAACTGTAACATTGTAACCGAGGCTACAAACAAACAATTGAGGGGTTTGATTACTGAAACTACATAAAATAATTTACAACATGTATTGTAATATATTTTTGCAATTTCTGTTCATTTTTATCTATTTTTATAACTTAAAAGGTGGCCCTTAATAGGGCTATTTTGGGGAATGGAAAGAGCGGTGGTGCAATAGGGGAGGAAAACACATAAGGATGAAACATATAACAAAGGGAATTGAAATAAAAAGAAACATATGTTTATGTATTTTCTTTAGAAAAAAAGGGGGGAATTAGCACTTTAAAAAAAATAACGACGACAGGTAATCTGGTTTTGTGCGAGTAACTTTTGCCATTTCTTAAATGTGGCACCTTCCTTGACTACCCATTTGCAGCATTTCTTTAGACAAAACTTGCATCATGATAAAATCAGGTGTCAGTAACAGAGGAGTCTGTGCAATGGATATCACTGCTGATGTAGAAGCTTCATTTCCAGTTGGAGTTGTTGATGTACTGATGGATGGAGGTTCTGCAGATGGTGCTGATCGCCTTCTATGTAAGGAATGGGCCCCATGCCTTTTCCTTTTGTGATGTTCGTGTGCTTTTCGATACTCATCATCCTCCTCATCCAAATGGACTTGCACTAGATTGTTTATCATTATTGATGTTCCTGGGCTTTGAGATGGAACATCAGAAGGCCCACGGCGTATAGTCTTGTTACATAAGGTACAGAGCACCTCCTTGCCTCTTTTCTTGCACAGTGTTTGTTCACTTTGAAGAAACACCAACTGTTTGCTGTTTTTTTCATTCCTGTTTGCCTCTTCCTATGCAGTGATGGATCGTCGGCCCAAATGATGATGTCATCATTGCTCGTGCTCTCATGTTCAGACATGTTGGAATGTCTAAACTGAATAAATCACAGGACAAAGCAAAATAAGATTAGGGGAAAAGTGGGTAAAAAGGATAAGGAATGTAAAACGGAAAGTGCCAAAAGTTCTTGCTGTTACTGAGCTCACCTTTCACTAGCAAGTACAGAAAGCAATGAGAAATGTGAAGTTCATTTTTGTGGGTGTGGTTATTATTTGCGGCTACATACTTCCATGCCTGCTGATTGGACAGAGCAGTACGCATATGGGTGACGTTGCACACACGGGTGATGACACCGGCATTGGGCGTAGTCGCACTCATGAATCCCGGTGTGTGTGCCATTGGTTCGTTTGTTCATGAGGCTATGCAAGTAAGCAGCGGACGATGCGATTGGCCAATAAAAAGTTGCGTGAAGGCGCGTAGCTGCGTGAATACAATTTTTGAACCAATTGGGTTTTCATTGCTGCGACTAAACTACCTTTGCTTTTGCTGCATTTAGTCACAAATGCTCATTTTGTAGATGCGGCTATAAAATTAATTTACAAAAAAAAAAGTATACATATATATATATAAATAGCAAGGAAAAACTTTTGTTGCAGGGATGTTAAGTTGAGAACCTAACGCAACAAAACCACTGAAATTCAGCTAAAGCCACCTTAACTTCGTGCCCCCTGTTGCACAGCCTAAGACCACAATGATAACATCACAGATGGCATCAGTGATGACATCACTAATTACATTGCAATAGAAACTGGCATTAAACCTGGCCTTTAGCCATGGTCAGTGTACATGGCAAATATATGTTAACAAATTAATGGGTACTAGTCATGGGCTTCAGTTTTGGACAGTGGTCACAGCCTCCACCCATGTGCACTGAATATTGTAAAACACGAACAGGCCACAAACCATAGATGTTGGCCTTTACCAGTGGATACAGCTTTCAACCGTGTCTACTATATATTACACTGATTAGTCTCTAGCCATGGACTTTTCTGCATAGTGGCCATAATCTTTGACTGTGCCCACTATATATTGTAACATATAAATGGACCACTAGCCATGGCCTTTGTTCTTGAGCAGTTTGTACATATTTTGGCAATGTCCACTATATATTTTCAAATAATAAAATGCAATAAGTCTTCAACACAATACTAGCCAGTGGCCACATCCTTTGGCTGTGCCGACTATATATTCTAACATATGAATGGCCACTAGCTACGTCCCTTGGCCATGGCCATTGACTACAGCTTGTATTTTACAGTATATTACAGTATATTTTAAAATAGTAATGGGCTACTGGCTCCTAGGCATGGCTTTTAACCATGCACATTTGTATTTTTAAATACTAACCGACCATTACCTATTACCATTGGTGCTGGCCAGTGACCCCAGTCTTTGCTGTGGCTAAGTAGACAGCCTAAACTGTTATTAAGGTAATCAAACTTTTCCTGAGCTAACGTATAAATGATGTTATGTCTAATTTCATTATTGATGTAATCAGTTTCATTCAATGTAATTAGTGTTGTCACCAGTGATGTCATCAGTGATGTGATTTGTAATGTCATCAGTGTTCTCATACAACCTGTAATTAGTGATGTCATCGGTGATGCCATCTGTGATGTCATCATTGTGGTCATAGGCTGCGCAACAGGGGGCGTGAAGTTAAGGTGGCTTTAGCTGAATTTCTGGCGTTTTGTTGCATTAAATTCTCACCTTAACGCCCCTGAGGCTAAAGTTTTTTCCTTGAATATTTACATACATAGCACACTGGTCGCTCATCATAAGTAAGTTATACGAATATCGATCTGAAACAATACGATCTATTTATTTCGTAGCTGACTTGCAGTTAAGAAGAAGCCCAAAGGTACAATACAATCCTTAACAGGAAATATCTGCATAAGCAAAGTCACGGTTAGATAGTTAAGAACTCTAATTGCACTTCCTTTTTGCAGCACAAGGACACTTCAGTTAAATAAACCCTGATTTGTTTTCATACAGAGTGAATCTGTGGCTTCACTGTCCTTGGATATTGTGTTGTGTCGGTGTCAAGCAAAGGTACTGACTACATGACTTAGAAATTCCTTTCATTCCTGTCGGTATAGCAACGAGATGTGTGCATATCAGATGCTGCTCACGATTGCAGGATGAGCACAGCTGCTTTCTTTACTACAGAGAAACAATAGCTATATTTAATTCTTCTCAGTCAGTTTGAATCCTGTTTTCAGTTTTTTTAAATCCGATGCAAAAATATAACAAATGTGATAGATATAACAGTCTTCAGGAAATGTATAGAAAATGAATGCAGCTGTGCACTGCCCACGTGACAGATTTGGTGAGGATGGGTGCAGTTGGTATAAACTAAAGTAATGAGTTAAAAATGGGTTCTCTAACTTTCGCCATAGCTCCTACAGGGATTTCTGCATATGCTCATGCTAGCTTATGCTTTCTTGCAGGGCGTTTATACTGTGCCAATTCTGTACCATAGTGACCACAGAGGTCTTGCGGCACCATGATTTCTGCCTACTGTGTTATGCAAATGATCACTGATAACAGAAAGACATGTTCCGGTTGCGCCACGGGAAGGAGGCACTCCAGCTCCACTGCACATGTCAGGAACCAGGGACTCTTCTAACCACTGCTTCCTGTCAGCATGGTAGAGCCCGAAGAGCCAGAGGCCTGCCTGGAGAAGAGTTCCTTTTGGCCGGGAAACAGCAGGTAACTAAAATAACTACAAGCGACGGTGTTGCATGTGAATGATGTATGTTTGCATGCACGTGAGGGTGTGTTATGTGTTATGGAATGTGTGTGAATGAGTGAGTGTATGATGTATGGTGCCTATGTGCACATGTGAACGAGCAAGTGTTTGGTTTATGGGTGTGTGTGTGTGTGTGTGCGCGTGTGCGCGTGAGCGCGTGTGTGCGTGTGTGCGTGTGTGTGTGTGTGTGCTCACGTAAGTTCATGTTGGGCCTGCTGCGGAGGACCTGCTTATGTCAGGTGGTGGTAGAGGGGTGGTGAGGGTGCACTACTATGGCATTTTTGGACATCCATCCATGATAAAGCAAACATGATAACTGCTATTACCTGGCTAGACTGGCATTTGGGTGCAGGCAGAATAGACACTTCTTACCATGGCATGAGATTTTTAATGGGCATTGATTCAAGGTAAAGCAAGCATGATATTGGTGATTACATGATAAGTGTAATAACTTGGCACGACTGCCACTTCGGTGCAGCCAGCCTAGCCATTACTTACTGTGGCATGGCATTTTTTACCTGGCATCAAAGATAATGCAAGCATGATATGTTTTATTATGTGGCTAGATTGGCATTTAAATGCAGCCAGAAAACAGCTCGAGGCAAATAGCATTGAGTAGGCTGTAGGTCACAAGACAAGGCCCTGCCAATCAGCTGCTCTGCCCACCATAGGTGTGTGCACCTTCCAGGCAGCTACTTAAGGACTCTAGGCCATAGCTGTATTTACAACAGCGTGGCATATTGTCAGAGGAGCAGCATTTTATTTTTAATTTACTGGTTGTCATTTTTTAAATATAAAGCCAACTTTGTTTCTCTGAGTCTGGTTGATCCATAACACTGCAAGTAATTATGAAAAGTTAGCAGTCATTCCACTCTGACAGGTAAAGGTTTTGATGGCCAAACTTGTATATATGCTTGATATTTGCAAAAGCATTATTGTTAGGGTGACTTTTTTTTGCACATAAAAATGCATGAAATGCGTACGAAACACAGCGTGCTTTAGGTATTTAATGATTCAGTCATACAACTCTCACAGACATATATTACAGATCTAAAGCTCTTGTCTTCCCAAAATGTTCTTTAATATGCAAAACAGCCACAACCTCATTGGTTTTATTGGTGCCACTTCACATTATCTTTGGAGTTCTTTCTGATCAATACACACATACACTATTTTAAGGAAGCACTTTTATATTCAAATACATGACATGCATTTTTGAAGCTGTTGCAACGTGGGTTTTCCCTTCAGGAGGCAAAAAATGATGTTCAGAAGCAACACTCATTTCCCTCCCCTGGCCCACATTTCAGAGGTGTGTGGCAGCCCAAAAGGTGCAAGCATGAAATAGATCATAGAGAAAATAATATGGCAAAGAGTAAAACTGAATGTGCGAGTGCATCAAGCAACCTTTGACAGGATACCCAATGCCATAGAAGGGTGAGAACAAAAACTGTGTGCCAAAGGTACACACTGTTTCACAGCTGTAAAGGTGTCCCATAAAGATATCCATTCAGCCATCTTTACAGAAACTGCTCAATGGTAAGCAGGCAAATGGCATCCCTGCTGGGTTTATTGGATTATCGAGAAATGTATGATTCTGAAATGACAGAGGGAGAAAAAAACAAAAGTAATTTTTTTCGAAAATTACTTTCAGTTTTCCCTCCCACAGCCATTTTGGACTACCTGCTCCCACGCACCCCTTTACTTACCTTTTGGCGGCACGCCGCCTCTGCCATCCCCCTGCAATGCCAGTTCCCTTCAAGCACATAGAAGGGAACTGGTGCCGCAGGGTCCTTTTTTTTCTTTTTTTTTTTGCTTGTCCCCGGCTTTCCATTTTATGCAAGTGGGGGACACCCCTGCAACCCCAAAGACCCAGAATGTCAATCAAGGGGAATGGGGAACAAACCACAGCAACCCTGCTCCCCTTGATCAACATTTTTTCCATTCGTCTTTTTTTCTAACACTATTTTCTGCATTTTCTTACTTGAATTTTTGTTTTGAAGAATATTTGTACGGATTCCGGGTTTACCATGAGTCTTTGACGACATTCTGCTTAGGGACAGATTCTAGAAGCTGGCAAGGTGGAGACCTCTCTGCTGGAGTAGTAAAAGAATTCAACCTAACTTCAAAGCCCACTACAATTTGGCGACAAGCAGCCAGCTCCAGCACCACACCACCCTGCAACAGACTTCCATTTGAACCCACGGCCGCACCACAGGGCTACATAAGCGGCACCAAGGGGCCACCTTCAACTGCCTGTATACCGATCTGGCTCATCTAAATGCCTGGTGATCAGGTGCATGTCAATCATCGACTGAGATAAGTGGGAGCTTTCCACGGTTCCTTGCCCGGCCTCTTTTTTTGCTGAGCTCCTATCTGGGTAGAATAGAGCCGCTTCCCAAGTCCCATGTAAAAAAGGGGAGAGGGGCAACCTACTTCACCAATTCTCGTGTTTATTTCTGAAACTGCCACTCGTCTGAGTGACCTTGTGGGAGACAAAGAGCCATACTGTCCACAAGCTCCTCTGTTTACTTTTAAAGGACCTCCTAGGCCCATGCTCAGAAGATGCCATCCCGCACTACTGTCTTTGCACACAGAGCTCAGTGGCATGTGACAGGCTCTAAACAACGACAAAATAACCTGGAATAAAGGACCTGACCTCCATGAGAACTGCAGCACTGCCCAAAGAACCAGAGTCCAGGACCTTATTATAATGTTCTTAATGATTGAGGCCAAGGATGACACTAAGGCATCTACTTGGGTATAGTAGCCAGATGAAGCATAGTTGACGCAGAGTACGAGGCATCCTTCCCCAACATAGATGGTTATCAATTGTAGTAACTGTAATCCTTGGAACCCAGACATGGAACACTGACACAAGGACTCCACACAGAGCTGCCACTCACCTAGGGTTCCATTGAACAGGCCTGAAGCAGAACAAGATACAACACCTATGTTATGTTAGGTTAAAACGTGTCTAATGCGTGTACCTACCCAAAAGGCATCAGAGTGCAGAACAGAGATAGATGTGATTGTTACAAGCCAACATCATTTTATTTATGCAAAAAAATAATCTTTACATCCCTACAGGGCTTGGAGTAGTCTGGGAGACTTACATATAGCAATGGGTAATGGATTCTGCAGACAGGGCAGGACAAGCTTGCCGGGCAGGTCTTGATTTCAATTCTTTGGGTATGTGTAAAGAGAGAATATATTTACTATATGTTGTCCTTTGGACAATTTATTCAGAAAATCACCAATTTATCAGCCAGATGTGCAGGCTGTCATAAAACAGTCTAATAAGTAATGCATGCTGATTTAAGCAAAATCTGAGTTTTTTTTTTTATTATTGATTTAGCTGTTAAAAACAACTTTTCAATATACAAAATTCAAACATTTTAGCATTCTTAAAACCTTACAATCATTTTCATTTAAAATTCAAAATTTAAAATTTAAAGTTTAGAATTCATTTAGGTTATACAAACTCAGGCAAACTCATACAAACTCAAACAATCTCAAACAACGACAGTACAGTTATACATACATATCATTCAGTTTACACCCCTCCGGTAGCTATGACATCATATACACAGATTATCTAATAGATAATTTATCAGACAGTTACTCTTTTTTTTTTTAAAATCAATCAGAGCTTAAGATTGAAATCACCTCTCAGGTAGTAATGTCCCAGTTTATGGCCATCAAAAAATTACTTAAGGCCTCCTTAACAGATTGTTAGAACACAATAAGAAAGACCAGCGCATATCATAAGCAATGGCTGTTAACGTACTCAACACCTTTGAAAAATGTTTTGATCTTAAGATAGATAGTTGGGCACAATTGCAGACCAAGTGTTCGAGAGATTCAATCGTTGTGGAATCATTACAGAATCTACATGACATAAGAGGTTGAGGCCTCAAATTGCGTCTCACTAGGACTTGATGAGTGGGCCATAGATCGAATCGCGCCCTTATTATTCCTGATCTCAATGCTACTGATGGAAATTTTAGTAGATATGATTCTGGGCTTTTAACCGGTTTAGGCCAGAATCGATACTTGCATGGTTGATGGTATTTTTGGCATTTCTCTATGGTCTTAATCCAATCTAATTGGTATAAAAGATTTTTTGCCTTAGTTGGATTAGAGATTAGCAAGGCTATTGGTATGCTTGCAGCTGCGAGAGCTTCTAAACAGAAGTCAATCCATAGTTTTACAAACAATTTATCTGTTTTTAATATATAGCCAGAGAGGATCGACAGAATAGTAGCTTTTTGAGAAGCCATTATGCATTTGCGCAAAAACATACAGCAGCGCCATGTATAGATAGCATGCATTGAGACGAGACCCAATTCATAACACAGCCAGGGAGCGGGAACACAGTTCGGCAATGATAGCACCGCTCGCCAAAATTTACCCTCGAATCTATCAAAAATAGACTTTCTAAGGTTTTGACAATTCAGGATGGATTCCGTTCCATATATAATCGATGGGATGGCTTTAACAGTCCAGTAGACTATTGCCGATTTAATGGAAAATTTTCCAAATTTATGCAATATTATTTTAGTTTGCGAAATGGCCGCGGTCAATTTTGCCTCCATGCGCTCTACCTGGTTGCGTGAATTGGTTAGGCCATCGAAGACAACGCCTAAGTAGGTGTAAGTTGGTACTATATCTAATGGTGTATTATTTATTGACCACACTGGCCTAGACCTACTAAGTTTATTAGCTTGGTAGACTACAATCTGTGTTTTTTTAGTATTGACCACCAATTGGTTCTTACGTAGGTACAGGTTAAATGCATCTAAAAGATTCTGTAGGCCTGTCGGTGTTTTAGAAATTAGGACAATGTCATCAGCATAGTTCAGGTTAGTGATTTTAAACCCTTTCAAAACAAGGGCATCAGAACATATCTGTAAGAAAGAAGTACTCAGATCGTGTATGAAATAATTAAAGATTGCTGCCGCTAGTAGGCAACCCTGTTTTAAGCCTCGCGCAGTCTTAATAGGAGCAGATAACAACCCCTCCAAAGTAAGTCTTACGCGAATAGAGGTTGCACCATGAAATGCATGGATGATATCAAAGAGGTCTGATGGACAATTATCTCTTATTAGTTTCGCCAATAATAGTGGACGATTATTGCGAAATTGCGATATTCGGCCTTGCGAGCTTTAATTGCAGAGTCAAATGTATGCTTATGAGTTTTTATATTTGGATTTGGGACAATTGTGTGCCGAAACGGATCAAGAAAAGCAGTATACTCAATCAGTTTAGATGATTTATCGTGTTGATGAATTGCATTCGTGAACTTCATAAGATTTCCATGCGTCCATCTAAGCCGATTTTTGGTATTATTGACCATGAAGTGCTGGTCAAGCCATTGGCTAGAAGGATCTATAGGCGTCCAAACTAACTGAAGGGAGAGAAGGTTGTGATCACTTACAGACCCCTGTATTATCTCAAACAGACGAATGCGGTTAAGCATGGTTTGCTCAACATATATATAATCAATGATGCTTTGACTAATGCCTCGCTGCCAAGTTGGATTCGGTGGAATGTCACTATCTACAGAACCATTTACCATACACATATTGCAGTCAGACATGATGTGGGTCCACGTGGTAACGGCCCTCGTCTTATTTCTATTAGCCAGAGATAAACAATCCATGTTTAAATCTCCCATGATAAGGGAATCAGTGATGCCGGGCGTGACTGCTATCAAATCAATGAGTCCTGTTAGACCCTCAAAAAAAGCCGCGTCCGATATTCCAACCGGATTGCGGTAGATGTTAACAAGGGCTAGTATATGATTTTTACAGGTAATTTTCACCAATTGCATATAGTCGCTGACATGCTTCCAGGCTTCAACTTTAAAACCCAATTTCTTATTAGCGGCCACCAATAGCCCTGACGAGGGTCGACCACGTGCTCCCATCTTTGCAGATAATAGAATGACATCAAAATTGTCCCAGGTTGGAGGTTCTAGATACCAAGTCTCTTGCAAAGCAATTATGGCATAGTCTGCTAGGATTTTTAATGAGGTATGTAAATGCGAATGGCCACGAGTATTCCAGGAAGCTATTTTAATGACATGAGGCTGTAATGTGGGTGATGGTTAATATCTAGATGTCTGCATGTCCTCTCGGGAACTCATGTAAATTTGAGGTTGATGAACTAAAGGGGCATCTACGTGTTTTGTGGTACGCTCCGGGTCTTGCATCAGCAAGAAACCCATTTCAAATAGAGACATTTTGGCAAGCCATATAGTATTTAAGACTAAACCTGAGGGGATCCATAGTCTCACAATTGCTGTAGTAGTGTCAGAAATATATTCGACTTGAGCTATATCGTGTGATGTTAGGTCTTCTAGTTCAAGTACATCGCCAAATATATTCAAGACACTTTGCCTGTTTAGATTGTATTTAGGGTAAGGACCATCGCGACATTTCAAAATTAGCGTATGGCAAGTGGGCGCAGTAGTAGGAAGGTGGCGAGATTGCCTATTGCTGACATTTTATGTCTCAAGATTATTGAATGAGACATTATTTCTTTCCACGGTGTATTTTTGATGTTCTAGAGACTGGCATGAAACGTGTTTAGATAAAGACAGACCTCTATTATTAGGTCGATGTAGAGGAGTTTTAGATTGGACCACCGGGGACGTCCAAGAGACTGATTTTGTTTGGGAATCCACTGCTGGCTTTGAAGCATGATCATTCACTGACAGACATCGCTCATCCATATAGGCGTCCAATGCACGACGCATTTCACTCAATATAACAGATCGTTGTAATTTAGAGTCCTGATTGCTAGAAGTTGGTAGCTGTTGAGCAGAAGATGTAGCCCGAGTGTCAGTACAGATCGGAACCGGAACATCAATCTTATCGGTATGATCAGCTTCAAAAGCCTCAACAAGAGAGTTTAATGGGTCATAAGTCACAGGTACTTTAGGTGGAGCATGTTCATCAAGATTAATAGATACAGGACAGGTTGAAGGGGGTTTTACGATTTCTGCAGCTGCAGGACGGTCCATAGTAATTTTTTTAAAAAAAGCATGTATTGAGGCTTTGGACATTCGTGCAGCAGGCAAGTTCTTGGTCTTTTTTTTTGGCATTGGTTTTGACAATCTTCTTATCTTTCGAAGAAACTACAGAGGGACATGCATCCGGGGCTGTAGGGTTCATTACAGACAGGGCGTTTTCCAACATAGAGTTAGGAATTGGTGAGTCTTGCACACTCACCCACGATTGATTAGAGGGAACTAAGGAAACAGCCGGTTTTGGAGGACTTACTCTGATAATCTGCGCAATAGAGGGCAACGCCGGGTAAGGCGTGGGCAATGGTGTTAAAGGGACTAGGTCAGCAACCATCCGAGTGCCAGAGGAATCACCACACTGTGTTCTTTCTGTTGGGCATGAGTGAAGCGGAGGTGCCAGTTTTACTTGCTGTGTCCATAACAGCAAGTCATTTAACTTAGATTCTTGGTTTGTTATTTTGGAGTTCAATACTTCAAATAATTTAAACAGAGACATTAGAGTGGTATTGATGGCTGTCAATGTAGTTTGTAACAACAGAGATTGAGCCACTGCAGAATCACCTTGAGGAAGTGCACTGGGACGGCGCGGTGTAGGGTGTACATATGAAATCGCAGACACGGAATGAGCTGGTAGTGACACATTAGATATTTGGTGAGAAATCTGCGAGTTGAGGATCGGTATTGGGGAATCACATTGACTCGCATAGAGAGAGACCTCTTGATTCTCATTTGGGTCAATAGAGTCTACACTGTAATTAATGGGGTGAATGAATGGTTCGGTCTACTATAGCTGGTTGAGCATGACAGGGTGAGTTTAACATAGTATTATCTGAGAGTTCACATGGTGTCTTTAGATCAGCCACTGTTCTAATGAGTGGTCGCTGATGTGGTAGGTCATAATTATTATTAGACTTAAGAGACTTAAGTGGCTGTGGAAATTTGGTAAGCGACTGAACACTTTGGTTAGGAGTTGACAGACACACAGGGTCAAACATAGTAGTACTGGGTCCTTTTGGGGTCATGGGGCAAGGAGTCAGAACAATAGATTTGTTGGTGGACGTTTTATTTTTGTGTAAATTATTTTGATTACCATTAAAACTATTGTCAACATGTCCTATTGATGGCATGTCGGTTTTTAGTGAATAAAACCGACCCCGCTTCAACATTTCAAAAAGACTGAAAATAACAAATAGCACGACAAGATCACACCAATGCTAAATCTTCAGAGCTGTTTATAAATTGAGGTCTGAGGGGGGGCTAAAAAGAGCACTTACTCGTAAGTCAAGATATAAAAGAGGCTCCCTCACCCCTCAACCGACAACGCGGCAAAGCGGGCAAGCGGTACTCAATCCGGTACTCACCCGTGTGCGCGCGCTCTGTGCGCGTGCGCAATAGATTTGAAGGCTAGGCAGGGTCGCAGTACAGCCAATCGCTGCGAGCTGGGGTGGAGCCGAAAAAATGATCACGCAATTCTGGCGCCAAATGCCCAATTCAACTGAAATAGCAAACAAACAAACAGCACAGTGTCACTTCAGTTTTATTCAGATCAGTAGCAATAAAGTCTTTCTTTTTCAAGTCTGACCAGTTCTTCACATCACCTCCAAGTAGAATCACTAACAGTCCAATAGTCCGGCACTTGGAACAGTGCGAATAAACACGAGCAGGAAACAGTGCGGGTAAGCGGTACTCAATCCGGTACTCGCCCGTATGCGCGCGCGCTGTGCTCGTGCGCAATAGATTTGAAGGCTAGGCAGGGTCGCAGTACAGCCAATCGCTGCAAGCTGGGGTGGAGCCGAAAAAATGATCACGCAATTCTGGCACCAAATGCCCAATTCAACTCCAAGTAGAATCACTAACAGTCCAATAGTCCGGCACTTGGAACAGTGCGAATAAACACGAGCAGGAAACAGTGCGGGTAAGCGGTACTCAATCCGGTACTCGCCCGTGTGCGAGTACCGGAGTTTAATGTGCCCTGAGTTTAATGAGGAAGCCAGTGACGTTCAGCTAGAATGGGAGGAATGTTAATGAATGGGAGGAATGTTAATGAATGTTCTTTTCCCAGACAACAATCTGGCAGCAGAATGGAAAAAGGATTCAAGAGGCTGAAGAACATAGGAGGATACACCCATCAAAACAGCATTACTGCCATCAAAGTGTGAAATTATCAAAGCGTGAACCACTCAGAACATATGCATGATTTGATTTCACCCAGAAAAAACAATTGCCCATTAAAATGTGAACTTCTTTTGTCAGTGTGGTACTTTAGAGACAGTGGCCCTCATTACAACACCGGCGGTAACCAATGGCGCTATTAGCACCATGGTTGGTGCCGGTATTGTAACGAGTCCGCCAATGGTAAATGGGGAAATACCGCCCCATTCCAAGGTTGGCGGGGCGGTAATTGCCCATTTACCATTGGCCCTTCCCCATTCCCATTTTTGTCCCATAGGGCTCAATGGGACTGGGGAAGGCGGTAATTACGGTACCACAAATTGCGGTACCGTAATTACCTCGAAACTCCCTTTGCGGGTTCCTACTTTAATGGCTGGTCCAAACCAGCCGTTAAGGTCGGGAGCCGCAAAGGGACCTCGTAATCAGGCATTAAGGGTTTAACGGCGCCGACACCTTTTACGGCCCCGTTAACCCCTTAACGCCAAGGTCCTAATGAGGGCCAGTGTATTATTGTTGTAGCTTGTGTATGTAATGTTATTACATTCACCTGCTCCATGGTTACGTAGAACGTTTAGGGGAAAGAGTTCAGTTGAAGCAGAGAAGTGAATGCTGGGCAACCTGGAGCAGAGGCTTACATACGTTACTTAATAAAGACAGTAACTTGAACCTTACCTGACTGGCAGTATTCATCTACAACATATTGGTGACGAGTCAAGACCCTACTGCCAGCATTGATCCATGCCAGGCATTCGGGTATCTCCTGAGGTGGACATCCATAGCACTACTGCACTGGTCGATGATTAAAGAGGTATAAGGATTGTACAATGTACAGAGCCCAAACAAGGAAGAAACAAGGAGGTATTTGGCTGGTCAGGTGAGGTAAAAGGGTACAAGCTCCTGTGCCAAGAATCCTGCACCAGGAAGGGGGCATTTGGCTGGTGAGGCGAGACGCGCACTCATTCGATACTCACAGTGCCATCCCTTTGCTGCGTCTCCGTGCCCCTGAGCACTGATGAAGAGGACCCTGCAACGTGAAGACGCGTGGGTCATCACTGCACTGAGCAAGCGTGAGAGTGAGGATCATCTTGTCTGCAAGATTCTTGATGAGTATTAGTGAGGGGAGGACCTTGCAATGTGGGCTGTTGCCACAGAGATAGCAAACAAAAGCCCCGCCAAGCCAATCAAGAGAAAGTAAAACATACAATGAGATTGAGAATAGATAATTTTGAAGGTGCAGATAGGAAGAAAAAAAAATACCAAGATAGAAAGGACATAAGAAACATAACTACTGCATCGTGTAGAATGTGCCAGGTCCTACAGTGTTCATGACATATCCAGGCACCCGTAAAGTAAAGTGGCGAACATGGAAAAGGTGATTTTTACACTACTTGAGAGCAACTTTCGGAGGAAATGTAGGGATGGACAGAAAAGTATCCCATCTCATGCACTGTCTGGGATAAGAGGCACAAAGCATATATGATATCCTGCCTGACCCGGATGATAGCAAAGGTGTGAGTATAGAAGCAAGTGAGTTGGAATATGCATAAGAAAGACTAGACAAACATTTCAACTACAAAGTTAGCACCATCTTGGAACGTTATAATGTTGCCTTGCGTGAGCAATTTCTCGGGAGAATGTGTTGAAAAATACATGAAAGGCCGTGGGAAACTTGCGGGGACTTGCTTCTTGGGAAACGAGTTTGATGAGCACATAAGGGATTAATTCGTGGTGAAGTGTAATCAAGACAAGATAAGAGGAGCTGTGGCTTAAGGATGATCCCTCGCTAGATAAAGTGATAGCGATAAAGAGGGTGGAGTACTCTTTAAACTGCCTAGCGAAACTTGCGAAAGTACCTGAGAAGGAGAGCATGAAGGAGGTGAAGAATATCAAGACAAGTAAGCGCATGAAAGAAATACATTAAAGAAGGAAGGATAAGAAAGAAAATGATAAGGAGAATAATTGGAGGAGAAGGAGCATTACATGAGAAAACATGGTACAGATGTGGCAGTAGAGCACATCTTTCTGGGGCACTGAATTGTCCAGGGAGGAAAGTAATGTGCAAGAAGTGTAGCAGATGGGGACACTTTGCAAATTGTTGCAAGAATTTCAAGGGGAGTAAGAAACGCATTAACAAACGACAGAGCACAAACAGAGGATGATTCAGAGGCTAAAGACAATGTTGCAGGAGCAGATATATAAGTGTGGTTGCTGAGGAGTGCGACAGTGAGGATGAAAGCTCCTTTGCAGTAGTACATGTTAATGGGATACCGATACACACTTTGTCAGAATTTGGAACAAAGGTGTCCCTTGTTATAAAGGAAGTGTGGGAGAAAGTATTAGGTATTTGATGGCCAAGTTAGGATTCAAAGGGAGAGAGGCATTTTATGTTACACGGAAGGGAGATGCACTGTTGGGCGCTGGAAGGATCAGCATAAAGTTAAAATAAGGCTAGGTTCCAACACATGGAAAGTTGCAATGTGACTCCATCGATATGAAGATATCCAGAGGTGTTCTCTAGCAAAGTCAGAAAATTAAAGAGAATGGTGCACAAGATTATTTTGAAGGAAAAATTAATGGCGGTAGTGGAGAAACTGCAGTCCAGACCTTTAGCATTGTGGGATGTTGTAGGGAGGGCGCTGAAAAAATTATGTGATAATGGAATAATAGAACGTGCAGGAGCAGTAGAGTGGTTGTCTCCTTTGGTTGTGGCTCTGAAAGTAAATGGTGATGTGGGGTTAAGTGTAGATTTGCGCCAGTTAAATTACTGTGTTGTGTAGGAGTGACACCCAGTGCCAAACATGGGTGAGCTATTGAGTCTTATTAGAGATAGAAGTGTATTCGTGAAAATTGATTTGGGGTCTGCATATCATCAAATTGAATTGCATCCCACGTCAAGGAAATACACAGCATTCAAATCTCATGGAGGAGTGTTAATGCACAAATTGTTCAGAGATAATGAGAATGTGTTCTGTTTTCAGGACGACATATTAGTCTGCGAGAGAGATTACCAGAACATGATCAAGTTTAGGAAAAGGTACTAAGCATATTGAGTGAGAAAGGGCTCACTTTGAAAGAAATATGTGTTTTTAGGAGAGAGGACGTACAGTATCTGGGTTATGTAATATCTAAAGGGGGTGTTAAGCCAAATGAAGCGTTGGTTAGCACTATAAGAGAAGTGAAAGTGCCTAATTCTAAAAATGAGCTTAGGGCCATTCTCTGGCTGGTTCAGCTTTATCAAAATTCATAAGTTGAGGTAGAAAGCTGAATTTCAGTGCGATAACCAGTGTGCGAAGGAGTTTAAAGCCATAAAAGCTGAGATTAATTTTGCAAAGCCACTGAGACAATTTGACACCAGCGATAAGACCATTATCACAACAGATGCAAGTGATACCGAAGTAGGGGCAGTGCTGCCCAAATAATGAAAGGTGGACAAAACGGTATCTTTGCGAATGCTTTGAGAGTTTTGAAGAGAGCTGAGCGCCGGTATTCTGTGATAAAGAAAGAAGCTGTGGGGTGTGTCTGTGGAATAGAGAGATTTTGAAGATTCATTTGGGGGTTCAATTTCACATTAAGGACAGATCGCAAACTGCTCAAAGTGATGTTTGAAAACAAGGGGATTGAAAAAGTATCCAGGAGACTTCCGGATTGGGTTACATTCATGTAATGTCATGATTATGAAGTGGAGGTAGCGTCTGGTCGACAAAATGTGTTTGCTCATCACCTATCAAGGGTGTGTGTTTAAGAGAAACAGGGGGTGAAGAAGTGGGGTGGAATTAACAAGTATATGTCACACACATAGGGATATTAGGAAAGAGAGAGCGGGAGGTAGAGTGTGGGAATGGCGCATGTGTCAGGGAGGTGAAGGAATTTGTGGAAGGGAAATGGCCTAGGAAAGCCAGGTTACGTGAAGAGCAAACAAAATGTGGGGAAGTGAGAAGTGAACTTAGTGTGGAGAACAATTTATTTTATTGTTCGAGAAGAGTTAAAATACGAAATGGACTGAGGGATAGACTGATTGATATAGGCTATTAGGGGCATATTGGAATAATCAAAACCAAAGAAGTGTTGAAGGTGGATTACTGGTGGCCTGGGATACATATGTGGAGGACAGGCTCAAAGCATGTGTGAGCTGTAGTGAATCAGGAAGAGATTGAGGGCAAGAGAGCAACCTTTGGTTATTCTGGAGCAGCCAAGGTGTGTGTGGGAAAATCTTGTGATGGACATTCTAGGTCCTATAGGAAAGGGGTGTCAAGCTGAAAAGTATGTGTTAGTGTATCTGTTCTCGAGGTGGGTGGAAGTGTAAATAGTAAAGGAGACCATGGTGATGTGTGTGGAGAGGTTTCTTAGTGATATATTTGCTAGTGACTGTAGTATTGTAACTGACAATGGGCCCCAATTCATTGGAGAAGGGAAAGAGATTTTTGGACAAGCATGGGATTCAGCACAAGCAAACCACCCTGTATCATCCGCAATTGAATAGTGTGGGGAAAGGGTGAATAGGTGTCTCGTGGAAGGAGTATGAGTGGTGGAAAGCAGTGGGAAGAGTTGGAAGGAGGAGATGTGAGAAAGAGTCAAAGCACTCCGGTGTGCACCGCATGCTACAACAGATGTCCTACCATTTGAGTTAATGAGGGAAAGGAAGGACAACTTGAGGGGGTGTTCTCCATGACTAAAAAGGTCTGGTGCAAAGCATATGAATGAGAGTGAGATTGCAACTAGGGAAACACGTATGAAGGGAAAGGCTAAAGAGAGGTAGGACAGGATAAAGTGTGTCAAAGAAATTGTGATTAGAAGAGAATATATTGTGAGAGTGAAGATGGGGAGGGTAAAAGATAAGAAGGGAATTATGTATGGTCCTCGGGAGAGGGTCAAGGCAGTGTTAAGTGGTGCAGTAAAGCTAGAGAATGGACAAGTGTGGAACATGAAAAGAGTTGTGCAAATTGAGAATACTGTATTACAAAGTGGTGTGTACCTAGTTAGAGCTTAGGAAGTATAAACCAAAATATAGTAGCCTATTGTAAGGAAAGAATGATCAATCCAGAATCCAAACAATTGAACAGCTCAAGCCAAAAGGAGTGCATTTCCATTCTGGGCACGACTAGCCAGCCAAGGTTAAACTTTGAATTCCTGACCATGAGAAGCAAAAAGAAGGAATTTGGTTTTCGAGGAATTCAATTTAATGTTCACAGAGACCATCTAATTCCCCACCTCGATTAGGCAGGCTCCCAATTTGGAAATATCATCAATCTATGATACTCTAATTAAAAGTTGGGTTTCATCAATATATTGATGAATATGAATTCCAAATTTAGAAATAATGTCACCCAATGGTTTGTCAGACAAATTAATAAGTATTGGGGACAAAAAAGAACCTTGCAGAGTACCAGAAGACCTACACTAAGACTGAGAATCAGGGTAGGAATGGAACCTGTCAAGCACAGAGCCTTTCAGATCTATTCAGGAGGCACACATAGATAATAAGGCCTTGTAACAATTGTTTGGAATGCAGCAGACAAGTCAAGAAGCACAAGAAGGCAAATTCCCCCTGTATAAGTGTGGTTCAAAATAACATCTACGATGTGAAGAGATTCGGTATGAAGAGATGACGAAAGCCTAATTGATAAGAGCATAAAAGTTGCCAAATTTGGTTTGTGGTCCTAGCTGTCAGAGGTGAAGTGCACAACCACATGTGGTAGCCAGACTGCTAATGCAAATAAAGAGACACAGCAACCACAGCTACCAATCACAGTTCCATGATGGATTCTTTAGGTGTCTCTGGAATGGCTGTGAAACCAAAAGGTTAAAACCATGCTATCCCAAGACCTTCTGTTTCGATCATTCGATAGGATTGTGCTGCCATCAGAGAATAGAGGAGTGATCCTTAAAACACTCTACATGACTACAATGGACATTTAGAATTTAACAAGACACATGGCCGTGTGAGGAGATCTATTGGCACAAGCTATCAATGAATGACAACCTGTGCTGGATTAACTGCAACTGAGACAATGCCAGAAAATCACTGCTAAGGCCACACGTACTCTTTTCACATCTGCAGAGCTGTGGAACTGGTGTATATAGATTATTTATTATTATTATTACTGATATTTATAGCACGCACAGTCGCCCAGAGGCATCTTGGCGCGAGGACAAAGAAAGTGGCCGGCAAGACACATATTTATGGGAAAAGAAATATTTTCTGGAGATGGCTAAACAGAAGATGGTTCTTTGTAGCCCTGAGTCCAGATGGGAGACCATTCCATAATTTAGTGG
This sequence comes from Ambystoma mexicanum, assembly GCF_040938575.1. Lineage (NCBI taxonomy): Eukaryota > Metazoa > Chordata > Amphibia > Caudata > Ambystomatidae > Ambystoma > Ambystoma mexicanum. Next base: position 668,821,454 of record NC_090935.1, on the reverse strand, counting down.
CAGCGAACGAGAAAGCTTGTCCACCCACCCGTGACAGTCAGAACTTAGGGATCACCAACAGGTTGACATTGATAGACCAAAGGAGGCAATCTGGAATATAGTGTGAGAACTTATCTTTAAGATATTTGGCTCCAAGACCATAGAAGGCCCAATGACCCAAACAGAGAGATTTAAACATAATCCTTTGGTTCACGTGAAGCCAATGCAGTGCCTGGAGAATGGCGTTAATATGCACTCCATACCGAGCATTTGTAGCTACCCAGGCTGCAAGGTTCTGCAGCAGCTGTAAACAATGTATAATTCCTGCTGGTTGGGCCAGATAGAGAGCATTGCAATAATCAATATGGCTGGTGATAAGAGAGAATACCACCACCCGATGCAAATGAGATGGAAGGAAAGGGAGCATCTTTTAGGAGCACTCTAAGAAAGAAATGGCCAGTTTTACAAACTGCACTTATCTGGGGAGCTCTGGAGAGTGAAGCAGAAATAAGGACACCAAGATTATTCACAGTAGTCACCAGAGTAGAAAGGTCACCCATTGCAGAAGGCCAAACCGATGGAGTCCACAGAGCTGGACCCAAAGAAGAACCCACCACCAAGACCTCGGTCTTGTCACTGTTCAGTTTCAGCCAGTTCGCACTCATCCAATCCCCGACCGCAGCAAGACACTCGCACAAATGCAACGACACCTCAGCCGACTCCTGATCCAAACGGACCAGAATCTGGGTGTTGTCGGCGTACCAGTATCAGCGGAAATCATGGTAACGGAGAAGGTGAAGTAGCGGCTGAACATAAATATTAAAAAGCATAGGTGACAAGGCCAAGCCCTGAGGAACACCACAGAGTAGCAAGCAAGATGATGAAAGAAAAGGAGAGAGAAGGAGAGATTGACTCCTACGCATCAAGAAGAAATTAAACCAGGCCAGGACATCACTGGAGATGCCTGCAGTTCTAAGTCTGGTCAGAAGGATAGAGTGGTCGACTGTGTTGAATGCCGGAGCTAGCGCTAATAATATTAGGGCCCCGAAACCACCCTGGTCAACCAGCTGTGTAAGATCATCGACCACAGACACAAAACACTCTCCGTGCATCGGCCCGGTTGAAATCTGGACTGGAACGAGTCAATGAAAAGTGATGTTTCCAAAAAAGAAGAGAGAAAAGGAGACACCACAGACTCAAGTAATTTCATTTAGATTGGAAAGAGTGAAATGGGACGATAGTTAGTCAGAAGAACAGTTGGGTCCAAAGAAAGCTTCGTCAAGAGAGGGATCACTGTTGCATGTTTAAGCTCTGCAGGAATGGTGCCCGTCTGACAGGAGACATTAATGGGGTCTGTTATCCAGGGAATGATAGCTGGCATGATGTTCTTTAAAATAGCTACGCAGATCGGATCACAGGGGGCCGCAAATTTAAGACAAGAAACCACCCACATGACGTCATCTTCAGAGAATTCAGGAAAGATGGCCCATCCCGAAGTAGGAGAATCTGCCGTCAATCGGGCGGGGGCACTAGAGAAAGGACATGTCGTAGAAATACCTTTCCGTACATGTACAACTTTAGTAATAAAGAAAAGGACCTGAGAGGGCATTGGTTTGGCCAGTAGATGACTAACCGAGCATAGGGATATACTACTGAAAAGAGTTATTTTAAGTGGTTGATGGCCAGCTGAATTTTTTGAGTGAAAAAAGTTTGTTTAGCGATGCAAATATCCTGGTGATAATACATTGTAAGTCTACGATAGTTCTCCTTTTCAATAGGGTCATAGCACTGATGCCATTTATGCTCTGCCTGCTTAACTTTTGCACAGAAGGTGCTTAAGTGTTCCTTGAGCCATGGCTCCGAATGTCGTTTTTGTGTACATACTGATTTAAGGGGAGATAAATGATTAGCTTCTTCAAGAGCAATGAGTGAGAGTGAGGCCAAACTAAATGTGGGCAACACTGTTACATGTATACACAGCCAGTGAGGACAGGAGCTCAAGATCTACCCCCTGCCAGTTATGGCTCAAGGACTTCCCTGAAGGGGGTTTAACGGGGGCTGTAGGCCCAGGTAGCAGAAAGTATATAAGGTGATGGTCTGACCAGATAACCTGTTGGGATGTCTTTTCTCACATCAATGGATGCAGAAGGATAAAGTACATTGTTGTTGTGACCATTTCAGCAATGACCAGAAAGCCAGTCACATTACCAAAATATTGTGGGTCATGCTTTTTGCCCACTGGAATATATTCCGTTCTGGTTACAGAACAGTTAGATTAGAGTGATTATGACCATGAAGGGGAAACAGAAAACCAGGACTACCTGGCCTACTGCTTGGAAGAGCTGCAAGGAAATGCTCAAGCAGAACAATTTAACTGTACTTTGCTCTGCATGACAGGCCCCCTGCAGTCCAATCCTAACCCTTGGTGAAGCTAGCATATAGCAATGATTGTACATGCATATAATTGAACTAGAAATGATGTGCCTTGATTTGCTAGGAACTACCTACCACATGTTTGGCATGGATGCTCCCGCTCCAGTTGGAGTAGATGGGGAGATACTAGGGGACCAGGAACATACCAGAGTGATGGCACATATCTCATAAGGCAGTTATGCAGCCTACAGACATGCATCTGCAGCTGCTGCACAGAATACACAAGACAAATTAGAGAGGATGTGACCAGACAATATGAGAACTAGAATGCCTCCAGGAGACAGAGAAATGTTAAGAATCTGTAGATCTAAACAAAATAGCAAGATGGGTGACAAGTGGGACTCAGACCATGTGAACACATTCCTAAAGATGCATCACAACCTTGTGAACAAGCTTGAAGGAGAGAATGACAACAGTGAGAAAGGTAATACACAGCAATTTCTGGTTGCCCATTGGACAATGTGAGCAGTTCCCACAGAAAGATGTGATCAGTGAACAGCCCTGAAGGCTAGTCATCCATGGTGAACAAAAAAACTCAGAGAAACTAGAGTCTGAAATGGAAATAGAAACAGAGAACACCACCAACCAACAAAGTTCATCAGCAGCTATTAAGGGTCCCACAAACACAACCCAGACATTCGATAGTGAAAAAGATGATTTAGGCATTCACTTCTGAAGATCTGAAGAGGAATCACCATATCTAGAAATCCCTATAACAAAGCCAGAGAACTCTATCCAAGAGATTAACAGTTCTGTCCCGGCCACCACCCAAGGACACTCTTAAGAGTTTCGGCCGCAGTCACTGTTCAGTTTGTGACTGAAACAGGCCTGCAAAGGACACTTCCCCACCCACAGGTCTTTGAAGAATAGATTGAATCCGCTGCCACCCCTAAGTCGCTTTTCAATTGAGAAAAAGGACACAAGCCTAAGGCTGTTCATATCAATGGCAACCAGGTCCCCCTGCTTTTGATTACGTGTAATCTAATACTGTTCGAGATAAATGGTGGAATATATCAAACAAGATGTTCAAAATGTTGAAGAGGTCACCACTGTGTTGGTATGATGAAGGACAGGAAATACAATATGTCTTCTGTATATGTTGAGTGAACAAGGAAGTGCACCATTTTGCCAAGTTCGGCAAAAGCCTTCTTGTGCCTCGGGCAAGGTGAAGCCAGCTCAGCTGCTTTAACCAGCAGATATGAGCAGCCCATCAGATAATGCCTTTTCACCTGTGTGGCAGAAAGTATCTTCCTACATGATGTGCCTCTTTCAAGACAGTGAGGAATGATTATTTTTCTTTAAAAGAATTAACTAAGAATTACATGAACATGCATCTCTGTATTGCCAGTTCAGTGATTATCAGGAGTTACTACCTTTTTAAGTCAGTGCTCTGAATGGAGAGTGACATAACTTGGGAATTAAGTCAAAGCCCTGGACAAGAAATGTCTGTGTCAATACACTCTAAGACGTTGACGCATCTGGAAACAGGGCATGTGCTGCTTGTAACCGGCTGCAGCTCGCCATGGCATGGGACATGATCATAGCTAAGGCACCCGCGCTAGCTGGCACCCAAGCCTGGAGGCTGCTGACAGGTTAATAGCTTTGTTGGCACCTAGATCAGAGAAGAGACTGTGATACAACTGTTTTTGATGCACAGAGCTCAGTATTCACCAGAGCTTGTGGAGCAACCCGAGCCAGCAGAGAGCTGACGATAGCTATGATTATCACACAAGGGCTTTGTTTATCTAAAAGTGGAAACAGAAAAGCAAAGCCTGCAAGAAAACTCTGATGCAGCCCCTTGGAACCCACATCTCCCACCAGGATGCTGGAAGCAAAGACATGTAAGTCGCCTCTTGGAGTATAAAATAAGGGAACGACAGCTCAAAATAAGAAACATTTGCTTTTTCACTTTCATAAAACACAAAGACAATTGGCAGCACCCCTTGCCAGCAATGTAGGATATGTCTTTGATGAGTATGACATATTATTAAAAGAGATTGATTAGTACCATGAACCAAGAATGAATTTAGCGATAACCCATCATAATTTTAACCCCAGGAAGCAAAGAAATGAGGAGTCTATCCATGACCATGTGCATGCTAGCCAACAATTGTCAGATTATGAAGTATTACTTCAAAATTAAATATGTATGCGCTCAAATAATTCGGGGGAGTCCTACGGGAGCAGGGAATCCCTCTTTGCATCAATTAATGCTGTCAAGAAAATGGAGCACTGTTATCTGGTAAGTGTGTCAAATGCAAACACGCTGGACAATGGAAAGAGCGTTATGCCCAGGCCAATGTACCTGCAATGAAGAGTGCACCAGGGAGGGAAGCAGGGACGTCATTTGGGGGTTGCTAGGGAGCGCAACTGCGACCCCTGAGGTCTCCCTTGCTACCCCTATTGTCACCCTTGCTACCCCTAAAAAAATAAAAATGAAAAGAAATTGTTTCAATTGAAGCTCTGGGGCTGTGGCCAACGCCATGTGGCTCTTTGTTTCTGGAGTGGATGGATTTCTTGTTCATGCCATTTAAAAAATAACAGGGGCTTCCACAAGTGTAAAACTTTGATCAGTGACCCTAAATAAGAAAGAATAGGAAGACTAAATTATTTGTCTTTCTGGAATTCTATACAATAATTGCTAGACTGAAAGGTTTATTTCAGGTACACTTCAGGAGATGAGTCACTGATTTAGTCTGTTCTTAAAAGCCTCAGATTCACAATGCAGTCAAAAACTTCCAAAAAGCGTTTAGAGTAGAATAAGCATCAATTTCAGACCATGCATTTTGTGTTTCACAAGTTCCAGTTATAGCATGTATTTTCTGCCGTTGTCTCTATTGTGATCATAACAATATCCCATCTCAGTGTCCTTGTTCACTTGACAAAATCCTTGTGCCTAAAAGCTTGTGTACAGTGTAGAAATGTCTGACCATAGCACCTAAAATGCCTTTTTTCTTTCACTGTGCCACAATTAATGCTTTGTTGGAATGTGTCTCCTATCCCCATAGCATGCATTTGAGGAGGTTTGTTTGCATGTATGAGGTAACAAGTGCCCACAGTATGGGATGCCGTCTGAGTGCGCTGCTTTCCCTGCACTACTCTAAATTCTTTAATACATGGTTATGAACCCTCCCAATGGTATGTATTTTGCCAACCTCTGAAGGCTGAAAAGTAGATCCACACAGGCTAGACATGTGGCCAACTTTGCACTAGACCTGCAGATAAACTGGCCTGCTGTTAAATCTCAGTTACCAGTTTATTGGTATCCACTACAGAGTGTCATTTGCTTTCTGACTTTGAGAACTTTCAGACATGTAAACATTAAGACATGTAATTTCTCATTTTACTACATGTGGTAAGATAGCTATAGGTGAGATAACTCAGTGGGTTGAGCACTTGCTGATGTGATGTGTGTGTGATCTTCAGGTTGCAGGTTCCAATCCCGGCAAGGCCATCTCAGGCTTTCATCCTTCTAAGGTTGATAAATGAGTACCAACACAGGTTGGGTGATATTGTATGTATATTTGTTCTATATAAAGCGCTTAAGCGCAAGTGCTATATAATAACACATTGTTATCATTTGGCCTTGGACGTCTGTTTGCATTCACAGTCATTTGGTAATATGGGCCTATACGCACTGATATTACCAATATATATGGTGATCCATTCGTGTATGAAATCTATATCACATTACAGTGATATTGTAACTATATTGTTCGTAGTGTACTTGGGAACAATGCTATATGATGCCACTTCCTGCTTTTTCAAGGGATGCCAAGTAGTGTTCCATCACTTCCTGTGATGTCACTTCAGTGTGGGGGTCAAAGGACATCACTTCCTGTGATGTCATCAGAAGTCAAGGGTCATCTGATGTCACTTCCACGACCCCTGGCATTTTGGTGAAATGACGTCCTTGGAGAGAAGAAAGAAAGGCAATATCAGATGGTTTCGATATTTACCTAATCATCATGAACTCTAACAAAGGGGAAGCTTGTGGAAGCAGCAGCGGCACTTCAGCAAAGCAGAAGGACAGGGGTAGAGAGACGACAAACAGACATTAGAGGCAGGCGTGGACTCGTCTATAGGGCAATATGTCGGAACCAAAAATGCAAAATGCTAGTATGGGCCACCTTTTTGGGCCATGTCAGGCAGCTTGATAAGTTACTTCACAATGTGGCTATTAGTTTTGACCAGAATTACTGAATAAATATTCTTTCAAATGCACACTTGGCAGCCCTCCGCCCTTCACCCCACCCCCACCATCCCACCTTGGGTATTACTCAAATAGTCTGTCACAAAAGGAATGAATTGCCATTTGCAACTGTGGCCCACTTTTTCCATTGGTGCCCGAGACAATTTGATACCCCAGTCCGACCCTGATTAGAGGTTATGACACTTCACTCCTTAGTAGGAATACAGCTAAAAGCGTCCCGCTCTTTCAATGGACAGGCCTTGTGTTGCTTTGCATTGTCCTTGTGGTGCTTATTCGCTCTGTGCTGCATTTTCGAAAATGTAGATGTTCACATTTTGATACATGTGTAATGTAAATGCCACAGAAAATTCTATTCTGTGCTTTGGCATTGTAAGCAAAACCAGGAGTATTTTTCTTCAACATATCCTGAGTAATTGAAGGTTTAATTGCCTTCGGGGGTATTGCTGAAAAACCCACACTATACGTACGTTTGAAAACATCCAACATAGTTGCATATATGGTGACAGAAATGTGTTGTAGAATTTGTGTTACATTGTGGTTCTCATACTAGCTAATGTAGCATGTGGCCCAGCGCCAGCAGTACCTAGTGCAGAGCAAAGTCACACCCAGTGGCAGTTGTTGGCTGTTGCATGAGGCTGTGGGGTGCTTGCATTAAAGCCCCTGGTTCCTCCAACCATCTGTGTCTATGGCCACTTCACTGGCAACGAAGAGGACAACCAGAGCAATCCGCAGCCGGCCCCGGTTTCCCTTGTGTGGCTTGGGGGCAGACGAAAGCACGCTGCAGTGCACATTCGTGAGCAACCAACGCAAGTAAGTGGTCCTTCTACTAGGACCCTAAGTAGCTCAACGTTGCATGGTGCAACATGCATAGATGCCCCATTCCAGCATCAGGCCCCCAGCAGATGGTGCTTTGACCCAGGAAACACTAAACGTCCAGGCATGTGAGTAGGGGAAAGAGAGGCGTAATCGCACACTGCAGGCCACATTGGAATGCCCCGCGGCTAGCATGTGACAAGGCTGGTGAAGTCACTGTTACAAATCCCATGCTCCTCATGCAGAGAAACTGAATCACTCTCCAACATCAGCAGCGAGGGCATGGGGTGCGGTATGTGTGCGGGGAAGTCTCAAGATGAGACAATGAGTCCAGTACAAGAATTATCTCTGGTCTAACAGTGGTGAGGGCATCAGCTACTACCCACACTTTGGTTTTGGCATTGGCTGTCATACCTCCCTCCTCACAGTTGGCCTGGTTGTCCCCACCAACAGTTCAGGGAGTTGTTTGCTCCCATGTGTCTTCACAATGCTGCTTACACCACACAGTGTTCATTACTGCCTCTGCTCTACCTTCACTCCCCCAATAGGCCACTTCAATAGAGGGCAATTCTTGAACTCAGCTTTCCAGCCTCCCATCATTTCCAAGGAGGTATGCCCAGCGAACACACTGGGTGAGAGTCTGTATTCTTTCATCATTTCCAGAGCAACAGATCTGCAATTACAAGTTGTTAACCAGGGCCAACTGGATGGTATTCCTCGTCTTATGATGCTTAACATTGTGAGTAGTTGTTCAGGGGCCGCAAGCATGGAGCCAAGGCACTTGTGCTTAAGATTGGTGATGTGGTAAGAATCCACAACCCTAGAATTGTAGGGCAAGGTTTTTCTTGTGTACTAGGCTCCCAGGTGACTGAGCCGGTAGCCAAGTCTGTATGTTGAGGCAAGATCATTAACACCTTGTTGCTTTGGGAAGAGAGGTACTCGAGCACAAATTCCAGCAGGCAAGGCAAGGGGTGCTCTAGTCAAAGGCAACCCAGAACTCCCAGAGTCACTGGTCCAGGCCTACTTACAACTGTTGGTGTTGTTGATCAAGGGCAACTTATAACTGCGTGTGTTGCTATACCTGATGGCTTATTGCACAGGTCATGCAGGACGGGGTGTCCCCCTGTACCACTGCGTTGAATTCCAAAACTGGTCCATCATTCTCCTGCTGTGTTTGCCCAATGGGTGCTACATGCTGTACTACTGTTATTTATGCCACCACAGTTCATATGCTCACTCTTGTGCCATTGTAGACCCAGGCGGAACTATGGTCTATTAATGCCACTGTTTATATGTTCCATACTGTTCCTTATTATGCAACGTACAGAGTGCAACAAGCTGCAAGAATTACTATGGTCATAGAAGAGAGTGCCAGACACAAAACAATAAGATTTAAGGGTTTTATTGATAGAAGCATTCAAAGAATGATCGTAAGGTATCAGGATGCCAATGAAAATCGACATACAAGGTGTAAGAGTGATGGCTCCAAATGTCCATGTTCAATATGAGGAAAGGGGGCTGTAAGTCTCAGCCAAAAGGGGGACAACGGAAAAACTGTTTTATTTCCTTGTGGCGGGTCAGAAGGAGGAGTCGAACACGCTGAGGGTATGATTCAATACCTTTATTCAACTTATAAGTAAAAAGCCCTACTTTCCCTATAACTAAAGAGAATACCCTACTTATCTAAGGAAACTAGAGGTGCTTGTCAGTTGATAGACAGTCCAAAGTAAAAATGTCCTACGTCCAAACCAACTCTCTCAGACCATACCAATATGTATAACTAACTTAAGTAGAACAAGATAATGTGTTATCTTCCCCTCGTCTTTTCTTTATCTTCCAATAGGCTTTTTATTTACAATCTTTCTCTGTGGTCGAGATATTTCTCCGCATAATCTTCTTGCATATTCTTTGAGATCAATTTGTATAATTCTTCCAGAATATTCTTGGGTTTCGTATTTTCTGCGGTTCTATATTTAAAATAAATTTCCTTCAGTTACATTCTCACACTCTTGTCAACACTCGTGGACTCTTTCCTCTCTTTACATTCAGGCTTTCCTGAGGTGGGTTTATCTTGAACCCTTTTTAGTCTTTCTTTATCATAACTCAGTTTTACAATGTCGCTTCTTTAATCTTGTGCATTCTAGATTTGTATATTGTGTTTCCCATTACATATTAATATGTTACACTTGCTCCAATTTTCAATCCTGAGGTCAAAGGATTTCTTCCATTCCTCCCAGGCAATTTGCTTTGTTCCCACCTGTGTTGCTTAAACCCCTCTATTACAGGCTTTTCACTTCTCTTAACAAAGTTCTCTCTTGGTATCTCGTCCTTAGGATTGGTACGAGAATCTTTTTTCATATAATAACCCTCTTCCCTGACCGGATTATTTTTTTCTAGCTTACAATTCCAATTACACAGTCTTAGCATTCGTTTCTCGTCTTTGGGACAGGTATAATAACCCTCTTCCCTCTACAGGTGTATGATCTAGCACCTTGAAGCATCTTTTGTGCTACTTGGAATTACAAATAACGATCTCAGACCAAATAATCGTACAGACTCAAAGAGTCTGGCAAAATACTACTTTATTCTCATTTGATAAAGTAGGGAGATCTGACAGGCGTCAGACTGATGCATGCACACTCACACAGTAGCTTGATTACATAGATGTCTTATACCCCAATATGCATCACCTATGATGTCATTCTAGGTTGCAAATCATAAATCCTATTAAGGGATGGGGTTGGTTTAAGGGAACATATTTACATATAGAATACATATGGATTAGTACTTCGCTGGCTGCCCCTTATCTGTAGGGCATGCCTCGGACTACCTCTAAATACATATAGTTCTGATTATAGCAGACTACATGACAGTGGATTGGTCTATACAACATTGTACATTTGGTTTCCCCTTAGATCCACTGATTGGTTGGCATGCTATCCCAACCTTGGACTTTCAACTCTTTAACAGCACGTATGTTAAACAAAACCTAGGTGTTTGAACCCCGTCTGACTACTCCCCATTTTCCCAATTAATCCATCATCTCTCATCGGTCGGCCATAAGCCAAAGTCTTCAGTCTGTAGTTGACCTTGAAGCCTGCTAACTGTCCTAGAACATTCAAGCGAGTGTGAGCATACCACTATGTTTGTCTGAGGCTCCAATGAATAGCCCTTGTCATCAACTTCTGAGTCACATGTGAAGAGACCACACATTTGTCCATTTCAGCCTGTTATTTGCTGTTATTTGATTCAAGTATGCAGGGTGCTGTTGCTCCTCTTGGCCTCTACATACTTGCTGTTTCTACCTTCATAGACTTCATACACTTTTAATTGCCCAATACTTTGGCCACTGCAGATCTTTTCTTCTTCTTTAATCTAAGAGGAATGTCTCATTCGTTCATAGCTTATCCTAGTTAACTTTCCTTGTGCCTTGCAATTATTCCTTAAAATAGCATCCTTGGTCCTAGGCCAACACAGCCTTTCTGTTGTTCTGCACACTGAGCTTTCCAGCCTCCCCTGATTCTGCAACCTTGATCTGTTTCTGAGGTTGGTAGAATTCCACATGAGCCAGCGTCCATGTTCCTATCATGGTCGTCCTTGCCATGTTATATATTCCTCTATAGCAAGCCTCTA